>NC_059107.1:111421017-111732608 GCF_020740685.1 Jaculus jaculus
GAGGCAGATAGAAAAAGAGAGAATGGGCACACCAGGGCCTCCAGCCACTGTAAACAAACTCCAGACACATGTGCCATGTTGTGTAGCTGGCTTACATGGGTACTGTGGAATCAAACCTGGGTCCTTAGGCTTTGCAGGCAAGTTCCTTAACTGCTAACCCATCTCTCCAGCCCTGAAATGACATTTTTATACAATAATACTTATGGAAACTACAAGATTGTTGTGAAGAACTATGGAATTAAGATCAAAACTACATATACTAAATTGTTTTTACCAAAACATGATCTCACTTTTATTCTGAATGTATTCACACCCATAATTTGGTCGTCATATCACTATGAAATTTAACAACAAATAAATTTAATCTTAGAAAACAGAATTGTCAGCAAGCTGAATGTGGTAGCACAATCCTAGTAGCCTCAGGATTAAGGAGGCTGAGAGGATGCTTATGAGTTCTTGGGTTCTCGAGTCCTGAGCTACAAAGCAACATAGCAAGATACTATTCCAAGAAAAATCAGCAAAATGTACACATTTATTAACTTTACAGATAATACTAAGTTCTCCTTTCTGCTTACATAGCTCCTGTCATTTTCTATCACACCAGCCGTATCCACTTCAGCGGATGACACTCTGCTATTTAGAGCTTCTTGGCCATTATCACACAGTCCAACCACCACTCAGCACACTGTCACCTAGACAGAAAAGAAATGCCACCTTATCTGTTTAATTTGTCACCCGTATATCTCTCTAAAACTCCTTTACCTCACAGCTAAGCATGAGAGTTAATCTACTCGACAAGCTAGACATTTTCCTTAAAAGGTCAGCAACATATACTCAGGCCACAGCGTGAATGCAGCGGGTCTCCCAGGGCAGCCTCAATCTCAGTCCAGCGCTGTCACGTTTGCACATGACATCAGGAAAGAGCTCCCAACTTGGCAGAAAGTCTGTGGCTGCCAGTTCCTCCTGTCTGCACTGAGAGACACCAGGGAAGGTCTTTGGGATCCAAGTTCTATTTGTGCACTCATGTGACTTTGCAGTTGACCTGTGTTCCCAACTATAGTCTGAAATCCAAGAAACATTTGTTTGAGTAGGACAGCTGCCTTAGCATGTAAGGATACCCTTGAGCCCTGTGATACTTGAGGAGACATTTGTTTATCTAACCAAGGGCAAGAGGCAAGAGCAAGACAGAAGGCAAAGTGGAGCCCCTCTAGGAAAAGAGGTCACTTTTCACACTGCCTGGGAAATCCTTCCATTACTTCTTTACATTATTTCTAAAGGTTCGCTGCCAAGGGCAAGAGGCTGGGGACATGGATCTTCAAGTAAGAACACTTGCCACTATGCAAGAGGGCCTAATTCACCTTGAGTTCAATTCCCTGGTATCCCTATAAACAGCCTATAATTCCAGTCCTGTGGGAAGCAGAGACCAGAGAATCTTCTGGGCTCACTGGTCAGCAGTATGACTGAAAATAGTAGCTCTAGGTTGAGTAAAGGCTCAAGCACATGGAAGAGTCATAGAGGAGAGCTTATGTTCTTCTCTGGCCTCCACCAGGCAAGTGAATCTGCATGTGCACGCACACACACAAGCACACAAATTAATTTATTGATTAAAGAGATTCATTCTGCAGCTGAAGCAATGGATACACTCCATTAATCACTTTGGTCTCATAAATAAATTAAATTTCTTTCATACATTTGTATTTATACAAATATTCACCTGCCTGAACTCCAAATGCCATTGTCACCATCTGATTCTTAAGCCTGTAGTTCTTCATTTTATAAAAAGAAGTTAAAGAGAACAGTTATTTTGAAACAATGATCTCCTCTCCTTTATCAATAATGATGAATATGTGGATAGTTGGCAATGTAGCAAATCCTCGGCCATCCTTCATCACTTTCACAGAAGAAGCTTTGAAAACTGTTACTGGTGAAAGAAATGTTTTTGGTATTGAGAAGACTCATTTTTGGAAACTTTGCCCTGTCATTTCAGTAGACAACTAGGAATTTAAATTTAAAGGGATTGGTAATATGATTGTTATAAAAGCTTTTTACATTCTTTTTTTTTTTTTTACATTTTTACATTCATGTTTCCTAACAACTGCAAATGAAATTGAAAATAATTATAAACTTTCTCAAAATAGAGACAGGATCTTAAGTGGCACATAGAAAGTTATAACATCCCAATCTGTATACTTTTTTGAAAATTTAATGTTACTTTCCAGTGGGAGAAATGGTTAGTAAAAAGAGATATAATATGCTGACATTAGGAATATTTTATATTGAGCAAGACTGTTTAAAATTCTTCACATAAAACATTCAGGCTATGTTTTAATTAAATGCCATGCAGAAGTGCTCAGCTTTTGAACCATAGCACATCCCAGGACAATAGTAAATTTCCAGAGAAAAATTGAGCTGCTAAAAAGTCATTTCTGAAATTGTTCTTTGTTCTTTATTATGTCAATGTAATGACCTTGCCACTCACATAGTCATTAAAATATTTATTTTCTCTGATAAGTAATAACTTTTTTAATAGTGTCTTCACAGCATAATAATAACTAATATTTGCATCAGATTGTGCTATTTAAATGATTTTCAAACACTTTATCTCTTTTGAACATCACATTAAGCCAATCAGTTTTATAGCACTTGCATTTCTAATAAAAGGAATGTAGAGACTCAACTTGAGTAACTAATCCTGAATGTTAAGTCACAGGGCCAGAATTTTAATCAGTTTCAAAATGTTCTGATAAAGACCAGGATTCTATTTAGTTGAATTGTGAATGTTCCTTCAGCAAAAATCACCCAGTCTTAAAGCTTGCTGTCACAAGAACTATTGAGAGTTTTCTCCTAGGACTTAAGCTACTTCCCCTTTGAGGGACTGAAGGAGCTAGGTAGTTTCCCCTGCTGCATAGATAACAGGGAAAGGAAGTCCTTAGATAGACAGGTGAATTGTTTCTCTCATGTATACCAAGAGGGTGACCGAAGATAGTGGAGAGCAATGTGTGTACTTCCTGATTCATCTCTGCTGAAAACAGAGAACACAGGGGCTTGCTTGCTATTTGTTTGGACATGCCTGGACATATCTCAGATCTGTGTAGTACCAGATGCATCGTGGACTGATCAATACTCTCAGAGGCTTCCCTAAGCCAATGAAGGTCTTGGGAGGATGGATTATCAACTCCATCTCCCCTCATCCACTGAGGGGTCTGCCTGTCTACCTCTTACACTTTAAGTAAGTTTTTATTTCCTTTAAAGGTTTTATTGCCTCTCAATTCCTTAATCAGTGGAGAAAACAAACTTGACCCCTACATTGTAACACTTTCATTATTTCAAATACAGTGCTCAAAATAGTACTGCCAACATCCATTGTTGATGGAGAACCTCCACATGAAAGGAGCCAGGAAACAAAATAAATATCTAAAGATATATATGGAAGCCATGTAAGCCAGATGCGCAAAGTGGTGCATGCTTCTGGAGTTTGTTTGCAGTGGCTGAAGGCCCTGGCACACCCATTCTCTCTCTATATTGGCCTATTTCTCTCTCTCTCTTTCTCTTGGCAATAAATAAAAAAAATTAAATTATATTTTAGTAGGGAGGGGAAAACAGGAAGTGTTACTGCTTTGTGGTCCTCAGGGTTCATGTTTTTAAAATGAAAAGAAGGCAATAGTAATGGTTGTACAACAGTGTGAATGCACTTAAACTGTACACATAAAATAGTTAATGAGAAATTTCTCTGTGTGTATTTTAACACAATTAAAAATATTTTCAAGGGCTTATGAGATGGCTCAGTAGAGTAAAGTGCTCTACCAACAGAAATCAAACAGTTCTCACCTCACATAGAATAAGAAATAGTTTATTCTAGAGCCAAAAATAAATGGCCATGACCCAGGAACTGATTTGGTTTACCTTAAATTCCATATTCTGGTGTGTTAATAATTTCACAAAGTTTTTATAGTTACAGAACAAAAGAAAGTTATCCACCAAGGCATTTTTTCAAGTACACCAGTGGAAATATCAGGTAGGCAGGTTACAGCTAAGTGGAGCAATCTCTAGTATTTGTCTCAAATGATCTCAAATGACATTCTATCTTTCAGGTTGGTGAAAGCTACGGGATCTTTTTATGCTTTTCAAAAGGACTTATTTGGCCACAGAATTTTGGGTCAGACACAGAGGTGGATATTAACTGCCATCAAAGAAGACTAAGATAACTCAAGATAATTTGGCTGCAGATCTGCATCCTTTTCCCACTCTCCCTATGTTGAAATCCTAATTTGTTATAGTCTTGTAGGATACTTGAAGCCAGCACAGCTATGTTCTGGAAACTTTAGCTCACGGCTTGCAGCACAAGGACCAGCACATGAGGACCTGAGTTTGAGTCCTCAGTACCCATATCAATAGCCAGGTGCAGCTGCACACCTGGAATCTCAACACTAGGAGGACAGAAACAGGAGAAGCCCTGGGCTTGCTGGCTAGCCAATCGGGCCTGGCTGGTGGGCTCAACATTCAGTAAGAAACCTTGCCTCAACAACTGGGAAAGTTTAAATCAAAAAACAACAACAACATCAAAACCAGCTCTCACCTTAAAGGGATAGAGATAGCTTATTCTGGAGCCAAATATGAGTGACCACGGCCTGGGAACACAGATTTAGGTTATCCCAAATTCCATGTTCCAACATATTAACAATTTCATGAAGGTTTTGTAGTTACAGGACAAAAGAAAGATGTAAGTCAAGGCACTTCTCAAGTACATTGGCTGACCATCAGGTAGGTGGGTTACAGCAAAGCAGGAAATCTCCACCACAGGCCTCAGATGCTACTGGACCACATGCTTGCCCTTGGGCTGGTGCAAGCTGGTGGTCTGTCAGCACATTCTGAAAAAGTTGCACCTGATCTACTGATAGTCAGGTGGCTGTTAGGACAGACACAGAAGTGGGCTATAGTGAGTATAGGCACACCAAGGCCTCCTGCCATCACAAAGGACCTCCACTGACATGTTCCACTTTGTGCATCTGGCTTTACATGGGAACTGAGGACTTGAACCCCAGGCTGGCAGGCTTTGCAGCAAGTGCCTTTAACCACTGAGCAATCTCCCCTTTTCCCATCCTGGGATCCTCTTTCTGAAATATTGCCTCCACCATGTCCTAGGGGCTGGATTCTGGGCAGGTCAGGCCCATGGTGTCATCATCTCTGAGCAGGAAGCCCATCAAGTCAGGAGCCCTGAGCTACTTGACAGGCACAAGCTCCTTTACTGGCAGGAGATGGTAGTAGTAGGCACAGCACCTTCCACTAGCTTAGCATTGCCTTGCCTCACAGTAGATCATCACCATTAAGTGAGCAAAAATTAAATAACAATGTGACTAAAGAGATAAGCCAGAAGAAAAATGTGAACTAGAGTCAACTGGTTATATACTAATGGCATCATAAGACTTTCTTTCATTATGATTAAAGTACTGTACTCTTACATCAGTGAAATGAGTTGTTTTAGTTTTGGCAATTCAAAACTTTATTATTACATGTTCATTGTACAAAGTAATGGGGTTCATAATGACATTTTCATTCATGTGTGCCATGCATTTCAAACATATTCACTTCCCATTAATCTGTCCTTTCCTCATGTCCCCTCCCACTAGTCCCTTTGTCTTATCAAATGATTCCCCATCTACTTTTATATCATGTCATGTATATATTTATTTATACACATATGTTACATATATATAAAATATTTATCATTCTGGGTCTAACTTGTTTAACATGAATCTCCAGTTCCATCCCTTTTCTTTTTTTTTAATTTTTTTGTTCATTTTTATTTATTTATTTGAGAGAGAGAGAGAATGGACGCGCCAGGGCTTCCAGCCACTGCAAATGAACTCCAGACGCATGCGCCCCCTTGTGCATCTGGCTAATGTGGGTCCTGGGGAATAGAGCCTGGAACCAGGGTCCTCAGGCTTCACAGGCAAGTGCTTAACCACTAAGCCATCTCTCCAGCCCTCCATCCCTTTTCTTGCAAATAACATAACTCTATCGTGTGTGTGTGTGTGTGTGTTTACCTATTCATCTGTTGATGGACACCTAGAAGGATTCCATAGTGTGGTTGTTGTGAAAGTGCCTTCATACTCAGGGATGCGCAGGTATCTTTGTCATGCTCTGACTTAGATCCTCTGGGGTAAAGTTCCAGGGGTGGTACAGCTGAAGTACATAGTAGTTCTAACTTTGGCATTTCCTCATGGGCCAAGTTTATGCTACCTTATGCCCTTGCAGGCAGAGGTATAAACTCCTCAGGCCTATTGAATTTTTCTATTAGCCTAGTTGGTTCTCATAACCTTTTTTACTTTCCTTTTTTTTTTCTATTCTTCCCTCATTTTCTAATTTTAAAAATTATCCCAAGTGAACAGAAGTTCTTATATCCTGGAAACTAAACTCCTGTGCTTACCAATAAAGTTGTACAAATTTAGTTCTTGAATCCTGGATTACATGAAATGAAAATTTGACCAGAATGGAATACGGTCCTTGAGTCCTTCGGGAACACGGGGTGACACTGCAGGTTTGGTGAAGATGATTTCCATGCTACCCAAGGGATGCCAGCACCTTCTCATGTTGCCTCTACAGGGGCACAAGGTCAAGGACAGCCAAGGATGCATCAGCAGTCATCTATCTCAGAAGATGACCAAGCATCTTACTCACCATCCATACATCTTTATGTAATATTAACCAAAATATTGTGAACATGTTTTCCTAGAGGGTCAGGATGACAGACTCATGGTTTGTTCATTATTTGGCCCTTATTCTTCAAGGGAGATAGGGAGACTTGCCCGAAATAGCTCTGAATGCATCACACCCTTGCACACTTTGGTTGGGTAGGATCTATCCCAATAAGAAATGACTGGGGGAAATGCTCCATGGTCAGAGGCTCTGAAGAGGTCTGTTGTCATGTGAAATAAATTAAAACAGTTGCCAGACGAAGTCTTCCCCCAATTCCATGCCTTTCCATTAAAATGGACTTACAGTGTTTTTTTGTTCCTGGCCTTGTGCTCAAGAGCATTTCCTTTGCTATTGAACAGACAAGGAGGTGTTAGAGGACTAACTGAACTGGTAACTGAACCCCATGCTCCCACAGGCATGGGGCAGGAAAGCTCCAGAGACCCAGGAGGACAGTCTAAGCCCAGTGTGTGGGCAGTGCTCAGGGTGCTACCAGCTCACTCACATCTCATTGTCTCAAGCAGATTTCAATGGTCATTTCACCAAATAGCAGTGTCCACCTCTGTATTTCTGTATTTGATTTTTCTTTTCTACCTTTATTATTTTCTTAATTTCCCTCAGGGTTTGAAAGGACACATATATCTACAAAACACACAGTGTCTTTTTGTGCCCCCCTTTTCAATTATTCCTCACAGAGCTGGCCTAGGGGCACTGTGTCTGCAGATGTGCCAGAGAACCCCTGTGCTGACCTCCTCTACCAGTCGGCATTTCCTTGATGGTTTGATTATTTCCCTCTGGTTCCCCCCAACAGCTGCAGCTGTAGTAATTGGAGCCACCTGCTTGGTGGCATGTCTTCTATTCCCAGAGAGGAGCTGAGAGTCTGCTGTGCACTGCTCATTGGCAGCTCACCTACAGGCCTGTGGGCATTTGAATTGGAATGCAGAAGAGGATTCCTGGTCAGCGATGGGAGCAAGGGCTTATTATCACCCTGCATTCATGTAGGCTTTGGTTTAAACAAATTGCAGCAAAAAAGCCTAATGTATAGAAAACGGAATAACCCACAGTGATGTGTGTAGAAACAGCTTTGATTATTGAACGAAACTTAGACCCTGCTCACTTCAACCTTTGATGTAATGCATATGAATCCTTTCAAAGTCCTCTTTTACAAGGTTAGCTCAGTGATAAGGAACACATTTTCTCAAGTAGCAATCCATGTCATTTTCAATGACATGAAGAAATTTCTCCTGTATATTAAACCAAAACCTGTTCTTCTATCCAATCCATGTGCTTCGACCCTGACACCTGCAACCACAAAGAAAAAGAAAAAAAAAAAAAAAACTCCTAAATTCCAATTATTTAAGACAACTAACATACCTCATCCTTATCTCCAGATAAAATACCCTCAATACTTTTTGTCTTTTCTTAAAATTTCATGATTTAGAGACTTTTCCCCCTTTTTCTCACAGCTTTTATTTTCCCTTCTCCCACAAAAGCATTTCCTTCTCAGTGTGTTTCCAAGACCCAGACCAGTGATACGCTAAGCATAGTTCCTCACCCAGAAACTACCTTCTGAAATTATTGAGTAAGATCTTGTATTAAGTTAGAAAAGGTTTTGTTTGATGTTGCAGCAAACACCTTCCCATCAGTTAGCCATTTTAAAAGTTACCTCACAGTTGGTGATGGGTCTGTACCCACTCCCATCTTGTGGCCAAGCCATTGGGTCCTGGACCTTTACGGATCATCAAAAGTTGTGGAAGTAAAGTCTGGAGGGTCACCTTTGACTTTAAGGGGGCCCAAACATGGAAGTAACTTATATGTCTCATTGATTAAAGCAATAGACTTCTATGGCTTTCCAGAAAGAGAAAACTGTGTGGGAAGCACACAGCTTTGTCTCCACCACAAATCTTAACTTTCTTTCCATTAATGGCTTAATATATATATATATATTTGAGAGAGAAAGAGGCAGAGAGAGAGAGAGAATGGATGTGCCAGGGCCTCTAGCCACTGCAAACGAACTCCAGATGCATGTGCCTCCTTGTGCATCTGGCATACGTGGGTCCTGGAGAATTGAACTGCGATCCTTTGACTTTGCAGTCAAATGCTTTAACCACTAACCTATCTCTCCAGCCCCTTGTTTTTTGTTGTTGTTGTTTTATTTTATTTATTTATTTATTAGTGCATGTGTGCTGCCGCCAGAGGGGGACATTTGGTATCTTTCTGTGTAACACTTTCACCTTATTTTCTTGAGACATGGTCTCTCACTGAACATGAAACTCAGCTTTTCACTTACACTGGTTGACCAGCAGGCCCTACCCAGTGAGCCTCTTATTCGTGCCTCCCTCAGGACTGGTGTTACTGGCCGACACGGCCAAATCCAGCTCTTTATGTGGGTACCAGGGATCAAACTCAAGTTCTCATGCTTGCATAGCACTTTCTCTTATCTGCTGACCCATCTCCCAGTCGCCTTGAATTCATGTTTGATGCAGTAATGAATGTGATACTCACAGGGGTCCTTGTGAGTAAGCTGGCCTCATCAATTCTCTGTGCCACAAGTGAGGAAACTCGAGCTCAGAAAAGTTAAGTGAGACACATTTAAGTTTGCATCTTGTGTTTTCTAGAAATTGTCTAACTAGCCAGCTCTCTTTGCATGCTCAAAATTAAGATGGCAAAATTTTTATTATGTTCAACACTTAAGAACACAAGCTAACTCTGTGTTGGTAGGAGTTCCTAGAAATCACCCAGAACAATTGTTCTACTCACTATCTGACCCAGGGCCCCTTTTTCTAAAATGTAATTATGTAATTTTCTCATGGCAAACATGAAGTAAGATTCAGAATAAAATCTCATTTGTAATAAGTGAAACTAGAAAATGAAAATTGTATTAACCAATGCTTGCTACGTAACAAAACTTAACATTTTAGGAGTTTATAAAAGTAAACATTTATTGCCGGGCATGGTGGCACATGTCTTTAATCCCAGCACTCGGGAGGCAGACGTAGGAGGATCACCATGAGTTTGAGGCCACCCTGAGACTCCATAGTGAATTCCAGGTCAGCCTGAGCCAGAGTGAGACCCTACCTCGAAAAACCAAAAAAAAAAAAAAGGAAACATTTATTGCTCATAAGCTTCAAGGTTAGTGAATCTACTTCTGAAACGACTGCACCATTAGACTTTCCTTCTCTCAGGGCCAATTGGAAAAATGCAGCCCTCTTCTCTGACAACTATGTAAGAAAAACAAACCAGGCCTTTCATAGTTGAGGCTTAGAGCTGCTACCAGGTTATATCTACCCAATTCCATTGGCCAAACTAGTCACAAACTCTAAACACAGCCCCTTTAATAGGGAAAAAGCCCAGTTACAGCAAAGATCTAGGGTACAGGGAAGGAGGGAGAGCTAGGTCACAAACTTAACACCAGGGTGTGGCGTGTCCTTCAGGACCCATACCTCCCATTCATCTAGATTCAGCTGGAGCTGGAGTAGTTTCCCAAGACTGCCCTGATGAAGTATCATTAGCAGGATACCAACAGCAGAAATTTATCCTCTTGAGACTGGAAGTCAGAAGTCTAAAAGCATCAGCAGGGTTTCCAAGAAGAATGCAATGTCTCAGTCCCAGCTTCTGGTTGTTTCCCGGCCATAATGTTTTTCCTCAGCACATAGACCCATCACTCTAGTATCTTATCATCAGAAAATTATCATCAAAAACTATTGTGTGTGTGCATGTGTGCTTGCACGCACACACACACACATGTAAATGTCCAAATTAACCCTTTTGATGAGAATGACAATTCAGATTGGGTAATGATTCCACCCCATACCAGTATGACCTTCACATAATTATATGTGCTATGATCCTATTTCCAAATAAAATCATCATCTTAGGTACTATGTGTTAGGAATTTGTAGACACCAATTTTATTAGTTGAGCTAAAATGATGCTCAGATAACAGATTAAACACTACTTCTGAGTGTGTTCCTGATAGTGTCTCCTGAGGAGATTAGTATTTGAATCAGTGGACTGAATAAAGAAAAAGAAGGTATAACTAACCCCAGTATGAATTCATATCATCTAAGTCAATAGGAGCCTAACTACAGCAAACAGGTATTTCTTAAGCTAGGACATGTGTCATTTTTTGCACTTTTTGTTCTTAGACCTTTAGACACAGAGTGGAACTTATATTATTGGCATCTATAGATTTTAGGATTTGGGGCTAACATCTGAACATCATCACTGAGCTTCAACCTGTAGGCAGAAGATCATGGTATACTTACTGTCCAAAGTTACATGAATCAGTCTCTTATAACAGCCCTGACTAACACAGACTTTAACATATATATTCTGGGGGGCGGGGTTAGAAGATGGGACACAAGTTCCAAAAGACTAAAATCCACATAGTCAGATTTATCTCAGCAACACCCCACTCCTGATAGCAGGATGAATATTCAAGCCAGGCACAGCTTAGGGGATGAAGGGATTTATTTCAAGCTGACCAATTCAGGGGAAGTTCCATAATGGTAGAAGACAATGACTCTCATTTGTAAATACAAAGCAGAGAGAGAAATCATCACCAGCCAGCAACACCAATAAAGCAGCAAGCATGAACTGGCAGCAAACAGATTCCCCCAGAGCTCAGAACTCTTTGCATACCTTTGGGCTAGAAGTCAGATTTACCCTAAACATACTTTTGGCCTTGAACCCAGTATCCAGCCAAGTGGCTGGAGACCCAAGTTACAAGCTTAATAAAACACCTGAGTCTATGGGTGACATATAGTTAAACTAACACAGAGCCTAATAAAAATTAACTAAAAGAAATGCTTGCATAGTAAAGCTTAGAAGACATGAACTAAAGTAGAATATTTTCTCTGAGGGGGAAAATTTTCTAGAAAAAAAAGTGTTCATTAATACATATTTAATTCCTACTAGGTAGCAGACATAGTCTCATATTCTTTCAGTAGCCTTAAAAACTAGCACTACTGTACCCACATTACATATGAAGGACACGGAACCAAAAGAAATTGCAAAAAGTGTCCAGCTCATGGTTTTTAGTAACCAAGTATATTCAACTCCAAGGCTGGCTATTGCAGATCTGAAAAAGTTGCTTGCTGCTGCAGCTATGGCTACTCTTATAGTACCTGAGATCGATCTCTCTCTCTCTCTCTCTCTCTCTCTCTCTCTCTATCTCTCTCTCTCTCTCTCTCCATCCTTCACTCCTTTCTCTTCTTCTTCCTCCTACCTCTCCTCTTCTTTCTCCTCCCCATCATCCTCTTTTCTCTCTCCTCTTTCCCCTCTCCCCTATCCTCTCTTCTCTTCCTTCCTCACATGTCCTTCTCTTTTCCTTGCCTCTCCTCCCACTTCTTTTCTTCTCTCTCATCCTTTTTCTCTCTGCATTCCTCTTTCTCTCCTATTCAATTGCTCTTTGAAAACCCCACAAGAAAGGTCCTTTGCTTACACTGTTTTATAAAAAGAACATAGAACTGGAAAAGGGAAAAATCTTTCCCAATGCCACCCACTTAATAAGTGATAGAGCCAATCCTGGACCTTGGCCATGATCCCTGCCAGTGTTTAAATAACTATACAATGTGGAATTAGTAGGTAATTAATTATTTTAGAATTTCATTCAAATCTCAGAAACCAAATCATTTTTTCCCTTTCTAATGACTGATGCAAAGTTAAGGAAAATCACATATGTGGAGGTAGGAGCCATGAGACATCATTCTTTGTGGATGGTCTCACTCAGTGGCTACCACTCTTAGAGAATTCAGCAAAGTCACAGGAGACAAATGTCAGACATATATCATCTTCATGCTGGAAGTGTCTGGGATATAGAAAACAAAGGAGACCTTTCTAATATCAATCCCATGTCTCTTGGCTCAAGTCCCAATCTACCACTAGAATCTAGGTGTCTAATTGTCTTGTTCCATGTGCTGTATATAATTTAGTTTACATGAAAATATTTGAAGTAAATAGGGAAATTTTTTCTATTTATAAGAAAGGAAACTTGATGTAGGAAAATGCTAAACAATTTGCCAGAGTTCATGTAATTACTAAGTGGCAGAGCTGGAGTTTAACTCAGACTTCTTCCTCCTCACTCACTATACATTTTCTTCAATGCATCTTACCAACAAATCAGCAGTATTTACTTGGAGGTTTTCAAATTCAAGTCATCAAAGAGCTCTAATTACAGCTATGCCTGAAGGTTCATTGAAAACAGTTTACTTATTATCTGCTTTTATTTGCCAGGTGTCCCATTTTGGAGGTTCATTTCCAATTCAGTAATTCTCTTCCTCTTTAATGGCAGGTGATAAGGTGCCCTGGAATTTTTACCACAGTAACATTTGTTAAACATTCTTCCCTCAAAAATGAGCTTTTCTAGCCTCACAAGTACATGGCATGTGTCAGGAGGTATTTCTTTGGAGCACACAGTGCTACTGGGTAGCCTCCAGGGCGTCTGACCTTCTTCTCTTTGGAAGAACACCCTAGTGTTCCCTCTGCCTGACTGTGAACATGGTGCTGGAGAGTGAGGTGGGGGCTGGGGGAGAAGATAATCCAGAAATTGTTGCCATGGAAATTCAGGAAATAATTATTCAAATTGAGGAGACAAGCAAGATCAGAGGGTTCACCTGATAATATTGCTTACCATAATGCAAGTGAATAGCTTTCTAATAGAAACAGACTTTGAAACCTTATAAAGCAGCAAAGTGGTCTCAATTCTAGAATGTGGCCTTGGAAGTGCCTCACTGTCTGTTTTTCTTTAATTTTTTTTTTTGTTTATTTTTACTTATTTATTTGAGAGTGACAGACAGAGAAAGAGGGGGACAGAGAGAAAGAGAGAATGGGCGTTCCAGGGCCTCCAGCCACTGCAAACGAACTCCAGAACCCAGAACGCGTGCGCCCCCTTGTGCATGTGGCTAACGTGGGTCCTGGGAAACCGAGCCTCAACCTGGGGTCCTTAGGCTTCACAGGCAAGCGCTTAACAGCAAAGCCATCTCTCCAGCCCCACTGTCTGTTTTGAATGTGTTTAGAACTCTGCATTTAGGAAGAACAGGAAAAACAATGCTACAAGCTTCCTCCTCCTTCTACTTCTACTCTTCACAACCGTTCCTCCACACTCAGGAACTTTGTTCAGTTACTCAAAGAAACCTAGTATGTTTGGGTTTTCCAAGCAGTAATTATTTTGTAACAGCCCCCATGTGCAATCTTTGAGTTCTGTATTTCTCAAGTGGGCAGGTCTCTACTGGAAAAGATTTTTATAGAATTGCAAATACTATATCTTGAATGGATATGTAGGCTTACCTCATCCAACTCCTTATTCTTAGATGAGGAATACGAAGTCCTTAGAGACAACATGACTGATTGAGGCTACAAGCATGTATTGTTTTTCTTACCCAATTTATATGAAGGATGGTCCTATATTCTTTACCATTTTCTACCCTAGAAACTGCATAGTTAAAGCTCTTTGAGGATCAGAAAGCACCCTATATAGTTCTGTTAGTATAGAGCTAAGCATGTATTTGCAAGATAGAAATTATGTGTGTTATCTTCAGCCAAGAAACTAGCTTAATATAATTAGGCAACAAGGACACCAAATGCCTTGCCTGGAAGACATTAACAGATACTACTACAAGCAGATCTAGCTAGCTACCAAAAATAGTTTATGTATTTTTAGAGCTAAAACAAGGGACAAGAATACAACCATTGTTGTCCCAACTACCTACAGCCTGTATCAGTGCTACAAACACTTTAATAAATTATCAATGAATGAAAAACACGCCCTGATTACATCAAAAACCAAGTCTTTTGCTTCAAATACTCACTATTGGTAATTTTTCCCTTTCAGTTAATAGCCAGCTTCATTTCTGTTCACATCAATTCCTTCAGCAACAAAGAACAAAAGGAGAAAAGTTGTAGACATTACACCATTACTGTGGATACATTAGGCTTTGCAAATAATCCTGCTACTCACAAGTCTCTTCTTGGTCTCTACATCCATGCCTTGCAAAATGCTCATGGGTGAAAGAGCAAAAAGCACAAGAGCCATCTCAGAGACAGTCCTTTGCTTCCAGGAATAAAGCCACACATGCACAGGTGCTTCCTGTTTTGTCAAACACCTTGCCCAGCTCTGCTCACCAAGCATGCATTCTGTACGCTGTGACCCTACAGGAAGTTCCTGCCAACTCAGGGAGCATTTCTGACTTTAAACAGGTCCTGGACATGCTTTCACAGAAATGCCAACAAAAGCTGAAGTCGTTTGGGAAGAAACAAGTCTTAAAGAAACATACATTATAGACTAGCACCAAGCAGGTGAGAATGCTTCTGTGAAAATGTCTTCTGTAAATTACATTTTTTATGTAAGAGAGCAAGAACATGAGAGGGAGAGAGGAGGCCTCCAGGCACTGCAATAGAACTCCAGACATGTGTGCCCCTTGTGCACATGTGAAGCCTTGTGTTTGCATCACCTTGTGTGTCTGGCTAACGTGGGAGCTTGAGAATCAAATATGGATCCTTAGGCTTTGCAGGCAGTGCCTTAACTGCTGAGCCATCTATCCAGCCCGCAAATTACATTTTTAAAACAAATAAATAAGTTTTCATGAGATTTGAGGTTCCTGTGGGTGGACTTAGGAGAAGTGACTATATGTAGGTGGTACTTGCCACGTCTCTGATAGGAGGGAGGAGGAGGAGAGAGGAAGGCAGATGTGTAGAGTAGGAAGGGACCTCATAGCTGGAATGTCCCAATCCAGTTCAGGGGGAAGAACTGGAAGAACTTTTCTATTTCAGGAAGCCCACAAGTCCTTCCTGACATTTAAGAAACACCTTGAAACAAATATGCAGAGCCTTAATTATGATGTGAGAGAGTTGACAGTAAGCTCTGATTAGACTATTCCAGAATTTTCACTTGACACAGTCACAAGTATACTCATCAAAATGGGAGTGCTGGGAGCTCTGTATTCAGCTTGCAAAGGAATTTAGAGGGATTATTTAAGATGATGTATGTTAAATCTCATAGCATAAGTCTCGGATAATCTTGAAAAATAAATTGATTTTTAATAATAAAATTCATAACAGAGAAAATTGATAATTTCTGATAACAACATTGGTTTAGCTCCTAGCATATTAGCATTCTAGTATACTATATTACATATGTGTGTGTATCCATGTATATATTAGTATATTTTCTTTTGTTCCATATTTTTCCAATTCATATTGGTAAATTAAGTTGAATTGTGTAAATTTTTAAATAAAATTGACTCCTTAATATGTTGATATGGAATGAAATTAAAATCAATAGCTTAAAGTAAGTTCCTTCCAATTAAATGGTAGAATTAAATTGCAGAATTTGTCTCTTCTGGGTTCAAACAAATATTTGTAACATATAGTGCTTGAAAAGTGCTCATGTAAATCTTAGATATGACCATCCATAGAAATGAATTAAGGGAGCAAGGCTAAGGGTTATTAACTTCATTTTGTTTATAGTAACCTGATTATTGTACATGAAAAATGGAAACCTTTTAATCCCCAATTTTATGAACCTTTATATCTGAGTGTTTGGAAAACAGTAATGATTTTTTTTTAAACTGAAAACTATGTCTACACAAGTATTTATTCCTCTCTGATCCACCTTATGTGTCAATCACTAAATATCTGTTAAGGATCCAACATGTACATGTTATAAATTCAAACAAGTCTCTGGTCTGATGGAAAATCTTCTCAGGTCTCACACACAACGCAGTAAGAAAGTCATCAAGTAGTGACAAATGGGCCTAGAGTCTAGTCATGTGTCAGTTCTTTACCAGGTATACGTGAGCTTAAACTTTCTTATCTGTAGAGTATAAGAATTGGATTAGGTGTTTCATAGAACTCTTTTCTAGTTTTAAATGTATTCATTCTTCCATTTTTTTAAAATTGGTTTTGTACTCAGTGAATACAGTCAAGTTGGTACCATTGTTAGCCTCCTCCCTGACCTGCCCCCTCCACAGGGACTCTCCTTGTTGGGGAATATGGGTCATGCATTGTGGGGTTAGCCATCAGTTATGGGTAGGAAGCAATGTTTCTGTGTATCATGACCCAATGTGTGGCTCTGACAGTGTTTTCACCCCCTCCTCTGCAAATTTCTCTGAGCCATGTTGGGTTCATTTTAGGTCTGCTTCAGTGATGAGGTCTTGGGGGCCTCTGTGTCTCTGGGTAGTTGGTTTGGTAGGAGTTGATTGTTCTCTGTGTCTATTTCCTTCACTGTTGTGCTGGTAACAGGTTCATCAAGGAAACAGCACTCTTCCTTGTTCCCCCAATTATTCTTAGTTTCAGCTGGGGCCCTTTTGAGGTAAGAATGGGTGGTTCTCCCCTTAGAATATATGTATATCTGAAAAAAAGAAGCAGATTCTCTGATGGAGATTAAAGTTAGCACCAGATAAATGGAATGGCCCTTGCTTTTTAAGAGATAATTTAATAGATGTAGGCCCTCTTGTAGCCCATAATTGGTGAGAGCTTGATAATGGAGAGCAGGCTTATTTTTGGATATGATTCTGATTTGTTTCCCAGCTCCAGCTATGGGTTCCATTCCACTGAGTAGATCAGTTGAACAAATCAAGAGCAGTTGGTTCCCCACTATGGCTATGTGCCACTATTGCACTTGTGTGAGCATCACATCAGGTGGTTTGCTGCTGAGTAGCTTAGACCATGAGTTGCCTGGATGATATTGGTCATGTTTCCCCAGTCGCTCATGTAGCACCTTCTGGCACTAGATGTGCTGTCTGGGGACTGACTCTTCCAGCTTCCAGCCATGTCACTCCATGTTATGTGCCAACAGCATATGGTGTCTTCAGCAGTAGGGTCTTACATTTGGTGGGTCATCAAGTACTCTGACAGAAATCTGTCTTATTTTGGGAAACCTTGTAGGTCTCTGTGATCAACAGCTGATTGTAGATGTTAACCACAGCTAGTACTAGGAGTTACAGGTCAGCCCCCAAGGAGAGAAAGAAGAAAAAGACAAGTAATGTAAAAGAGAGAGAAGAGGGAGAGAGAAATAAAGAGAGCATAAGCAAGGGGACAGATGACTTGCTAAGATAATTCTGAGAAGGGAGAGGTTGGGTAGAGCTAGAGCTACCAGGAAGGTTTCCTTTGGGGATGGGCCAAACCTGAGAAAGCAGAGAGGATAAGCAAAAACTCACATGGCATGTACATGTGCCCAGCAGATGCTTAGAAATGGCTCCACCCAAATACAGCCCCTGATGCTCACCTGAGGGCACAAGAAAACCCTGTTCTTCATAGCTTTAAGGAGAGAATACAGTAACAGTCACTTGTCAAAAGGGTTTAGTAGCTGACACTGATGGGTACAGTATCCTCAAAGGATAGTCACCAACATGGGTTGGATTTTAGCCCAGAACTCTTGCCAAACGCTATCTCACACAGAACTTCCCAGATTGTTCTTAATGTTATTCTGCCCTTGACTGACTCTTCCATTTTAGATGGTTTGGTGTTTCCTAAGGATATTCAGAAAAAGCTTCCAGAAACAAAAATTATGTAAGACTTTTTCTTGGATAACAAGTCCATGTGTACTAGGCAATGAAAGGAATCACTGTCCGCCAGCAATGAGAGATGCAACCTCTTACTTGTTGGTGGATTTGCTCTTGGTTCCATCCTTTCCTCTCCATCACTGTGCTTCTTTGGAGTCTCTTCTGCCTTTAGCCCAACTTCAGTTCCAGGACCATTTATTTCCAGATGCTCAAAGCACCTCCCAAGATGCATCACTGTTTATATGCTATTTCCTTTAGTATTGGACAATCTCACTATTCTTCCCAAGCCTATACCTGGGCAACTCTCAATGATGCTAGAAAATTGTAAATGTGCTGAGTGTGCCCTCCGCATATACATTTTGTCTTTTAAACCTCAATTGCATCTCAGTTACATGCATAAACAAGAATTCTTTTAAATTTTCAGATGGAAAATAATGATAAACGAAGTAAAGATGTTTACCAGGTGTACTAATCACAGCAACTGTACAGAGTTTGGATCAAAATAAAAGATTGCTGTTTAGAAAAATGAACATTGAATAATAATGATAAGAGAGCAGACAGACTTCTTACTTGTTACATCTCAGTTTTGACTTCTCTATAGTCAAGGCTCCCCCTGGTTACTTGTTAAGGTGGCACTGCACTGCTCTGGCCTGTCCACTACTCTAGTGTCTATGTCTCTGTGTGAGCCTGAGCAAGGATGCAGGACATGTTTGTTTAAAAGTTGCACTGTCATCTAGATCTCTTTATTTTAGCAAAAACATCTGGAGTTGGGTAGATATTTCAGCGGTTATAAGGAGTTACTTTCATGCCTGCCACTTGATTCTGAGGTCTGCAGAACCCACATAAAGGCAGCCGCAAAGTACAGGATGCATCTGTAATCCTAACCCACCCAAGACAATGGAAAGTGGAGTCACGAGAATCCAGAAGTTAGTTGGGTTCCTGTGTCCTCCGGGGCCCTGCTGCGGTCCCCTACCCCCCAACCCCCAAAGGCGCTCAGGCAACCCCGGGGTGGGGGGCAGCTAGTGGCCCAGCTACACTGGCCCGTACAACAGCAAAACGAGAGACCCTGCCTCAAAGAAGGAATTAGGACAAACACTCTGAGGTTATCCTTAGACCTTCACATATGCACTACAGCATATGTTGCACACACACACACACACACACACACACAGTGTTTTAAAAGTTTCAAACACTTCTATTCCTTTTCTGGCTTTCTCAATCATGCTTGGTGGTAGAGCGTAATAGTTAATATCATGGACTCTGAAGTCAATTGCAGGGTACAAACCCCATCTAAACAAGTTACTTAGCCTTTTGGTTGTTTCCATCTCTTCCTCTGTAAAGTGTGATTGTAATGGCACATACTTCATAGAGTCTGGGATAGGGCATAAATGAATTAGTACCTCTGAAACTTACAAATATGCCTGGCACTTAGTAAACCTTCAAAATCCAGCCATGTTCACACCACTGGGTTTAATTCCTTTTTTTGTTTTTTTATTTTAGAAAAAGAAAGAGAGAGAGAGAATTTGTGCATCAGGGCCTCAGCCACTGCAATCAAACTCCAGACACTTGTGCCACCTAGTGGGCATAGGCAACCTTGTGTTTGTCTCACTTTTGTGCATCTGGCTTATATTGGATCTGGAGAGTAGAACATAGGTCCTTGGGCTTAGCAGGCAAGCGCTTTGACTGCTAAGTCATCTCTCCAGCCCCTTAAAAAAAAAACACATTTTATTCTTCTGTGCACTACACACCACATCCTAGAGCTGTGAAGTCATCTCCAGTCTGCTTTCTTCCTTTTTTTTTAACCTGAATTTCAGCTTCCTAGTCTTTCATTAGTTCTTGATTGTAGTACTGAAGTAGTCTCTTTCATTATTTTACTTTTAACATACTCCTACCTCACTAAACATTCACTTAAAAGTCAAATACACATTAGGCACTATTCCAGATGGGAGCAAATGAGTCTTTGGCAACTTACAATCAAGCAAAGGATGAGAGTGACATAAACAAAGCAGGCGAGAGCGTGCAGACATCATGAGAGGAAAGCTCCTGTAGGGTTCACTGGTGGGACAAAAGAAGAAGTCAGAAACATGTGGCAGCCTGGAATACCACAAATTAGTTTGGTCTCCAAGACCTAAAACAATCTAGATTGTAATTCTAGGACCTTGGAAAGATTGGCCTTTTTTTTTTCTTGCTGTCCCCCCCCACCCCTACACAACCACTTCAAGCAGAGACAAAATATTTAAAATATAACAAGTAAACATGTGTCTCTTACCCAGTGTGGTGATATGAACTAGGTGCTCCCCAGAAGCTCATGTGTTTTGCTGATGACAATTTGGGAGGTGGAATCTTCCTAGAAGAAGTGTTTATGGGGGCAGGCTTAGGGGTGTTATAGCCAGGATCTGCTTACTCTCTTGCTGCTATTTTTATCTTCTATGTCAGAGCCTCTGCTCATGCCAAACTTCTGATGTCATGAAGCTCCCACTTGAGACTATAAGCCAAAATCAGCACCTTTTCTCCCATGAGCTGCTTTTGATTGGGTGCTTTCTGTCACCAATGAAAGAGTAACTGCAATACCCAGCATTATCAAATATTCTTATTTTCTCATAGTTAGCTTACATTTTCACAGGAAAAATATGTGAGGTTTAAGCTAGCTATGTACCAGTTATTAGACCAACTCTCTCCCTCTTTTTCACTCTCTTTTCAGGAAGTTGAACTCTTCTGACTTTGACATTTGTTATTCCTGTGTTTCCATAGTTATGCTCCATAGATATTTACAAATAATAATATTGCGTTTATAAGCCTTATATAGATGCTTTCATATTTTGCATATTTGTCTCATGTTTCTTTGATCATTCAACATTAGCATTTTGAAGGTGCATGTAAATACATATAATTTTCATGTGCTTCTTTTCACTGCTGTATTGTATTGTCATCCTAAATGATTATTCCAAATCAATCTGTTCTGTCATTTTCCCTTAGATTTCTTCCAACACTTCTTTCTATTTAACTATACAGCAATAATGATTTACAGGTACTTCCTTGAACTTATACATCAAGGTTCCCCTTAGATCCATTGAGGAGATTTTAGCTTTACAAGAAAATATACTACTGCTCTGTTCTTCTCCTGTACTGTGTGAGAGTTTCCATGTCTTTATATTCTTGCTCACACTCAAAATTTTCATCCTCTTCAGTTTTGACAGGGGTCTTGGTAATGGAAAGTTATTGTTTCCTTAGAGTTGATGATTGTTACCACTATGCTCCCCCATGCAACACACCATCCATTATGACCTAAGGTAGCATTTTAACCTCCCAGTCATTGACAGGCAGTCCACTAGAGGAAGAAACTTATTAATACAGAAGAGACAGAGCTCACAGCTGAATTAGGGATGTCCTGGGGGCTAAAGGGCAACTCAGTTCCACCTTCATATAGGAAAAACAAGCTTTCTACCCCTCCTTTAGAAAGAGCCATGGCCCTCAGGAGAGGAAGCTCTAAGAGAAAATGAGTTAAATGGATGTTTTATTATCCAGTGTTGGTTAAAAGCAAATAGGTCACAAAGCACCCAGGCTCATTACTATCCATCATAGTATCATTCTACTCATCTGGGAAGCACAGTAGGGAAGAAAGACCGTCAGTGAATGATATGATGGTGAGCTTCTCTTCTTGATTTCCTACCTTATCTAATAACCACCACAGAGTTATTTCTTTTAGTGCAACAAAGCTAAAGCTTTAAATATATATATACTGCTTTTTCCCAACTTGCTAAAATCCCAATATACAAATTTCTAAAACTAGAAGAAAAAATTTATATAATGTAACCTAGGTGAGCCTTCAACTTGCTATGTTCCTGAGAATAACCTTGAGCTTCCAATCCTCCTCCCATCACTTTCTGAGTTGCTGGAGTTTCAGGCTCTGACCACCATGCATACTTTCTGTGGTACTGGATATGCAATATAGGGATTCGTGCATGCAAGGAAAGCACTGTACAAATGAGGTACATTCTTAGCCCTTATAAAGTTTGCAAAACAATTGAGCAAGTTTATGACATAGTCATGCAATGTATCCAGTATACTGATAAATATTGTGAACATGAAAAAGGTGAGACATTCCTTCCAATGGACAGTCTTAGAATCTTATTTTGGAGGCTAAGTAGACACATATGTAGAACACACATAGCACTATATTCTAGAAGGTGTATATACCTACAACAAAGACAGTAAGGAAACATTATCCATTCATTCAACAAACATAAATTGGGTGCTCACTATGTTTTAGGCTTAGTACAACATTACCAATCCAAAATTGCCTGTTTGGCTCTGCTGTTAAGAGTTAATAAAATACTAGTAATTAAGACATTAAAATAAAACATGGTTACATTCCTGCAAGGCATGGAGCTGAGCCAGGAGAGTAAAGTGAGGTCTGAGAGGGAGCTCATCCTTTGCTCTGAGACAAACATGGGTCCCTTCAACAGTTCAAGCATATTTTCATTGTTGATATATCACAGTGGTTACACACTAGAAGCAAGCTGCTGAGCTTTTTTTACTTTTATAGCCAGAATATTGAACATAGTATTTTGTGCGATAAAGTGCAATGATGTTCACTCACTAGATCCATGCAGCTTGCTGGTTCAGCTTGTGGTATTCCTCACGCAGCATTCATGCTCATATTCCAAGTCAATACTTTACAATTAATAGTGAGGCTGTAGGTAACTAAGCAAAGAAGGATGAGGTGTGAGTTTTCTTCTCTTCATTTACGTATGGAAGAAATAGGACGGCTCAGGAAACACACAGCTGAGGAGAGAGTTTCACAGTGACCAATAATGCAGGAGCTGGATTTAAAAGTTTGTTTTCCCCATGAACTTGGTATATTGGTTCCCTTGTATTAGTCATAATTACCTAGCCACTATAACAAAAACATTAAAATATAAAGACAACATAGTAAATTATTTTGAGTTCAACTCATTTTAACATTAACATATTAAGTCAAACAATAAATTAACTTATGAAAACATCAGAATAAAAACATCACATGCAAAATAATATATTTTTGCATACTTAAAAATTAGTCATAAGGGGCTGGAGAGATGGCTTAGCGCTTAAGCGCTTGCCTGTGAAGCCTAAGGACCCTGGTTCGAGGCTCGATTCCCAGGACCCACGTTAGCCAGATGCAACATGCACACGTCTGGAGTTCGTTTGCAGTGGCTGGAAGCCATGGCGTGCCCATTCTCTCCCTGCCCCCCCCCACTCCCTCTCTCTCTGTCGCTCTCAAATAAATAAATAAAAATTAAGAAAAAAAATTTAAATTAGCCATATGTAATAATAGTAGAAAAATTCTCATTTATAATAACAACAAAACAGATTACTTAGGATTGACTTAAAAGGAAATATGTGTAAGTTATGTGAGGAAAACATATCTGGGAGATATAAAAAAGCAAACTTGAACAAGTGGAAAGGCATTCACAGGTTTGGGTTAGCATGACTGAATCTCATGGATGGTGATTCTTCATAAGTGAATGTACAAATGTAATACTACTCCAATAAAACATGAATAATCTTTTATGTAGAGAGAGACACATTCATACTAAAGTCATATATTTCTTTAAAAATTACTCACAAATAGTCAATGGAGAGTTGAGGTGATGGCTCAGAAGTTGGAGACACTTGCTTGCAAAGCCTGCCAGCCCAGGGTCACTTCCCAAGTACCCATAGAAAAACAGATGCCCAATGTGGAGCATGTGTTTGGAGTTCTTGCAGTAGCAAGAGGCCCTGGCTCATTCTCTTTCTTTCCCTCTTTCTTCTAGTCTTTCTATCAAATAAAGTATTTAAAATAGTCATGAAAACGTTACAAAATAATGACCAGGAGGTAAAAATAGCTCTACCAGACATTAAGACTACCACAAAGCCCTCATGATTAAAATAGTATAGTATTGGTGCAAAACTAAGTGTACATTGGGAAATTTACTATGTAATATACATATACATATGGCAAAACATATACGTAGCACAAATTATTGGGACAAAAAATTAAGAGAGTGGTTTGAGAAAACTGGATAATCATTTGAAGTAAAACAAGTTTCAACCACATGAATCCAAGTGATTACACTTAGATGAAATAAATGTAAATTATTGAATTACTGGAAGAAATGTGAGTAAATTTCTCTTTAACCTGAGCATAGGAAAAGATTTCTTTAAAAATTACTCATAATCCTGAAACATGTAAAATTTATTGATAATTTTCTAAACCAAAATAGATAAATAATAAACTTAAAAATAATAAAAAAACATTTTCTCTGGATGGCAGAAAAGACCATAAACAAAGTTAATGACAGTTCATTAGCCAAAAATGCAAAGTCAATCTATATGTTGATAAAATACAAGTGTTAGTACTACATAAAGACCTCTTAAAAATTTTTAGAAGGCTGAAAGATGTGATAGAGTGCTTGGCCACTATGTGTAAATCTGAGTTTCAATCCCCAGAACTGCAGTAAATAAATGATAGGTAGATGATAGATGACAGATAGATAGATAGGCAGATAGATAGATAGATAGATAGATAGATAGATAGATAGATAGATAGATAGATAGATAGATAGATACATACATACATACATACATACATACATACATACATACATACATAGAGAGATGACAAATAGTGTTAGAACACAGATGTGGGCAGCTCCAGTGGGATTTCACCACAACCACCTGCAGTGAAGTCTCTGACAATCAGGTGTCAGAAAGCAGTACCAGTCCCCTGTTGCCAGGATCTCCAAGGCCATTGAAGTTACCTAACTAGTGTCTTTCTGAACTTCCCTAATCTCTTCCCATTGCTTCTGTGGCTCCTAGCAAGTAGGGTGGGGCTATGTGGTATCAAACTCGCCCTCCCACTTCTAAACCTTATAAGTGTAATTTACATCAATGGGTCAAAAAAAAAAAAAGGCATGCAAGTAGGATGGGGACCTAATATGAAGTTCTCCCTCTCTCTCTCGCTCTCTCTCTCTCTCTCTCTCTCTCTCTCTCTCTCTCTCTCCCTCTCTCTCTCTCTCTGCCTGCATTGTTCTCTCTCTCAAATAAATAAATAAAAATATTTTTAAAAGAATATTTTTGGGGGATAAGGAAAGGACAAGAGAGTGTTGTGATCAAAATGCATTATATACATATATAAAAGTGACAAAAATTAGTAAAATTTTAACAAGAATTCCCAGTGAACCCCCTTCTTCTGACTTTGGAACGATGCAATGCTCTTGCATGGTATACTAACCATCCAGATGATAAACCTTTCAATGGACTTCTATAATCTCAACACCTTAACACTGCCTTTGAGATGGAAAGTGGAGGATGCCCCTACAAAGCTCTAACAAGCACAGAAACTCTGCCTCAAATGAGGTGGAAAAGCAGAAGACTGACCCACAAAGGTTGTCCCTCTGACCTCTTCACATGAACAATGGCATGTGTGCATCCACATTCACACACACAACTTGTATGCCACACACACACACACACACACACACACACACACACACACACACACAAACACATAAATTAAAACCTTTCCCCACAAAATAAATCATCTGAACATTTCTCCTAACTTAATTTGCAACCCAAATCTTTCTTTTAACATCTTACATGTGGTGATAGATAGATGATAAATAGATAGGTAGATAGGTAGATAGATAGATGATTAATAGACAGTTAGATAGATAGATAGATAATAGAGGATAGAAAGAAAAAATTTTAGCCAAAGGTCTATGGATGGTGCATGATTGTAATCCTAGCACTGGTGCAGCTAAGGCAAGAGAAATTTAAGACCCAGGCTAACCTGGGCTTGCAAGAGCAGACAATTCACAAAAAAAAGATATTAAAATATTCACTAAAGGTAAAATAAAAAACAAGGTGTCTTACCTCATTCATAATTAGAGGGATATAAATTAAAGCTATACTGTGACATTATTTCCAACCCATCAGATGGGCAAAACTACTTAATAATCTGGCAGAACATTCTGTGAGGAACTGGTGCTCTCTCATGCTGGTGGAATGCAGAGTGGGACCAGCCTTATGGAGGCCCTAACCTTTCAGCTCAGCAATTCCATTTCCAGAACTTTACACAGGAGATACTCTGCACATAACACAAAGCCAAATTTGATTATTAACATGATTATTAACCGTGGCAGAACAACTAGAATCGCATAAATGTCCAAACACAGGAGAGTAGTTAAACAAATTGTATTTATCTACCGAACCATAGAAAAAGGTGATTTCCATGAATTAATTTTAATTGTTTTGCAGGATAAATTAAGAAAAAAGACAATATGTAAAAGAATATCTATTTTCAATTTTACATCCTAAATGGTTGAACTGTCACCAGGCTCATAGAAGGAACACCTGAATAACAAGGCCCTGGAGAGCACACAGTGAAGACTGACCTTAATCTCCTTCTGTTTCTGTTTCTCTCTCTGTGTCTCTCTCTCCATCTTCTCTCTCTTCTCTCTATCTCTTTTACATTACTTGTCTTTTTCTTCATTCACTCCTTGGGTGCTGACCTGTACTATAACTCCCAGTACTGCCATGTGGCTATCATCCACAATGGGCTCTTGATCAGAGAGACCTACAAGATTTCCTAAAAGAAGACATAATTCTGTCATAGTACTTGATGACCCACCAAAGTTTGGTGCTAAGACCCTACTGCTGTAGATACCATATGCTATTGGCATGTAACATGCAGTTGCTGGGTATGTAAGGTATCTTGGGTAGATTCGGGTTAGGTGCTGGAGATGAGTGAGACTATGTGGCAATTTTTTTTTTTTTCCTGTGATTGGGTAAGTTCACTAAGAATGATCTGTTTTAGGTTCAACCATTTTTCCTCAAATTTCTTTGTGTCATTTTTTCTTACTGCTGTATAGAATTCCATTGTGTAGATATACCACATGTTAGTTATCCATTCTTCTAGTGATGGACATCTGGATTGATTCCAGCTCTTAGCTATTATGAATTGAGCCGCTACAAACACGGTTGAGCAAATCTCTCTGGCTTGTGGTTTGAAGGTTTTTAGGGTAGATGCCCAGTAAGGGAATAACTGGGTCTGTTGGTATGTCTATAGTCAGCTTTTTCAGGAGTCTTCATATTGCTTTCCAAAGTGGTTGTACCATCCTGCATTCCCACCAACAGTAGATGAGTGTTCCTACTTCTCCACATCCTTGCTAGCATTTATTTTCGTTTGATTTTTTGATGTTTGCTATCCTTATTGGGGTAAGGTGGAATCTCATAGTTGTTTTAATTTGCATTTCTCTGATGATTAGGGATGATGAGCATTTTCTTAAGTGTATGTTTGCCAGTTGTATTTCTTCCTCTGTGAACTGCCTGTTCAGCTCTTTGCCCCATTTTGAGAGTGGGATGTTTGACTTCTTACTGTTGAGATTTTTGAGTTCTTTGTAGATTCTAGAGATTAGGCCTCTATCACTTGGATAACCCGCAAATATTTTCTCCCATTCTGTGGTAATCTATTGGCTTTGTTTATTGTACGCTTGTCTGTAAAGAAACTCTTCAGCTTCATGTGATCCCATTGGTTGAGTGACTATTTAAGATCATGAGCTACTGGGCTTTTGTTCAGGAAGTCTTTTTCCATTCCTATATCATGGAAAGTACTTCCTAAATTTTCTTCCAGTAGTATTCGAGTTTCTGGTCTTATATTGAGTTCTTTGATCCATTTGGATTTGAGTGTAGTGCATGGTGAAATGTGTGGATCAAGTTTCAGTTTCCTGCATGTGGTTATCCAGTTTGTCCATCAAGTAGCTATAGTTGCTTGACCCAAAATCTGGGTCCTCAAGTCTATTCCATTGGTCTATACTCCAGTTTTTATGCCAGTACCATGCTGTTTTTATTACTATGGCTTTGTAATATAGCTTTAGATCTGGTATGGTGATGCCACCAGAGGTATTTCTTTTGCTGAGGATGTGTTTGGATATGAGAGGCCTTCTGCCTTTCCATATGAATTTTGAGATCATTTTTTCTATCTCTGTGAAGAACAGTGTAGGGATTTTAATTGGAATTGCATTAAATCTATATGTTGCCTTTGGTAGGATTGTCATCTTCACAATGTTAATTCTGCCTATCCAGGAGCATGGAAGTTCTTTCCATCTTCTCAAGTCCTCCTCAATTTCTTTTTTGAGCATTTTTATGTTTTCATTGTATAGATCTTTCACTTCCTTGGTTAACATTATTCCAAGGGTTTTTTGTTGTTGTTGTTGTTGCTATTGAAAATGGGACTATGTCCCTTATTTCTTTCTCTGTGTCTTTGTCACTTGTATATAGAAATGCTACTGATTTTTGTGCATTGATTTTGTATCCTGCTACTTTGCTATAGGAATTAATCACCTTCAGGAGTTTTGGGATGGAGTCTCTTGTGTCTTGTACTTATAAGATCATGTCATCAGTGAATAGAGCTAACTTAACTTCTTCCTTTCCAAATTGTATCCCTTTTATTTCCTTCTCCTGTCTTCTTGCTTGAGCTAGGAATTCCAGTATTATATTGAAAAGCAGAGGTGAGAGAGGACAACCCTGTCTTATTCCTGATCTTAATGGGAATTCCTCCAGTCTCTCTCCATTAAGTATTATTTGGGCCTTCAGAGCTTTGTATATTGCCTTTATTATGTTAAGATATGTACCAACCTTGCCAATTCTCTCCAATGTTTTGATCATAAAGTGATTCTGTATCTTGTCAAAGGCCTTTTCTGCATCTGTCAAAATG
Organism: Jaculus jaculus; assembly: GCF_020740685.1. Lineage (NCBI taxonomy): Eukaryota > Metazoa > Chordata > Mammalia > Rodentia > Dipodidae > Jaculus > Jaculus jaculus. Next base: position 111,449,953 of record NC_059107.1, read on the forward strand.
ATCATATGGTTTTTATGTTTAACCTTGTTTATGTGGTGTATTACACTGACAGATTTCTGTATGTTGAACCACCCTTGTGTTCCTGGGATGAATCCCACTTGGTCAAGGTGGATAATGCTTTTGATGTGTTGTTGGATTCATTTGCGAGGATTTTGTTCAGGATCTTTGCATCTAAGTTCATTAGGGAAATAGGCCGGTAGCTTTCTTTTCATGTGGCATCTCTGCCTGGTTTTGGAATTAGGGTGATACTAGCTTCATAAAAGGAGCTGGGGAGCTTTCCCTGTTCTTCAATTGTGTGGCACAGTTTAAGGAAGATTGGTTTGAGTTCTTCCATGAAGGTTTGATAGAATTCAGCTAAGAAGCCATCTGGTCCTGGACTCTTCTTTTGGCGGAGCTTTTTTATTACTTTTTCAGTCTCCCTGAGTGTAATGGGTTCATTGAGGTGATTAATCTGCTCTGAGTTTAGCGTTGATAGATGGTATGTGTCCAGGAATTTATCCATCTCCTCCACATTATCCAGTTTTGTGGAGTAGAGGTTTTTGAAATAAGTTCCGATGATTCTTCCAATTTCACTTATATCTGTTGTGATCTCTCCTTTTTTTATTTTGAATTTTGTTAATTTGAAGCTTCTCTTGTTTTTTTCTTGATCAAATTGGCCAGGGGTTTGTCAATCTTGTTTATTTTTTCAAAGAACCAGCTCTTTGTTTTGTCACTTGTCTTAATTGTTTCCTTGGTTTCCAATTCATTAATTTCTGCTCTGATTTTAATTATTTCTTTCCTTCAGTAGATCTTTGGGTTGGATTTTTCTTGTTTTTCCAGTGCCTTTATGTGGACAGTTAGGTTGTTGATTTGGGATCTTTCTGTCTTTTGTATGAAGGCATTGAGTGCTATGAATTTTCCCCTGAGGCCACTTTCATTGTGTCCCATAAGTTTTGGTATGATGTGTTCTCATTGTCATTAAATTCCAGGAATTTTGCAATTTTATTTTTTATTTCATCTACTATCCATTTATTGTTTAAAAGTGTGCTGTTCAGTTTCCAGGTGCTGTTGGGATTCTTGGTGGGCCTTTTGTTGTTACTTTCTAGCAATATAGCATTGTGATCTGATATAATACAGGGAATTGTGTCAATTTTCCTAAATATATAGAGGCATTCTTTGTGACCCAGTATATGGTCTATTTTATAGAATGTTCCATGGGCTGCTGAGAAGAATGTGTAGTCTGTGGATTTGGGGTGGAAAGTTCTATAGATGTCCATTAGGTCTAAGTGATCAATGGTTTTTTCAGCTCTTTTACTTCCCTGTTGAGTTTCTGTTTGGAAGATCTGTCTATTACTGATAATGGTGTATTAAAGTCTCCAGCTATGATGGTGTTGGTGGTTATTTCTGTTTTATTGTCAAGTAGGTTTTGTTTTATGAACTGTGGTTCCCCTGTGTTTGGTGCATACAGATTTATGATTGTAATTCCTCTTGATGGATCGTACCCTTGATAAGTTGGAAGTATCCTTCTTTGTCTTTTTTGATTGTTTTTGGTTTGAAGTTTATTTTATCCAATATTAATATAGCTACACCTGCTTGTTTCTTATTCCCATTTGCTTGGAATATTGTTTTCCACCCTTTCAGCCTGAGGATGTGTCTGTCTTTAGTGGTGTGGTGGGTTTCTTGAAGGCAACATATTGAGGGGTCTATCCTCAATCTTTGATCCATCCTGTTAGCTTGTGTCTCTTGATGAGTGAATTGAGGCCATTCATATTTATGGTAATGACTGTGGGATTTGATTTGATCCCTGCCATATTGTGATGGTAGATGTGTGTTGGTGTTTTCATGGGCTTTGAAGTTTTTTGTGCCTACTGTGAATTTGGTTATTGTGATCTGCTTCTTGTAGGTATTTAAGTTTGGTTATTTGTTTCTTCTCTGTGGAGAATTTACTGGAATACTCTCTGTAGGTTTAGTTTTGTGTTCATATAATTGTAAAGCTGAGTTTTGTCATGGAAAGTTTTTCTTTCACCATCTATTATGAGGGATACTTTTGCAGGGTACAGTAATTTGGAGTTCTTATCAATTTTTTTTAGCCTAGTGATGGTAGCATCCACATGATTGTCAGTCCTTTGTTGCTTTCCTACAAGTTCTAACAGTAGGTTGGCCAGGGTTGCATTGCTCATAGCTTCAATTTGATGTTCTGATCCTAATGACTCTTCTATGTTTTGGTTAGATGTATTATTCATTGTAGGACTGCATTTGATTTTTCATGTTATTTCTTTGATTCTATGGTCTTCCCATGACAGTGTATGGGCACGTAGGTGGGTGAACCAGCCTGGGCTCTAGCACAATGGGAATCTGAGTTGTATTCAATGTGATCACCAGTTTTCTGTGGAATCCACTAAGAAATAGGACAAGGTTGTTTGAGCCTCTTTTTTTGAGTCAAAGAATTTCTTAATACTGAAAGTCTTGTCCGAGAAGATACATTATGTGTGGATTCACACATCCCTATTGCAGAGAAACATACAGAGAGAGCCAATTTTATTTCATTTTAATGAACTCTTGCACTTTGGGAAATTCAAAGAAAAATACAGCAGATCACTTGAATTCACCACCAGAGGGCATTAGGCATTAAGAAATGGGCAAGAAAAACCCCATGTAGCGAAGATTCTGTATCATGGTTTGGCCTCTCTAGGTGCCCTGTTCAAGAAGTGAATCCATTCTAAAACCAAAGAATGTATGTGTAAATGAGGATAGGAAAAGGCTAGGAGGGGAAATTACTGCTGTTTTTCTATAATAATAAAATCCTCTATCATGCTCTCAATAGGGTTCACCTTCTATTTATTGCATTATTGATTTAAACATTGAGATAGATTGGCAGTGTGAAATAATAATAATACCCTACTGGTGATGTTTAAGAACAATATTTTCTGGTTAACTCTGAAAAGTCAGGGAAAGGAAGAATGAGTTAGTCCAGAATCAATGTGACCAGTGTCTTGAGTTTGCTTTGCATATGGGCCAGTGAATATCATTCTAAACCAGAACTATCACTCTCCCTGATCAGCAAATAGACATATGATTCCCATGGGCCCTCGTGAAAGAATGTGCTCAAAATTGAAAACTAGAAATCTGGACTGAATGTGCATTCTACTGGTGTTTGAGCAGTGGACTCTCCTTGCTATTGGGTTTAGAAATTACTTGGAGTTGGACAATTAAAACTTCCCTTGTTACTTTCACATCATCCCCTATTTCTTTCTATCTCCATCACCATCTGAGACCTGACTCTTTTTGTCCTTTAGTGAGGTGTGTGCATAGCTACATGGTAGGTTTGAAAAATTAGTTCAATTATGCTAATGGATTTACAAGCAATGAAAGAGCTAGAATGGCCAGGTGATATTAGTCCTGAAAAATGGGCCTGATTGGCCTATCCTAACCCCTCTGTGTATGCGAAGATACCTAATGAGAAATAATGAGATCATTTTGTCCCCTTCACTTAAAATCCTTAGAAATTATTTCATGGAAGAAAAATGCATTTTATTTGAAATGAGTATCATATTTGTATAGTCAAAATCCCATGGACCACATGTTTTAATGTGCTGCTTCCAACTGTCTCTAAACAAGTAAAGATGACCTGGGACTTGGGATAATCTTGACAACTTACAGTAGTCTAGATATAAGAGCATAAGAGCTAAGTGGGGAGAAGGAGCATTTACGTTACTTAGAATGTTAGTGGTTTTTTTTTTTTTCTACTGTAATATACCTTAGACAATTGCAATGATTTTTTTTTTGTCAGTCTTTACTAGTGGTCCCAGACAAAATTGAATTATATCAATCTTCTCTGCTATCTTAGAATTACTGCAGTCTATTTTGTCTAAATATATCTCATCATTTCACTTTTACTTCTTCATTTCCAGGTTTTTATGCTGTTTTAACTTTTTATTGATATTTTTCACACATGAACACATGTATTCTGATCATAATTCCTTCCCATTGCCTTCTTTGGTCTTGCCACCCCACTTTTCCACCACTGAACCCTTTCTCCCTTACAACTAGCCCCTCTTCTATTTTGATATCTTTTTTCCCCTCCATCATCCATGTCAAAGTGCTGATGGGCCCAACATTATGCAGGCAGTGGAAGTAATGGCAGTGTGGTTTTTTGGCTCAAGTGTCCCCCACAAACTTAGGTGTTCTGAATGCTAGGTTCCCAGCTAATGGAGATTTGGGAATTAATGCCTACTAGAGAGAGTGTATTATTGGGGGCAGGCTTATGTGTGTTTTAGCCAGTTTCCCTTGCCAGTGTTTGGCACACCCTCCTGTTGTTGTGGTCCACCTTATGTTGGCCAGGGGGTGATGTCCACCCTCTGCTCATGCCATCGTTTTCCCCTGCCATCGTGGAGCTTCCCCTCGAGTTTGTAAGCCAAAATAAATCTCCTTTCCCCAGAAGCTTCTCTTAGTTGGGTGATTTCTACCAGCAATGTGAACCGGACTGCAACAGTAAAGTGGTACCAAGAAATGGGATTGCTGCTAGACACCTGACTGTGTGGCTTCGGCCTTTTGGAGCTGATTTTCAAGAGGAATGTGGGAGGATTTGAAACCTTGGCCTAAGAGATGCCTTGCAGTGCTGTAAGTACAGCTTGATGGACTATTCTGGTCTGAGTTGCAAGACCTGAATGCAGTAAGCACTATGGACTGTGAGGTTTGGCTTATTAGGGTGAGAAAGAGCTTTGCTTGGACTGGGCTACCAGTTTGTGTGAGAAGCTTGCTCTGATGCCCGTGTCCTGAGAAGTTGTGCAGGGTCGCTTTGCATAGAAATGAACTGGTGTGTGCAGAGGGATATGGCACAGAAAGAAAAATCTTTGGGTCAACTGTTGCCCATTAAGCTGCACCTGAGAAATTATAACCTTTGAGACTGACCTAGCTGACCTGCGCTGGGGCAACAAGAAGAATGTAGACTCTTTTGAAGGGGACTGGGTGCTCAAGGAGTGTCCTGTTCTTCAAAGTCTGCTTTATTCCCCCCTGGATTAACAAATTGGCACCCTACCTGATATCGTGGAGTATAAGAAATGCTGGAAAGAGGGTCATTGAGTTTGCAACATGGTCTTGTGTTTTGGAAATGGCCATGGGCAGTGTGAAGCGGGTTTGCTGGTTGCCTGCATAGAGACCCCATGGGCCATGAGGATGAACCATGGCTTGCAGTGGAGACCCAGTGGAGATGCTGGGACCATGAGATGGCTGCCAAGGAGCTGCTGGCCCCAATGAAGTTTCCCAGGACTGTGAGTAGCCTAGCTGGAGGGGCAGAGTTGGAATTCCAGAGACTTGATGCTGGTTAGAATTATCGGACTTGAAGATTTGTCACTGGCTAGAGTTACTAGACTTGAAGCTACAAAGTTTGATGTTTGTCCCGGTTGTTTACATCTTGTATTGGTTGAATGTTTCTTTGCTATGCCCAATGCCATCTTTTGCAGTGTGAATATTTATTCTGTGCCATTATGGGTTTTTTGAGGTTATTTTTTGGTATTATGGCTCAGTCAAAAGATCTTGGACTACGGGGATGTATGAACATCATTGGGATTGATAAAAACTCTGGGGACTTTTAAAGTCAGACTGAGTGCATTGTATTTTACATTATGTATGGATATCAGTTTATGGGGGCCAGGGGCAGAATGTGGTGGTTTGATTCACGTGCCCCCATAAACTTAGGTGTTCTGAATGCTAGGTTCCCAGCTGATGGATATTTGGGAATTAATGCCTCCTGGAGGGAGTGTATTGTTGGGGGCGGGCTTATGGGTATTATAGCCAGTTTCCCTGTGCCAGTGTTTGTCACACCCTCCTGTTGCTGTGGTCCACCTTATGTTGGCCAGAAGGTGATGTCCACCCTTTGCTCATGCCATCATTTTCCCCTGCCATCGTGGAGCTTCCCCTCGAGCTTATAAGCCAAAATAAACCTCTTTTTCTCAGAAGCTGCTCTTAGTTGGGTGATTCTACCAGCAATGTGAACCGGGCTGCAACAGGCAGTCACTGTAAGGTCACATGCAAGAGAATGTTATGCCAATGCACTTCTCCCCATCAACTGGCTCATGCATTCTCCCTGTCTCTCTATGGTGATTTCCTCTGAGCTTTGGAGAACATGACAGAGATGTTTCATATTGGTTATTGCTTAGCAGCCACTTGTCAGCACTGTGATGCATTTTGGAATCTCCTTAGTAGTCACCACCATCTGCCAAAAGAGTCATCTCTAATAAAAGGTGAGGGCAGCACTCATTTCCAATTATGTTTTCACCCACCCAGGATCTACCTCCATTTCTGGGTGCAGTTAAGTGTTTCTCAGGTTTCATGGGTGTAAGCTTCAAATGTTTTCTATAGTTGATCTACTCTTCCCTATTAACATCCACCTTACCACGTACAGTGCATGGACACTTGCCAACACTATGCATTGAAATCTCTCTCTTTTTCTTCATATGTGTAGATGTGTAGTGTACATGTGTAGATGCATGTTCATGTGTGTGGGGTGCATGTGTATGTGCAGATGCACATTGGCTACAGAAGGTAGGGGAGGTCAACATTAGGTGCCTTCCTTTATCGCCCTCTACCTTATTTTTTGGGAAAGTTTTACAATGAACCAAATCTTGCTGACTCAGCTAGCCTAGCTAACCACCTTACCTTGGAAATATGCCTGGTTCTACCTCCAGAAAGCTGGGATTGTAGTTGCACACTGTCTTGCCTGGCATATGGGTTCTGGGGATCTGAACTCACTTGTGCAGAAAATGCTGCACTAACTGAGCCATCTCCCCAGCCACCACTTCTCTTTCAAATTGGCTCCATTGTAGAATAGCCTCCTCCTACTTCACTCAAAGTCTACATGGATATTCAGAACATTTTGGTGGCATGCACTCTGATCCTGGTCATTGCCTGTTTGTGCCTCCTCATGCAGCAGCCTGATATGTCCTCATGCCGCAGCCTGATATGTCCTCAAGCCTCCATCAGTTGTCTTCTGAGCACCAATATATCTGCTCAATGTAGCTTAAAGAACTTTGTAGAGGTCTAAGGAGCCAATGTTCTGCTTCATCTATCCAACATCCTGCCAAGTCCATCATTATACCAGTATCTCACATGATAGCAAAAGTCTCAGAATGCGGTCCTTGCCTCTCAGTTTCAAACAGTGATAAGGAAAACAATGGACTCTCTTTTTCTGTGCAGGATTCACAAACCCACTCTGCTCCTCTCATTCTATTTCCTGTCTCACTTGATCATGACATGAAAGGATAAACATGCTACCTGCTTGTTAGAGAGTTTCTTCATGAGGAGACTAAAGTGTTGAATCCACTCCTGGGAAATGGAGTAATATACTATTTCTGCACATCTTTCTATACTTTCAGTCTTAATCTTTTTGTCTCTTGGTTCCTTTGTTTTTGTTTTTTGTTTTTTGTTTTTTGTTTTTTTATGTTGTTGTAGGGTTTCACCCTAGCCCAGGACTATGGTCTCAAGTCTCAGGGTGGCCTCAAACTCACTGTGATCCTCCTACCTCTGCTTCCCCAAGTGGTGGGATTAAAGGCGTGCTTCACCATGCACAGCTTTCTTGGTTCCTTTTTATTCCAGTACTCCTGAGATGCTCTTTATCTACTGTCATAGTCAGTCTTACGTTTTGGGGATGAACCTCCAAAGCAGACACAGGTTATAGGAGGAATGGAATTCATTTGAAGTTTGTAGATCAAGGGGAAGTTTCATAAAGGTGGAAGAAGCAGGTCCCCTTTTCCAGGTCCACTCAGAGAGAAATTCCACCACCTGTACCATAAGCAAGTACACTCCAGGAACCCCAGGCAGAGCTCAAGCACTCTGTATATCTTAGGCTATAATTTAGATACCCCTAGGAACACTTTAGGTCTGGACCCCAGTATCGTCCAGGTGAAACCTCTTCCAGCCAGGTAGCTGGAATTCCACGAAACTTTCATGAAAACTCCCGAATCTTTTACAAGACATCCATTTAAACTACCTCATTCTACCCCTGGTCCCTAGTAGATCCATAACCATCTCACTGATGTATTGTTTTTAGTTTAACTTTAAAGGTACCATAGGTTTTTTTTTTATCAACTGTAAGATTGTTCCAAACTCGCAAGTCTTATGTGCGATTTAAGACAGTCTCTTAACTGTGAGTCCTGTAAAATCAAACCAAGTTATATACTTTCAACATATAAAGGCACGGAGTAAACATTTTCAACTGTTATAAGGCATAACAAGGAAAGACTGGGCCAATGTAAATGTAATAACCATCAAGCAAACATCCAAACATCAATGTGCTATATCCGATATCATAACCAATGAAGGAAGTCTTCATATTTTTAATTATACCCCTCCAGCTGGGCTGAGTAGCCAGTGAGAACTTTTATCATGAGCCAACAGTATTCCATGGTAACCCTTTCACAGTCATGGTATAGCAAAACATTCTTGGGTCTTTGTTGTAATTACAGTCCATCTTTCACTGGTTTTACTAGCCTATAAGGGTCATCATTCCCTGCCTCACTTGTCGCATCTCAGCGGTGGCTCTTGGAACTGTGTGCATTTTATGGTCCACTCCACATATTTTCCATTTTTTAGAAACCAATACCAGGTGTGTAGGACACAGTCATGTTGTTAATTCAGAGACAAAATAAATAATGACCTTGAAGAGCAGGTTCCTTCCTTTGAGTCAACTTCTTTCAAAAGAGTTTGTATTTTTACCATTTCGTCTTTCTTCAGGCATCCTTTCCATTATTTAAGTGTAAAGCAGATGGGCCATCCTTAATCATGGTAATATCTCCTAATAATAGCAGCATTAGTAATCAGTCTCAGTGTCCATAATTTTAAATTTGTTTGATTTTTTCAACTTTAAATCCTAAATTTTTCAGTTTTATATTGTTATCCAAGCACATCAGTCTATTATAAGTTTAGCCTTGACCAACTCTCTGAGCATGGATAACAGAACAAAACCAGCCCTTATGCCAGTAGCCCCCTTGCAATAAAGTTCTCTGTAGTCTTTCCTTTTCCTTAGAAAGTTCACAAGCCAAACCTCTAAATACAACCTTCTCTGCATTTAGCATTTTTAAACTCTCATTTGAATAACCCATAAAACTTGTCATACCACTCTAGAAGGCATCTTCAGTTGCAAGCACCAAATACATACCTATTCCTCCAAAATAAAAGTTACAAAAGACCAAACTCCTCGAGGTCAGATTCATCACACAGCAACACTCCATTTCAGGTACCAATTCTGTCATAGTCAGCTGTATGTTGTTAGGATGAACCTCCAAACTGGACACAGTTTATATGAGGAATAGAACTAATTTTAAGTTTACAGATCAAGTAGAAGTTCCATAATGGCAAAAGAAGCTGGCTTCCTGTGGTGGTTTGATTCAGGTGTCCCCCATAAACCTAGGTATTCTGAAGGCTAGGTTCCCAGCTGATGGAAGATCTGAGAATTAATGCCTCCTGGAGGGAGTGCATTGTTGGAGATGAGATTATGGGTGTTATAGCCAGTTTCCCCATGCCAGTGTTTGGCACACTCTCCTGTTGCTATTGTCCATCTTATGTTGGCCAGGTGTGATGTCCATCCTATGCTCATGCCATCATCTTCCCCTGCCATCATGGAGCTTCCCCCTCAAACCTATAAGCCAATATATACCTCTTTTACTCAGAAGCTGCTCTTGGGTTAGGTGATTTCTCCTAGCAATGCAAACCTGACTGCAACAGTAAAGTGGTACCGAGGAATGGGATTGCTGCTAGACACCTGTGGTAGTTTGATTCAGGAGTCCCTCATAAACTTAGGTGTTCTGAATGCTAGGTTCCCCCAGTCGATGGGCATTTGGGAATTAACACCACCTGGAAGGACTGTATTGTTGGGGGAGGGATTATGGGAGTTACAGCCAGTTTCCCCATGCCAGAGTTTGGCATACTCTCCTGTTGCTATGGTCCACCTTATGTTGGCCAGGAGGTAATGTCCACCTGCTGCTCATGAAATCATTTTCTCCTAACATTTTGGGGCTTCCCCTCGAGCCTGTAAGCCAGAATAAACCTCTTTTTTCCACAAGCTGCTCTTGGCCAGGTGATTTCTACCAGCAATGTGAATCTGACTGCAACAACACCTGACTGTGTAGCTTTGGCCATTTGGAGCTGATTTTCAAAAGTAATGTGGAAGAATTTGAAACCTTGGCCTAAGAGATGCCTTGCAGTGCTGTAAGTACAGCTTGATGCACTATTCTGGTCAAAGTTGAAAGGCCTGAATGCAGTAAGAACTACGGACTGTAAGGTTGGCTTATGAAGGTGAGAAAGAGCTTTGCCTGGACTGGGCTAGCAGTTTGTGTAAAAAGCTTGCTGTTATGCCCGTGTCCTGAGAAGTTGTGCAGTTGCTTTGCATAGAACTGAACTGGTGTGAGCAGAGGGATATGGCATAGAAAAAATGAAATCTTTGGGTGAACTGCTGCCTGTTCAGCTGCAATTGAGAAATTACAACCTTCCAGATTGGGCCAGCTGACCTACACTGGGACAACAGGAAGAATGTAGACTCTTTTGAAGGGGTCTAAGAGCTCAAGGAGTGTCCTGTTATTCAAAGTCTGTTTTATTCCCCCCCCCCCCCCGGATTAACAAATTGGCACCCTATTTGGTATTGTGGAATATAAGAAATTCAGGAAAGAGAGGGTCATTGAATTTGCAACATGGTCTTGTGTTTTGGAAATGGCCATGGACAGTGTGAAGCAGGTTTGCTAGTTTCCTGCATGGAGACCCCATGGAACCATGAAAATGAACCATGAATTGCAGTGGAGATTATTCCAGGACCATGAGATGGCTGCTAAGGAGAGCTGCTGGCCTCGATGAAGTTTTCCAGGACTCTGAGTAGCCTAGCTGGAGGGATGGAGTTGGAATGCCAGAGACTTGGTGCTGGTTAGAATTATTGGACTTGGATATTTGTCACTGGCTAGAGTTGTTGGACTTGAAGCTACAGAGTTTGATTGAATATTGGTTGAATATTTCTTTGCTATGCCCAATGCCATCTTTTGCAGTGTAAGTATTTATTCTGTGTCATTATGGGTTTTGGGGGGATTTTTTTGGTTATCATGGCTCTGTTAAAAGATCTTGGACTATGGAGATATTTGAACATCACTGGAATTGATTTCAAAAAAAAAAAACAATGGGGACTTTTAAAGTTGGATGAAATCAGTGCATTTTACATCATATGTAGTTATCAGTTTATGGGGGCCAGGGGTGTAATGTGGTGGTTTGATTCAGGAATCCCGCATAAACTTAGGAGTTCTGAATGCTAGGTTCCCAGCTGATATAGATTTGGGAATTAGTGCCTCCTGGAAAGAGTGTATTGTTAGGGGTGGCCTTATAGGTGTTATAGCCAATTTCCCAATGCCAGTGTTTGCTCCTGTTGCTATTGTTTACCTTATGTTGGCCAGGGGATGATGTCCACTCTCTGCTCATGCCATCATTTTCCCCTGTCATCATGGAGCTTCCCCTCAAGCCTATAAGCCAAAATAAACCTCTTTTTCCCAGAAGCTGCTTTTGGTTGGGTGATTTATACAGCAATGCAAACCTGACTGCAACACCCACTTTACAGGTCCACTCTGAGAGAAATACCACCAGCAGCACCATAAGCAAGCACACGCCAGGAACCCCAGGCACAGCTCAAGCATTCTGTATATCTTAGGCTAGAATTCAAATCTGCCCCCAGTAACACCTTAGGGCTGGACCCCAGGGTCCTCCCAGTGAAACCTCTTCCATCCACATAGCTAGAAATCCAAGAAGTTTTAATAAAACTTCTTAATCTGTTGTTGGGGGGGGGGGGGCATCCATTTAAACAACTGCATCTACCTGACTTGAAAATGAAGGAACATATGCATCTATTTGTTATAAAAGATCATGAACTTATTAGAAGAGGAAGAAGACTAATTGAAACCACCAGTCTCTTAACATGAATTAAAAGTGGACAGTGAAGTAACTTTGACCACTACATGCTCTTTAAAATTTGGTAGTAAGTGAAGCATCTTAAAATTTTTGTTTAAAGCATCATTTTTTTTTTCTGTGACAATTTAATGGGAATTTGTGCTATGAGAGTAAAGTTATAAGCCATCATTGTATTCAAGAATCTTTATTCTATAAAATAAGAATACATTGAACTTTACGATAAGGGGAAATAAGTATTTCTAAGAGAGAAAAATGAATTTCTATTTAATTACTCTGTCTATAGGCTCACCTTAACCCTATAAAATGCTATATAAAAGTGACAATTCTAAAATATTTTATTGATGATGTCCTTTGTTAAAATTATTTGATTTTTGCATATTTTTTTAATGTTTTTTTAAATTTTTATTTATTCATTTATTTGAGAGTGACAGACACAGACAGAAAGAACGATAGAGGGAGAGAGAGAATGGGTGCGCCAGGGCTTCCAGCCTCTGCAAACGAACTCCAGACACGTGCGCCCCCTTGTGCATCTGGCTAACGTGGGACCTGGGGAAATGAGCCTCAAACCGGGGTCCTTAGTCTTCACAGGCAAGCGCTTAACTGCTAAGCCATCTCTCCAGCCCAGCATATTTTTATCATGATTTTTTTGGCAGTTACATGCTACCTATAGGAAAAAAAAATGTACAGAAAGCTATCAAAAATAGCTTAGTGATTCTCTTAGGAAATTTCATTTTTGAGTTTTAAAACTTAAAGATGGTTTCATATAAAACTGAAAAAGAGTGGGCATATCCAGGTTCAACATTCCTTTGCACTACAATGTATTGTGTGAACTTTATGTTTCCTACCTTGAACATCAAGCCTGGACTTACAGAATCAAGAGTCAATTTACGGGGATAGAGAGATTACTTGTAGGTTAGAGTGTTTGTCTGAAAGCCTAATGGCAGGGATTCAGTTCCTCAGTACCTATGTAAAGCCAGATGCACAAGGTGGCACAAATATCTGGAGTTTATTTTTAGCAGATGGAGGCCCTGGCATACCCGTTCTCCTTGTTTCCCCAACTCTCCTTGCAAATAATAAAAATGTTTTAATAGAGTCAACTTATTTATGAATAATTACTTTTTTTAAAATTTTTATTAACATTTTCCATGATTATAAAATATATCCCATGGTAATTCCCTCCCTCCCACCCCCACACTTTCCCATTTGAAATTCCATTCTCCATCATATTACCTCCCCATTACAATCATTGTAATTACATATATACAATATCAACCTATTAAGTGTCCTCCTCCCTTCCTTTCTCTACCCTTTATGTTTCCTTTTTAACTTACTGGCCTCTGCTACTAAGTATTTTCATTCTCACGCAGAAGCCCAGTCATCTGTAGCTAGGATCCACATATAAGAGAGAACATGTGGCACTTGGCTTTCTGGGTCTGGGTTACCTCACTTAGTATAATACTTTCCAGGTCCATCCATTTATCTGCAAATTTCATAACTTCATTTTTCTTTACCACTGAGTAGAACTCCATTGTATAAATGTGCCACATCTTCATTATCCACTCATCTGTTCATGGACATCTAGGCTGGTTCCATTTCCCAGCTATTATAAATTGAGCAGCAATAAACATGGTTGAGCATGTACTTCTAAGGAAATGTGGTGAGTCTTTTGGATATATGCCTAGGAGTGCTATAGCTGGGTCATATGGTAGATCAATCTCTAGCTGTTCCACACTGTTTTCCACAATGGCTGGACCAGATTGCATTCCCACCAGCAGTGCAGAAGGGTTCCTTTTCTTCCACATCCCCGCCAACATTTATGATCATTTGTTTTCATGATGGTGGCCAATCTGACAGGAATGAGATGGAATCTCAATGTAGTTTTAATCTGCATTTCCCTGATGACTAGTGACGTAGAACATTTTTTTAGATGCTTATATGCCATTAGTATTTCTTCCTTTGAGAACTCTCTATTTAGCTCCATAGCCCATTTTTTGATTGGCTTGTTTGATTCCTTATTATTTAACTTTTTGAGTTCTTTGTATATCCTAGATATTATCCTTTATCAGATATATAGCTGGCGAAGATTTTTTCCCATTCTGTAGGTTGCCTCTTTGCTTTTTTCACTGTGTCCTTTGCAGTGCAAAATCTTTGTAATTTCATTAGGTCCCAGTGGTTAATCTGTGGTTTTATTGCCTGAGCAATTGGGGTTGTATTCAGAAAGTCTTTGCCAAGACCAATATGTTGAAGGGTTTCCCCTACTTTTTCCTCTAGCAGTTTCAGAGTTTCCAGTCTGATGTTAAGGTCTTTAATCCATTTGGACTTAATTCTTGTGCATGGCGAGAGAGAAGAATCTATTTTCATCCTTCTGCAGATATATATCCAGTTTTCAAAACACCATTTGCTGAAGAGGCTGTCTCTTCTCCAATGAGTATTTTTGGCATTTTTATCGAATATCAGGTGGCTATAGCTACTTGGGCTTACATCTGGGTCCTCTATTCTCTTCCACTGATCTACATGTCTGTTTTTGTGCCAGTACCATGCTGTTTTTGTTACTATGGCTCTGTAGTATAGGTTAAAATCAGGTATGGTGATACCACCAGCCTCTTTTTTGTTGCTCAGTATTATTTTAGATATTCGAAGTTTTTTGTGATTCCAAATGAATTTTTGGATTGTTTTTTCTATTTCCATGAAGAAAGCCTTTGGAATTTTGATAGGGATTGCATTAAATGTGTAGATTGCTTTAGGTAAGATTGCCATTTTCACAATATTGATTCTTCCAATCCAGGAACAAGGGATGTTTCTCCACTTTCTAGTGTCTTCTGCAATTTCTCACTTGAGTGTTTTAAAGTTCTCATTGTATAGATTCTTTCCTTCCTTAGTTAGGTTTATTCCAAGGTACTTTATTTTTTTTGATGCAATTGTGAATGGGAGTGATTTTCTGATTTCATCCTCTGTGTGTTTGTTGTTAGCATATATGAAGGCTACTGATTTCTGTGTATTTATTTTGTATCCTGCTACATTGCTGTAGGTTTTGATCAGCTCTAACAGCTTGCTAGTAGACTCTTTAGGGTCCTTTATGTATAGAATCATGTCATCTGCAAATAATGATAACTTGATTTCTTCCTTTCCAATTTGTATCCCTTTTATGTGTGTCTCTTGCCTTATTGCTATGGCTAGGACTTCCAAAACTATATTAAATAAAAGTGGGGACAGTGGACACCCTTGTCTTGTTCCTGATTTTAGTGGAAAAGCTTCCAATTTTTCCCCATTTAGTAATATGTTGGCTGTAGGCTTGTCATAAATAGCCTTTATTATATTGAGATATGTTCCTTCTATTCCCAGTCTCTGTAGGACTTTTATCATGAAGGGATGTTGGATTTTGTCAAATGCTTTCTCAGCATCTAATGAGATGATCATGTGATTTTTGTCCTTCAACCCGTTTATGTAATGTATTACATTTATAGATTTGCGTATGTTGAACCATCCCTGCATCTCTGGGATAAAGCCTACTTGGTCAGGGTGAATGATCTTTTTGATATATTCTTGTATTCTGTTTGCCAATATTTTGTTGAGAATTTTTGCATCTATGTTCATGAGGGAGATTGGTCTGTAATTTTCTTTTTTTGTTCTATCTTTGCCTGGTTTTGGTATCAGGGTGATGCTGGCCTCATAGAAGGAGTTTGGTAGAATTCCTTCTTTTTCTATTTCCTGGAAAAGCTTAATAAGCATTGGTGTTAGCTCTTCCTTAAAAGTCTGGTAAAATTCAGCAGTGAATCCGTCTGGGCCTGGGCTTTTTTTAGTTGGGAGATTATTGATAACTGTTCGGATCTCCATGTTTCTTATAGGTCTATTTAAGTGATTAATCTCATTTTGATTTAATTTAGGTATGTCATATAGATCAAGGAAATCATCCATTTCTTTCAGATTTTCATACTTTGTGGAGTATATGCTTTTATAGTATATCCCTATGATTTTTTGAATTTCTCTGGAATCTGTTGTGATGTTACCTTGTTCATCTCTGATTTTATTAATTTGTGTCTCTTCTCTCTTTCTTTTGGTCAGATTTGCTAAGGGTTTATCAATCTTGTTTATCCTTTCAAAGAACCAACTCTTTGTTTCATTAATTCTTTGGATTGTTCTTTTTGTTTCTATTTCATTAATTTCTGCCCTAATCTTTATTATTTCTTCCCGTCTACTAAATTTTGGTTTGCCTTGTTCTTCTTTTTCCAAGGCTTTAAGGCGAAGCATTAGGTCGTTTATTTGCGACCTTTCTAATTTCTTAATATAGGCACTTAAGGCTATAAATTTACCTCTTAGAACTGCCTTCATTGTGTCCCAGAGATTTTGGTATGTTGTGTTCTCATTATCATTTGACTCTATAAATTTTTTGATTTCCTTTTTGATTTCTTCATTGACGCATTCATCATTTAGTAGTGTATTGTTTAGTTTCCATGATTTTGTGTATGCTCTATAGCCTTTCTTGCTACTGATTTGTAGTTTAATTCCATTGTGATCAGATAGAATGCAAGGAATTATTTCAATTTTCCTGAATTTGTTAAGATTTGTTTTGTGTCCTAATATATGGTCCATTTTAGAGAATGTTCCATGTGCTGCTGAAAAGAATGTATATTCTGCAGCCTTTGGATGAAATGTCCTGTATATATCTGGTAGGTCCATTCCTTCTATGACCTCATTTAGTCCAGATGCCTCTCTGTTTATTCTTTTCTGGGATGACCTGTCAATTGATGAGAGTGGGGTGTTAAAGTCACCCACCACCACTGTGTTTGGTGTTATCTGTGACCTTAGTTCTAATAGTGTTTGTTTGATGAATTTGGGAGCCCCCATGTTAGGTGCATATATGTTTAGGATTGTAATGTCCTCCTGTTGGAGTGTTCCCTTAATCAATATAAAGTGACCTTCCTTATCTTTCTTGACTAACGTCGGACTAAAGTCTACCCTGTCTGATATTAGGATAGCAACCCCTGCTTGTTTTCTAGGCCCATTTGCTTGAAACACCGTCTTCCAACCTTTCAACCTAAGATAATGTCTATCCTTTTTAGAAAGGTGAGTTTCTTGGAGACAACAAATTGTAGGATCCTGCTTTTTAACCCAGTCTGCAAATCTATGTCTTTTCGTTGGGGCATTGAGGCCGTTGATATTAAGAGATATTATTGAAAGGTGTGTATTTTTGTTTGCCATTTTTTTTTGTGTGTGTGTGTTTCTGGTTCTACCTGCGCTCTCTTCTGTTAACTAGTATTTGAATATTGCTTGTTTTTTCTAGGTTTCTTATATGTGTGCTTTTCCTTTTCTTTAGCATGGAGGATTCTATCAAGTATTTTCTGTAGAGCTGGTTTTGTCTTCAAATACTCCTTTAACCTGCTTTTGTCATGGAATGTCTTTATTTCTCCATCTATTTGAATGGATAACTTTGCAGGATAAAGGAACCTTGGTTGACAGTTGTTATCTTTCAGAACTTGGAATATATCACTCCAAGCCCTTCTGGCTTTAAAAGTTTGTGTTGAATAATCTGCTGTAATCCTGATGGGATTGCTTTTGTAGGTAACTTGATTTTTCTCTCTAACTGCTTTCAATATTTTTTGGTGTGTGTGTTTGGAAGTTTGATTATAATATGGCGAGGAGAGGTTCTTTCTGGGTTTTGTCTGGCTGGGGTTCTAAAGGCTTCCTGTATCTGCATTGGCACCTCTTTCCCAATTTGGGGGAAATTTTCTTCTATGATTTTGTTGAAGACGCCTACTATGCCTCTGGAGTGGAGTTCTTCTCCTTCTACTATGCCCTGAATTCTTATATTGGATCTTTTCATAGTGTCCCGAATATCTTGAAATTCCCACTCATACTTTTCTATAAGTTTGTCTTTCTCTTTGTTGGACTGCATTAGGTCTGCCACCTGGTCTTCTAGCTTAGATATTCTGTCCTCTCCCTCATCCATCCTACTGGTGAGATTTTCTATAGAGTTTTTTATTTCATTAACTGTGTTCTTCATTGCTAGTAATTCTGACTGGTTTTTCTTTATTATTTCTATTTCCTTATTTATGTCTTGTATTGCCTTCTTTATTTCATTAAATTGGTGTCCTGCATCTTCTTTGATTCCTTTGATTTCCTCTTTGATTTCCTCTTTGATTTCTTCTTTGATTGTTTTGATGTGTTCTTTGACCTCTTTGAACATATTCATAATCATTCTTTTGAACTCTTTCTCAGGCAATTCCTCTAACTCTTTCTCACTGGAGGACATTTCTGATGCATTAATACTTTTAGGTGGGTTTATATCGTCTTGCTTTTTAGTGTTTCTTGTGTTATAATGTATATATTTTTGCATCTTGGATTAAGTTAATGCTTGGATTTTCTAGCTAGCTGTGTATTCTTAGCTGTATCAATTGATTTGATGCAATGTATTTTCAGGGTAGGACCTTAAGGCGTTAGGTGTGGCTCTTAAGACTCTCAGAGTATCTACAAAGATGTTCTTAGGGGTTGAGTTTCCCTGCTATAGGAGTATTCAAGCAGGCTGAGTGGAATAAAATACAGGTAGATTCTAAAATTTAACTAAACACTGTACACATTCAATCAAAAACAGCCCCAAGTATGTATGCAAGAGTAGTTATTATAACGACCAGATCCTCTATCAACAAAGAGGTTAAGATTTTTGGTCTGTTGAGGGATCCAAGTCAGCTTGCAACCAAGTGAGACCCTTCCCTGGTGCAATCCCAGTTACCTTGGATGATTTTGGTCTCAGTCAAGTTGCTGCCTGGGCCGTCGGGCTGCTGTTCTGATTTCTGGAGCTGGGCACTTGCTTTTCCTGCGGGGCAAACCAAGCCTGGCAAGTGTGGCCCTGCAGATCAGCACCCCTGCTGCTGGAACTGCTGCTGCTCAAGCTGCCCCTGCTGGGACTGTAGCCACTGCTGCTGAAGGTGTTGCTGCTGGACCCACCACTGCTGCTGCCTCTGCTGCTGCTGTAGCTGCCACTGCTGGAGCCACCACTGCTGCTGAAGCTGCTGCTGCTGTGTCCACTGACGCTGCTCCCCCTGAAGCTGCTGCTGCCGAGTCTGCTGCTGCTGCCACTCCTGGGTCTGCTGCTGCTGGGGCTGCTGTTACTGGTGCTGGAGCCGCTGATGTTGCTGCCGAACTCTGCTCCTGCTTGGGTCCCGCTGTTGGCGTGGCCTGGTCCCGGGCTGCTGCTCTGTTCGCCGGAGCTGGGCTCAGGCAGTGGGGGAGGGGAGGGAGCCCCGGCTGCTCTGGTTCTCTCGCTGCTCCAAGCGTTCTTCTACCTCGCGGTCTGCTCCTCCTCTGCTCGCTGCTGCCGCTCTCCCCTCACGTTTCCCGAGTTGTGGAGAGCGCGGTGTGAGGGGAAAATCCCGCACCTGGCTTTTCCTGCGGCTGGAACCGAGCCTGGCGGCTTTCTGTTCATCAAATCATCAGTTCTTAAAATAGACAGAAAAGACTATTGATTCCCAGTTATTAGATGGTACATATTAATTTGTTTTATTGTTCACCTCTTTAGCAAGAAAATGTTGCCAAGCATGGTGGCACATGCCTTTAAGCCCATCTCTTGGGAGGTAGAGGTAGGAGGATCACTGAGAGTTCAAGGCCACTGAGACCTCCATAGTGAATTCCAGGTCAGCCTGAGCTAGCGAGAGACCATAACTTGAAAAAACAAATCAAAAAAAGAAGAAGGAGGAGGAGGAGAAGAAGAAATTGAATTCATGCTGATATAAAGTATAAAGCCATTTTATTTTCTTCTAAATGTTTTCCTATAACAAACCTAAATCCAGAATGATCCCAAGTCTTATTAAGAGTGTCAGACAGCATTATTCTCCATTCATTTCCAACAATGGATCTAAAACCCAAATTCAGTCCTTTAGAGCCTCTACTATATATTCTGTTTGCAAATCACAAAATTGCATGGAAGAAATGACTTGTGAATTTAGACTAGAATTGCTGAAGAATTCATCTTTTGGCTGGCATGGGAATGAGGGGCAATCTGCTGAGTGCTTCAGGTAAAATTAGGAGCGTACATAGCACATCATGAAGAGAGCTGCACAGGCCCGTGAGGAAAGTCTGCGGTAAGAGATGCAGGCAGCAGCGCAAGGCTTGAGCGATCTTGATCTTTCACATCATGAATTATGATTTTGAGTCAACAGGTCAAGAGTGACTGGTAGCTTTAAAGAATGACATAGAAAATGATCCACAGAGTAAATTTGCAAAGCAATTCTAATGCCATCAATTTTCTTTCAATGTAAAAAAAAAAAATAAGCCACAGAAAAAGGTTAAAATAAATTAACATAGTGCTTGCTTTGACAGCACATGTATTCAAATGGGAAGCATAGAGAAGATTAAATCGCAAGGCCTCTGCACAAGGATGACATGCAAACTTGTGAAGCATCCCATATTTCCGCTTGCTTGCAAACCTAATGGCCCAGTTCAATTCCCCAAAAACCATGCAAACCACATGCACAAATTGGTACATGCATCTGGAGTTTTGTTTGCAGTGGCTAAAGGCCTTGGTGTGCCTGTTCTCATTCTCTTTCTGTGTGCATCTTTCACTCTGTTACTCTCTCTGATCAATTAATTTAAAAAATTAATACATAAAGCTTTTAACAAAGCCTGATATTTTTGCAAGCTAAGACTGATAAGTCTTGATGGAACTATCATCTCATTGTCCTAGTGTGATATTGCTTATATACCTCCCTCACTGACAAAAAGAGACCAGATGATCTGATCTCACTGCTTCACTGGGTAGAATTCTGAGATGTCCCTGAGACCTTTACCTCTGGTGACATCCATAGTCAGGTTGCAAGGACAAGAGTGAGGAGATATGCAGATGATTAAGATACCAAATTAGTTGAATGGCATCAGAATATAGATTAGCTTTTGTGGGCTGACAAGCAATTGGAAATTGTTTTTAAAAGAGCTTTTAGACTTTGGAGAGGTTAGAAAGAGATTTCCAAAGGCAATGAAGGAGTAATGTGGTTGGTGTTACAGATACAAGGAAATGAGTTATTCTATCAACTACATGAACTTGGAAGAGAGCTTGGAACTCAGTGGAGACCCTGGACCTGGCTGAGCCTACTTGTAGCCTCTTGAGATTCTGAGCAGAAGATGAAGTCTGCCTGCTGCCAAGACTCCTGGCCATGGAAACTGAAATCAAAAGAATATGCTGTTTTAATCCCCTAAATGTGTGCTGACTTACTAAAAGGCAGTAAAAAATGAATATATTGCTAGAATGGGAAGGAAGACCATAAGGAATCAATGTTCATCTATAAAGATAGTATGAATGATGGTTAAAGGCATAGGACCTCAAGCCATGTTGTATGGGTTCATATCCAAACACCATCACGTAGTTGATGTGTGGCCCTAGGCATAGTCTAACAGGTTAGCACACTTCACTTTCCACACTGAAAAATGCATGTAAACTCAGGGCTTATTTCATAAGGTAATTTTGAGGATGAATGGACTTATCCTCTGAAAAGTCACTAGGTGGGAAAGTGGCTCATAGTAAGCACCTGTATAGCGTTAGCTATCCTTGTATGGATCTAATCTACTCATCTTCAGTGGAGCCAGATCTATCTCTTTCTTCATATGACAAGTAGAGTGCCATCCTATCATGAACCCTCAGAGTATTTGGTGAAAAGATCAACCTTACCATTGTGCTGCTTTTCAACCATTGACTTCAGTCAGAAAAAAAAAAATAAACAATGGATAAAATAATGTAATAAACACATCTTCAACTGAAAGCTGCAAAAATAGCTGGTGGAGGCCTGGTCGTATCTGAAGATCTCTCAGTACCCCCTGCTATGGTTTGAGTGTGTCTCCTGCACGGGAAGCTCAGACCCCATTGTGGTGGTGCTGAGGTGGTGAAACCTCTGCAGAGCGAGGCCCACTGAGCAAGAACTGGGTCAGTGGAGCTGTATTCTCATAACAGGGGTTACTGCTTTTCTCTCCAGAGTTTTCAAGAGAGCAAATTACAATAAGCAAGCCTGTCATCTCTCTGGTCTCTCGGATTCCCTGTTCTCCCGTGATCTCTTTTGCATATGCTGTTGGCATTGTGGTGCATCTGCTGGGAGGGCCCCACCAGAGCCAAGTAGATGCTGCTAGTGTTATGTGCTTGAACCTCCCGAACTGCGGATTGGGTAAACCTGCTCTCCAGTGAGTTCTGGATTAGAGGTGTGAGCCATAACAGCTGGCTAAGCCTCCTCTCTTTATGAAGTCCCTGGGACTAGGGTGTAGTTCCTTCAATAGTAAAATGCACAAGACCCTGCTTTTGACACCCAGCACCATACAAAAAAACTAAATCTCTTTATAGAAATCACCATGCCTTTCTTTTGTCAGCTACTTTTATAGCAAAATAAAATGAACCAACATGCCTTGTTCCCCAATGTTTAACAATCAATCACAGTTCCATAGTCTTCACTTAAACATGCATGAACCCATATTGTAATTTTTGCATATTATTTTCCAACAAATGCACAATATAAAAAATTTATAAAAATAGAATGAGAACAGGCTGGATAGATGGCTCAGTGTTTAAGGCACTTGCCTGCAAAGCCTACTGACCCAAGTTCAATTCCCCAGTACCCACATAAGACCAGATTCACAAAGTGGTGCATGCATTTGGAGTCCATTTGCTGGCAGCTGGAAACCCTGGCATGCCCATTCTCTCTGTCTGTCTCTATCCTATTTCTCTGTGCTTTCAAATAGATAAAAATATTTTTAATACAATAGAATGAGAACACTGTGATATATGATAGAAAGATAGGTAGATAGATGATAGATAAAAATAATAGATGAAAATAGATGTCATGTGGTTCTGATGGTGAAGAAAAGGATACATTTAAAAGTTCTGGGTCAACTGAATTGATTGTTTAAGAAATGAATGAAGCTGTTTTGAATCAATAAAAATTGTGGGAATATAATAGTTTTTAATCCAGGCAAACAGAAAATAAAAAATCCCTTCATTAGCCTATCTAACCAGAAGGATTTACATATGGAAAGTAACAAGTCAGTGGTGAGTGAAGTAAAATATTGCTAAAATCCAAATATATCAGAATCACATGGGAGGACTTAAAATTCGACTTCATCTCAGAGATTCTCATCTATGTGTCTGTATACAGTTAGGAACATTATATATACCTAGGTACATATACACATATATGGCATATGTGTAGAGTATGTGCAGTGTGGTGTATGCTGTGTGATGTATGCATGTGTGTGTAGTTACACACCGTGCATGGAGTGGGCAGAGTGCCCTTCCGTATTGCTGAGCTGCATATTTCCTTGAGATGAATCTCTCCTTCACCCTAGAGCTGCTGTTTTTGGTCAATGAGCCGTAGTAATTCTCTGGTCTCTGCCACCCTCAGACTGAAGTTATAGACATGCATGGCTACTCAAGCTGTTTATGTGGATTCTGGGGACTTGAACTTGAATAGTCTTTGGCCTTCCCAGGCCCTCATGCAAGTTAATAGCAAGTGCTATTAACTGCTGAGCCAATCTCCCCACTCCCCAGGAAACTATTTATTTTAAGTGCTGTATTACGATTAGGATTAGGGTTAATGAAAATAAGATGTAATGACAAACACATGTCTAAGGGTCAGTTAGATTAACATCATTCAAATAAATGTTTTGTCCTTAAAACAGCTCTTGGTGAGGTTGGCAGGGAAGCCCTTCTTCACAGAGTAGGTCAGTAGATCGGTAACCCAGGCTGTTTCCATCTGTGGCTGTCTTATACCTTAGGATTTCACTGTTGTCTGCACCTGCTTGGCAAGGGGGAAATAATATGGAAGGACACATGTGGGAAGTGGTGATTGGCAGGACTGAAAGCAGCATGAATTTTCCCTTTGCTCTCATCTCATTAAGGAGAACTCAGTGACATGGTAACATCCTTCTAGAAGGGACAAAAGTGATTTCTGCCATCAGCATGCCAAGTTATTTCAAACTACCACTGATGTGTGATTGAGAGTTGGCAGCTGAAAATGTGACTTCTAAGTTAAAAGAATTTAGGTTCACACTTGACCATTTAACGAGTGAAATGTTTCTATTCTCTCTACCTTAGCTTCCTGTTTCTCTTTTTCAACATGGATCAAAAATGTCCTACCACTCATGAATTGTGTAACCAAAGTAAATAAGATAAGCTTAAAAACATTAGGATTGTAACTGGCACTTAATCCATAGCAGCAAATATTTCAACTGTGTGATGTTGGTGTGGAAAGTAAAGTGGTTTTTCACTTCAGCTGAGCACCCAGTTTTATTTGTATTAGAATGAACACTGTTTCAGTGGAATGATTAGATTGGAAAGGTCATAGAAGGGCAGAATTTTAATACAAGTTGTTTTCTTCCTGGGCAATGGGCAGCTCCATGAGGTCACTGAGAGTTCTGGTCTTTGTTTGGTGGTTCCCAATGCCCTAGGATTTGTCATCTGCTTGTCTAGTGCGTGGAAATACACTGCCAAAGCCATACATGCTATGATCTGAGCTAAGAGTTTGATCTTTCAGTATTAGTATATTTGAAACTCATGGAAAGGATAAAAAGTCCTTAATTTTAAAATAAAATGTGGGCTAGAGAGATGGCTCAGCAGTTAAAGGTCTTGCTTGCAAAGCCTGATTTACTGGGTTCAATTCCCTAGTACCCACCTAAATCCAGAAGAACAGAGTGGCACATGTGTCTGGAGTTCATTTGCAGTGGTAGGAGGCCCTATCAACCCACCCTCTCTATATATAATAAATAAATAAATATGAAAAGAACAAATAACTTTACAAATAAAGTAAAAGCAGCTTTCAAATGGTAAGAAATTAAAAATGTTAATACTTATAGTAATTTCTAATTATCACTTATCTCCATTTGGGGTGCTTAAGATACTTTTGGATTTAACTTTTGTCACATATAATGTGTATCACTACACAGAAAGAATCCCATGGACATTCCAGAAAGTTCATGAGTTCTAGGTTGCTAATCATTGAAAGCAAATGACACCACTGTGGATGAGCTAACTGCTGTAGAAATCACAAAGATTCTAAACTCCTCCACATTGCCTAACCAAAAGCGTTATCTAGCTGAAGCACAGAGGAACCTTGCTGAGCATTTCTCAAAGCTGAATAAGGTACAGGCTTTTGTTGTTATGTGTAGTGTGCACATGTATGTTGTATTAACATGTGTGTGGTACACACATGTGTGCAGAATCACGTGTGCATGAAGGCAAGAGGACAATCTTGACTGTGATCCTTAGGGTCACTGTCAACCTCTTTTGAAGACAGGGTCTTTCATTGGCCGGGAGCTCACCAATCAGGATAGACTAGCTGGCCAGTGAGGTGAAGAGGTTATCTTGTGTCTGCCTCCCTAGGGTTGGGATCACAAGTGCACACCAACATACCTGACATTTTTTACATGAATAAAAGTTTTACTGGAAATCAAACTCATGTCCTCATGCTAGCAAGTCAAACACGGTGCACTGAGCAATCTCCCCAGCCCTTCTTTTAAAAAGAAATAAAGTTCTTTTAGCCACAGGAATATAGGCATGGTTCCCAGTCTTCATCCTCCTGTTTGAGGAAGACAACCATATTCAAACTAACTCAGAACAAAATGTGCCTCTGCATGTTTTCTTCATCTGCTTGATTTCTCCACCATTTTCCAACTCTCCCAATCCCGAGTCCCGCTTCTCCGTTTCAACAATCACATATTCTGTGCTGCCTTCCCCCCACCCCACCCGCCATAGTTAGCACCTCAGATCAAGCCCTTCTTCAGCTGACTTCCAGGTTCCACCAAAGTTTACATGTTAGGTCTTGTCCTAGGTTGATCACTCCTGCTGACCTGAGAAATGGATCACATCTTGGCACCCCAGAAGCTTAATTGGCAAGTCATGGATCTTCCCTATCAGTTGCCCCTTCTCTGAGCTTGCCTTGGCTAGACCACATACAGAAAAGAAGAGGGAAGAAAAAGACCTTTGGTGTACGTTCCATGTGACTTGCAGAGTTGCTTTATGTACTAATCCAGTACCCAATGTCCTGGGCAATCATTTCAGTGTTTCAACTCCCATTTCCTCCTTTAGAAGTTCCCAGACTATTGTGACCCAATTGACTTACTTACTTCCAAAAGCATGGTGACAAAAGACCTGCCCTAGCCCGAGGCTCAGGTAGAACCCCCTAACCGCACAGCCCAGGCTCACTGCTGTGCTGGCTCTGCCACACCAGCTCACTGTACAAAAAGTTAATATCATAAAGTGACATTTGACCTAGTTTAATTGAACTGTGGGTTGTGGTTCAATTATCCACCAATTGATTACTAAGAACTTGAACATTTTTTAACAACCACTGTAAATGCCGTCTCTCTCTCTCTCCCTCTCTCTCTCTCTCTCTCTCTCTCTCTCTCTCTCGTGTGGTCTCAGAAGCTAATGTGACTCTTCCCCACTGCCATGCATATGCTGCGTCTCTTCCAAATCGCCTATAAATGCACCGGGGCTATTCCTGCACACAGCTCTTTCAAGGAACAACATGGAGGTGGGAGCTGATATTCTAGCTAATTCAAGCTCCAAATGCCTCCCTCATGCTTATTTTCTGCAGTTTCCTGGCACAGGAATTAGAGCCTTGATTTTGTTCAATAATAATTTGTTTACTTTTCACTTAGTGGGCAAACTCAAGTGGTCAGGAAAATAGAATGACCCCGTGAGAACAAGGTCAGGACAGGTAGGACCAAAGCATACTGAAGCCCAGCTGCACTGGTTGTGGTCCCCAGCCTGCTAGTACCATGGAGCTGAAGCGAGGGGTCGAGAAGGACCTGAACTGACATTGCTGAGGAGGCCTCAGTGAGGCAGCCAATCTTACGAGGGCTGAGACCAGCCACTGCTCTGCTAGCCACTCCCGACAGCATAAAGATTAGAGAAAACGGTGGGAATTATACAACAGGTACCCAAGCAAGAATGAGCTGTTGCCTGGCAGCCTCCTGTTTAGGTTTTCACAATCCTTCCCTGCCTTCTCTGGAGCGTTAGAACAAGCAATCTGCTTTGAATTTGGAAAGGTTTGACTTTCCTTTATGTGGGGGTGTTGAATTCATCAGAGAAAGAAATAAAGCCTCTTGCTCACAGTAATACAGTGTGGAAATGCTGCCCATCTGTTGCTGACTTTTCTCTTCAGCCTCCCTAAGCTCTAGTTGCTACATTGTGGTTTTATGTTGTTTTGGTTTTTCTGACTTCCTAATTGGTTTTACTTTTTATGCCAAGTGTCTGAATCACTTTAGCTAAAGGCCTAATTAAAAAAAAAAAACCTGATTTTTTTTATTGATATATTCATTGCACATAGTGATAGGTTTCATCAAGACATGTTCACACAGGCATATTGCATTCACCACCCAGCTTCCTATGTTATCCTAGCTCTTGCTCTCCCCATTAGTTCTCCTAGATGGCCTCATGTCCACCTTCATGATGAAATCCTAACGAGGTAATAAGGAATGCTGGTTTCAGCCACCTGCATGGACTGGGTAGATGAGTTTGCAAATGTTCTACCTATACTTTGCCCCATGGAGGATCTCTCTATCTAACCTGCACTGAGCTGAGCTCCAGTCTATGACAGCTACTGGATGAGGACAGTAGTATTTGGAGATGGCATGGCCTCAAGTTGCATTAAAGAGCTAAAGAGGCTATGATCACCCCAAAATACGCTGCCTCCATTTCTCCATAAAACCAAGGCAGAAGATTAAGACAAGTGTGTGCAATCAATCAGCTTCCTTCTCAGCACATGTCAAAGCCACAGCCACCACATGGGTTGGCGTGAAGGATCCTTCCAGTTGCTTTAACTTCTATGAATTCAATGAGGCTCACAAGACTATGTGTCTGTACCACTAACCATTACTACTGTCATCAAATCATGTGCATCATACAGTCCCACCCTGTTGGTGCTTCTTAAGGAAAATCAATCATGATGCATAGAGGATGAGAAGGCCTCTGCATCCAAGTGGAGAGAGACAGCCACCTGCACTACACAACAGCAAAGAAAGCTTTGCTTTTCCGGAAGCATTGCTCATTGTGGTATTGTTTAGAGCTCATATGGGGGCTAGAGAGGAACTACCAGAATAGAAAAATGGGAAGGTTACATGAAAGCAGAGAGATGGAAACCAAATGGGAGGAAATGATCAAGAGAGAATGAACAGAACTGGAGGGAGCAGGCATGGCCAGGATGTGGGCTGCACTACTGATGCTGGTGCCATGTTTCCTGTGATGGATTCCGGGACTGGTGGGCAGATCAACCTGCCATGGTTGTCTGATTCTGTAAGATCATTAGCAGCACGTATTTTTAATCTCCTATACACTTATATGCAACTTACAGCTGTCAGCTAGGGCTTAGGATTTGGGATTTATAGGGAACCAACTGTAGCCCCACTTCCTCTCAGTGTGAAGATGGAGGTTGAGACTTCTAGGAAAATCGCCCACAGAAAGACCACCTCTGTTTCCACAAACAGTAGTTTCTCAAAAAGCTAGGCAGCTTTCTTGACCTCAGGAATTCTTAAAATCTTCAACAGGTAAATTTTATTTTGATACTCCAAGAGCAGCAGCAGAGGTCATATGTTCCAAATGTCACAAATTTTATCTTAGGATTTCTTCCCTTTATTCATTCATTTATTCATTTTTACCAACCCAGAGCTGCAGGGATGGCTCAACATACACAAATCAATAAATATAATTCACTATATAAATGGACTAACAGACAAAAATCACATGATCATCTCAATACATGCAGAAAAAGCATTTGACAAAATCCAACATCTCTTCATGGTAAAAATTGTATAGAAATTGGGAACAGAAGGAACATATCTCAACATAATAAAAGCTATTTATGGCAAACCTACAACCAAGATAATACTAAATTGGGAAAAACTTGAAGATTTTTCACTAAATTCAGGAACAAAACAAGGGTGTCCACTGTCCCCACTTTTGTTTAACATAATATTGGAAGTCCTAGCTATAGCAATAAGGCAAGAGACACTCACTCATAAAGGGGGTACAAATTGGAAAGGAAGAAATCAAATTATCATTATTTGCAGATGATATAATTGTATACATAAGGACCCTAAAGACTCTACCAGTAAACTATTAGAGCTGATAAACACTTATAGCAATGTAGCAGGATACAAAATAAACGCACAGAAATCGGTAGCTTTCCTATATGCTTACAACAAACAGGTGAAGGATGAGATCAGGGAATCTCTCCCATTCATAATTGCCTCAAAAAAATAAATAAAGTACAT
The DNA here is from genome assembly GCF_020740685.1 of Jaculus jaculus. Classification (NCBI taxonomy): domain Eukaryota; kingdom Metazoa; phylum Chordata; class Mammalia; order Rodentia; family Dipodidae; genus Jaculus; species Jaculus jaculus. The sequence goes on from NC_059107.1 coordinate 111,479,104, forward strand.
TGGAATAAACCTAACCAAGGAAGTAAAGGATCTCTACAATGAGAACTTTAAACCACTCAAGAGAGAAATTCCAGAAGATACTAGGAAATGGAAAGACATCCCATGTTCTTATATTGTAAGGCTTGAAAACAACAATCTTACCAAAAGCAATCTATACATTTAATGCAATCCCCATTAAAATTCCAATGGAATTCTTCATGGAAATAGAAAAAAAAATCCTAAAATTCATTTGGAAACACCAAAAACCTTAAATAGCCAAAACAATTTTGAGCAAGAAAAATAAGGCTAGTAGTATCAGCATACCCAATTTTAAGCTATATTACAAAGCCATAGTAACAAAAAGAGCATGGTACTGTAACAAAGACAGACATGTAGATCAATGGAACAGAATAGAATACCCAGATGTTAATTCAGGCAGCTGCAACCATCTGATTTTTGACCAAAATTTAAAAAAAAGCCAAAATTTTCACTGGAAAAAAGACAGCCTCTTCAATAAGTGGTTCTGGGAAAACTGGATATCTGTATATAGGATAAAAATAGATCCTTGTCTTTCTCCATGAACAAGAATCAAGTCCAAATGGATTAGGGACCTTAATATCAGACTGAAACTATGAAACTGATTGAGAAAAAAGTAGGGGAAACCCTTCAACATATTTGCATATGTAATGACTTTCTGAATATAACCCCACTTGCTCAGGAAATAAAACCACTAATCAACCACTGGGAATCTCATGAAATTACAAAGCTGTTGTACTGTGAATAGAGCAAAAAGGCAACCTGCAGAATAGGAGAAAATCTTTGTCAGCTATACATCTGACAGAGGATTGATATCCAGAATATATTAAGAACTCAAAAAACAAACAATAAGAAATCAAACAACCCAGTTTAAAAAATGAGCTATGGAACTAAATAGAGTTCTCACTGGGAGAAATACAGGTAGCATATAAACATCTAAAAAAGTGTTCTACATACTGAACCATTAGGGAAATGCAGATTAAAACTACTTTGAGATTCCATCTCAGACCTGTCAGAATAGCTGTCATCAAGAAAACAAATGATGATAAATGTTGGAGAGAATGCAGAAAAAGGGGAACCTTTCTACACTGTTGGTGGGAATGTAGTCTGGCACAGCCATTGTGGAAATCCATGTGGAGGTTCTTGAGACAGCTAAAAATAGATTTACCAAATGATCCAGCTATAGCATTCCTAGGCATATATCCAAATGACTCTTTTCACTATCTTAGAGATGCTTGCACAACCATGTTTATTGCTACTCTATGCACAATAGCTAGCCTAGATGTCCCTCCACAGATGAATGGATGTGGTACATTTACACAATAGAGCTCTATTCAGTGGTAAAGAAAAATGAAATTTGCAGGGAAATGGAGGGATCTGGGAAGGATTATACTAAGTGAGGTAACCCAGGCCCAGAAAAGCACACGTCACATGTTCTCTCTCATCTGTAGATCGTAGAAACAAATGTATAGACTTGCATGTGAGCTGGAACCAGAAGTCTGTAGCAGAGGCCAGTAAACTAGAAAAAGGTATAAGGGAGGAAAGACAGGGAAGGATTTAAGAGGATGGTTTTATATATAGGTAAGTAGAAGAACAGATTACAGGGAGTGGAATGGGCTAAGCAAGACCAGGGGAAGAGATTGAGTAAAAGAAGGGTTGGGGATAGGGTCAATCAAAATTCAACATATTCTGAATAAGACATATGAAATTCTACTTTTTGGATAATGGCACATCCAGAAGGCATAGATTGTTATTAGAAAATTTTCAGTGCCAGGGATGGGATACCTTCCAGTGAGTTATTGGCTAGGGAGGTCCCTGTTGCCTCCAAAACATTATAGGATCTTGTCAAGGCCCTTGGTTTTCCCCAAGAAACAGATGGTAATACCCTATTGCTGAAGACTGCATGCCTGGGTGCCAAGGTCACTGAGAAATCAAGCTGGGGGTGAGCTAAAAATTTTCTCCCTATATACCAGCCAACGGAAAGCTAGGGGAAAAAAACTGCACTGCCTGCAGCCCCATGGGAGACAGAGTCATCAGTGGTGAGAACAATGGACACTGAAATCCTCAAGCTTAGCCAGACAGGCCAAACGACCAAACAGGTGCAATAGTGGCATATCTGCTCTAGGGGAAACCAAATGCTCTCTAATTGGACTGGAGACCTGCTTTACAGGAGGGAATACATGCCTGGTACTGGAAACCTAATCAAAAGTCTATGGCAGGGGAGGTCATGAGCCTTAGGGGTATGAAGCCTGATCTTATCTGGTTAAATGCATATATTATGCTCACCAAACTGTTCTGAAAGCACCACAGTTAATGTTCATATTCAGATATTAATGCTACTCTCACTTTTGGTTAGAGAAACTTCTCTTTTCAGATGGCGGTGACCACTGGGGTGACCCAAAAGGCAACACAGTGCTGAGAGGAAGGAATGGAGGAATGTCCAACATGGAAACATCTCTATCACACCCTCCAAGGCTCAGGGTGTATTGCAGAAGAGATGGCAGAAAGAATGTAAGACCCAAAGAAAGGGTACCACTCCTTACAATGCAACTGTCCAGTCAAAATTGGCCTTGATATCTATAACCTCACAATTCCTAGCAATATCTTCACAAGACTCTCATAATAGGAGAAAAAGATGATAACATCAAAATAAAAGAGATTAATGGAGAGAGGCAGGGGATATGATGGAGCTTGGAGCTGTGAAGGGAAAAGTGGGGGGGGGTGGGAATTATCATGATTTATTGTCTATAAGGTAGAAGTTTTCAATAATAAAATTGTTCATTAGAAAATCATTGAATGAATTTTTCTTGGGATTAGGACAGAATTTAAGTTTCTGAAATGGCCTTAAACATAATTTTGCCATTTTATAGTAGGAGCTATATTAAAATAAAAATATCAATCAAGTTTGAAAAATGTTGAAGATGCTGTACAGTCTATAGAATGAATTATTCAGCCAAGTTTTAGGGGATTTTTGTGTTTCTTAAAAATATTTTGGGGGGGGCTGGAGAGATGGCTTAACGGTTAAGCTCTTGCCTGTGAAGCCTAAAGATCCCCGTTCGAGGCCCCATTCTCCAGTATCCATGTAAGCCAGATGCACAAGGGGGCGTGTGTGTCTGGAGTTCGTTTGTAGTGGCTGGAGGCCCTGATGTAGCCACTCCCTCTCTGCCTCTTTTTCTGTCTGTCACACTCAAATAAATAAATAAAAATAAACAAACAAAAACTTTTAAAATATTTTATTTATTTATTTGAGAGGGAAAGAAAAAGAAAGAGAGAGAGAGAGATTGGGTGTGCCAGGGCCTTTAGCCGCCATATATGAACTCTAGATGCATGCACCACCTTGTTCATCTGGCTTTATGTGGGTCCTGGGGAATCCAACCTGGGTCTTTTGACTTTGCAGGCAAGCCCTTAACCACTAAGCCATCTCTCCAGCCCCAGTTTTAGTTTTTTGATTATTTATTCTTTATTTGCATATACATGTGTGTTTGTATATGAGTGTGCAAGGGTCTTTTTCCATTACCATCAAATGCCCATCTGGTTTTATGTGTGAGTGTTTGGGAAATTGAACTTGGGCCAAAAGGCTTTGCAAGCAAGCACTTTTAACTGCTGAGCCATCTCCCCAGGGCCAAGATTTAATTCTTTATGTAAAAATAAGTAAGTACATCTGTCATATTAGAATGCAAATTTGCTTTCATCTTTAATAAAACTGCATACACACACACATACACATGTGTGTGTGTATATACATATATATATATGTGTGTATAAATATATATATATATATATAAAATCTCCAGGAATTCTTTAAAAAATTTGTTTATAACTTATCAGTGAGTGTTTGATTTCTATACCTAATTAAGTGTAGCTATATACCTCAGGTCATGTAAAAATTTCTCTGGCTAAAAGGGGTCATGAGTTAAAAATGCTTAAGAAGCCCTGGCTCTTCTTGGCTGTGTTACAGACTGCCTTTGAGTTTGCACTACAACTCTTCCTTGAGTCTTCCTCATTAGACTTTTGAACTCACCTAGCCTCCACAGTCACAAGCTAAATCCTTAAATGCACGTGTATATGCACATACCCCCCCACACACACATTGGTTTTATTATTTTTCTAGAAAGCCCCTTGAGTAGTATGCTGAGTTAATGCAAATTTGCTAAATAAAATAAGCCTCTTTTCAGGTGGTCAGCCTAAATTGCACCTCATGGCAAAATGAGCACTAGGGACACATTTATTTCTAATATGAACAGATTTTAGACAAAAGGCAGTTAAATCCAGGTGCTAAGATAAACATGAAAGATGACAGAATAAAAACAGAAGAATCAAAACACCGAATGGAAGGTCACTGGGCTTTCAGCAAGGCCTTATCTCAGGGGAGCTAGACAGACAGCGTGGTCTCAAGGGCAGTGCAGACAGAGGCATCACACAGCCAGCTTAGTCCTGACATTCTAAGGTAAAGCCACAGAGGAGGGAGGAGTGCTTCTGTGGAATAAAGGCCACCAGAGGATATCTGAAGAGAACCCACCCTGAAAGGCAGTGCCCTCCCAGGATTTAGAAGGGAAAGGCCTAAGACCAGGCCCTGGCACCCTTGTTTCCCCTCCGCCTGGGATGAGATACAGCACTAGGAGCAGGTGACCCTTGCCTTCTGGGCAGACGCCTTGCCTTCCCTTCAGTCACACTCAACACTTGGAAGCCTTTGAACTCTTGCAGCTTCTGCGAGCCATAGCCAAGTAGCCAAGTACCAATGCTCTCCTCTCCCTCTCTGTCTTATGGCTCACTGACTACCTCACATATTAACCAGCTGTGTTTGATTTCAAGCTTTCTAAAAATAACTTGATATTTACAATAAAAACATGGGAATATATATCAAAGAAGAATCAAGAACCATAGATAGTCAGCTGGCAAAGGGGGGAAAGGAAGAACATAGTGTTTTATTAACAAATGGAAAGATCAGCAAAGGAGATTCATCAGTCAGATCTAGAAGTTATATTTTATCTGGTTATCATAAAGTTATGAGGACATACTTTCATCAACTTTCTAGATGAAATGGCATCTTGTAGGTCCCAAGGCTTAGACCAGAAGCTGTGAGCAGCCTAAAATGAGAGCATTCTCTGCTAAGCACTCCCACCACGATGTAATGTCTAACCAATTTACCAGGGACTAAAACTTCCAAACTATGTGCCTCAGTGAACCCCTCCTCTTTAAAAAACAAACAAACAAACAAACAACTATTATCTTGGTATTTTGTCATAATGGCAGAAAGCTAACATACCTGGCCATGTTTCTAAACCTTACTAAGATCCCTTCTGCCATTCAAAATAGGGTGATAATAGAGCACCCTAATAAATTTTCTGTATTGATTAAACAAAGAATTTTAAATACCAAACTCAGGGATTTGTACATCATACTAGTTATATCATCCACATGACATTAACTTCATTTCCTATTTACTTTCTTACTCATCTTCACAGTTCACTATATTTTATTTTATTCCTGCCACTCAACTAATCAAGCAAATATTGCTAGTGGTTTTCTTGCCAAGTCCAATATCACTTTTTAAAAGTTGCTTTTTTTTTTCATTTTTATTAAGTAGAAAGTTTGTACAGATACATCATATGTTGGTACCATCATTTCCCTCCTCCTTGGCCCCACTCCACTGAGGGCCCTCCTTAGTGGGATTGCTGGTATTCGCCATGTGTTTGTTGGTTGTGAGTTGTAGAGCAGGGGTCTGTCATTGTGGGGAGGGCCATGGCTCTGGACGTTCCTTCCCACCCTGTGACTCTTACATTCTTCCCACAAACTTTCCTGTGCCTTCATGGGTGTGCTTTGAGTCTACTTTAATGCTGAGCTCTCAGCAGCTTCTGGATTGCTGCTTTGATATGTTCTGAGTATCCTCAGTGCTGTGCACTGAAGATATTCAATACCACTTTTTGAAGTGACGTAGCTTTGTATCTATTCTGTTCATCTCTAACATATTACAACTTTATTGGTTTTGCAGTGGGCCATGCAGTAGTAAAGTTAGTAGGCATAATCCCTACTCCCGTGGAGTTTTCAGCTTGCTTAGGGACATTTGTATCAACAACTAAGCACAAATGCAGTTCCCAACAAACTGTGCTATTGAGGAAAAAAGAGACAGATAAACAGAAGAAACATTTTGCCCGAGGTGGTCAGAAAGGGTCTGAGAACTGAGGAAGAGCCAGTTTGGAAACATTCATGTTATCAAAGGCTTAGCAACATGTAGGAAACTCTGAAGTAGAAAATAGCCTATTATGGCTAGAGAAAGGGCTTAGTGGTTAAGGAGCTTACCTGCGAAGCCAAAGGACCCATGTTTGATTCTCCAAGTCCCACATAAGCCAGATGCACAAGGTGACACAGTGCTCAAGGTTGCACATGGGCACAAGGTAGCATATGCGCCTGGAGTTACAGAGGCTGGAGGCCCTGACATGCCAAGTCTGTCTCTCATAAAAAGGCCAGTCTGTTGGGCTTGCCTCAAAAAGAAAGAAAGAGAGGGGGGAGGGAGGGAGGAAGGAAGGAAGGGAAAAGAGAATAGCCCATTAATAGCTTACACTAGAGGAAGTTAAATGACACCATACAGTCAGACAAGAAGAAGGGTGACATGAAAGAACTGGAAGAAGAGTCCAGGACCATCTAGAACCTAGTGAACCACAGGAAAGGTTTACACTGAGTGCTAATGGCAACTTGAGGTCACTGGAGAGCTTGTAGACAGGGAATAATACAATCACTGTGGCTCTGATCTGGGATGTGGATTGGAAAGAGGCTAGACAGGAAACTGATAGATCATTTGGCTTTGGAGGCCTTGTTTTTCGGTGCTGAAAGTTGAGCAGTGGGTGGAGAGTTGGCTTAGTGATAAAGGTGTTTGCCTGAAAAGCCAAAAGACCCAGGTTTGATTCCCCAGGACCCACGTAAGCCAGATGCACAAGGTGGCATATGTGTCTGGAGTTCATTTGCAGCAGTTGAAGGCCCTGGAACACCCATTTTCTCCCTCTATCTTCCTCTGTCTCTCTATTTCTTTCTCATAAATAAATAAATACATAAATATTGAGCAGGAATGAAGCAGATTCTCAGTGGGATATTGAAAGAGCATGGAAATAAATTGTATGCTGAAGATCAAGCAGGAACTTGTATGAACTACTTCCAAGGCTCTGCTGGATAGTAGAGCCATGGACCGAGAAGGGAACCAAATAACTTTCAAGGAAAGGGCAAGGATCTATACAGTTCTAGAAATCTCCCAGAAGGTTCTCATGACTATTCCTGGCCACAAAAAGCCATCTTGAGAGGTGTTTATATAATGAATGTTAATTTTCATGGTTGGTTAGTCTATTTTTCCTTGCAGATAGCTAGCCTTATTCAAGTCATGTCATTTACTAGCTGCACACCTTCTGGAGGCAGAAGTCTCTAGAAACATTCTCATGAGAGAGATCAGATTCCATTTCATTCAAGGGCATGGCAAAACCCATGAGCCTTGCCACAGAAGTCGTGTGGGGGAAGGTCACTACTATATCACCAGCTGAGTGAATTTCTTAATCTGCAGAATGGCAGTGATGGTAGCTTGTAAAAACTTCTAGAGCACTCCCAGCTGCTGGTGTGTGAGCGTGTGTGTGTGTTTGTGTATGTGTATATGCACATACACGTGGACATTTGTGTGTGTAAGGATGTGCATGTGTATGCGGGTGTGCGTGCATGTATGTGCATGTATGTGTACAAGTGGAGGCCAGAGGTCAACCTTGGATGTCATCCCTCAAGTGTTGGCCACTTGTGCGCCACCACACCTGGCTTTCTTCTTACAAATCTAAGTTCTGGGGATGGAAATCAGGTACTCATGTTTACCCGGCAAGCACTTCGACTGACCTATTTCCCAACACACAAACTTCTATTTTTAAGGCAGTCACTTGAATAAATCAAGTGTTGATTCATGTCCAAACTTAGCTCTTGCCCTGTGATTTGCTTGATGTGTTTATCTCTTCCTTTTCTGTATGATGATTTCTAATTTTCTTTTCAAACATAATCCCTTCCCAGCTACTCCCTGACACTGTTGGTTCCAGACAGTCACCTGAACCATTTCTCCTGCTTCATGGACTCTATGGATACATCCAGTCCACATTTGTCAATGCCACTCACATTTTGAATTGCCTCATGAACAGGACTTAAGACCCCTGGAGGGGCTGGAGAGATTGCTTACCATTTAAGGCACTTGCCTGTGAAGCCTAAGGACCCGGTTTTAATTCTCCAGTACCCACACAAACCAGATGCACATGGTGGCACATGCATCTGGAGCTCTTTTGCAATGGCTAGAGGCCCTGGTATTCTCTCTCTCTCTCTCTCTCTCTCTCTCTCTCTCTCTCTCTCTTTCTCTCTCTCATAAATAAATTTTAAAAACTAAATTAAAAAATCAAGAAGAAAACGTCTATAGGTATTTGGGCTCATCTTGCAAGTTTTATCCACAGATCCCACACTGATGTCATAACTTAAAGTCAGAATAAATTTGTTGACTTTAATTTAATTTAACCAAATTAAAAGCCTAACACCTTCTGTTGTCTCACCTCACCATATAAGTCTGTTGATTAATTAAAGTAGCGTGTGGGGGATGCGGATGAAGCAAATTTTACCAAAAGTAGATGAAAACATTCGCCGTAAATGGCTATGTAGGCCCAATCTTAACTCTAAACCAGTCATGCCAAACATAACACCTTTCTTATCAGCCTCTCACCTCTGCTTTGTTCTTCCTGAGCAATGTGGGGCCTGTGCTTTTCTGAGGAACAGAGGATGGAGAAAGTGGGCAGAATTATAAGAAACACTCCTACAACTTAACAAAACCTCCCCTCACCCTTTTGTGAGGTAAGGATAATGGAGAGAGATGCTGCATGTTCTGTGTGGACAAGCATACGCGTGCCATTTCTAGGCCTTTCTGACCATGTGACCATGCATGCAGATCCAAAAGCAGCCGGCAAGAACCTCACAGGCTGTGTGCATGGCGACCTTCCCCCACACGACTTCTGTGGCTCATGGGTTTTGCCATGCCCTTGAATGTGACAGAATCTGATCTCTCTCGTGAGAATGTTTCTAGAGACTTCTGCCTCCAGAAGGTGTATATGATATGCTAGTTGTGCCCTTTAAACAAAAGTACCTTCAGGAAGTATTAGAATCCTTAAGAGAAAAATGTAAAAAGACTTTTTAGTCCATTCACAGGACAAGTTGGCAAAGCAGTAGTCAATTTGACATGTACAGACCTTTCTCCAAATTCTGGTCCACTCCTGTTTCGCCTCAGGCAGGAGGCTGACACAGGCAGCCAGGGGCCAGACACCCACCACACGCTTCACTGTTTCTCGTGCCTCAGGAGACTTATCTGACATGCAAGCTGACTCTCCTTGTCAACAACCAGCCTCACTGAGAGCTATTGAGACAATGTAAGCAGAATCCTTGACACCAGAACCGCCTCCGGACGGGAGCAGATACCTTTCATTTTCAACTTGTATGCTCATAATGCAACATCACATTTCCAAGAAAATTCTAACAAAAGTTGCAAGTATCTAGCATTCTCAAGAACAACAGACATGTAGACATACTGAGTGAACTAGAAGTCTCAATGTTTACTCTATATTTAGGACTTCCATCGGTCAAATGGTGGGCTTAGTCTATCTATGAAGTCTACTCTCAAAATACTTGTAAATAAACTAGAGCTTTGGTTACAGAAGCCGACCACCAACCCACCCAGAGGGATGAGTGGAAAGTTATGAGGGGGCTAGGGAGATGACTTAGTGGTTAAGGCACTTGCCTGTGAAGCCTAAGGACCCAGGTTCAACTTCCCAGAATCCATGTAAGCCAGATGCACAAGATGATGCATGCATCTGGAGTTTGTTTGCAGTGGCTAGAGGCACTGGCACACCCATTCTCTCTCTCTTCCTGCCTCTTTATGTCCCCTCCCTCCCTGTCTCCCTTTCCCTTTCTCACTCTGGTAAATAAATAAATAAAATAATTTTTAAAAAGCTGTGAGAGCTCAGAGGAGAACAACTATTTAAACCTTAAGGGTCAAGAGAGCAGATCCAAAAAGAGAGAAGAACAGTTTCCTGAGGAATTTGCATAATCAAAGCCACACAGAGCAAGGAGAACTCACACAGGATTTATTGTATCAAGAAGCAGTGGAAACGAAGGATGCCTACAAGGCAGACAGAAGAGATGCTATGGAGATAATTGACTATCATTATGGGATGGAGGCTTGATTCCGTGTGCAGTGGAGAGCTGTGAAGTTTATAAAAAGAAAGAACATGAAATCATTCATGCAACATTCAGTGCAGATTAAAGTGGAGATATGGGTATCAGGTAGATGAGTTTTGACATAGGCAGTAAATCCCTTCAGCTGGTTGTTGGTGGACTTCTGTGACACAAGCTATGGTTCATTTACAAATATTGAGAGAGTAGGTTTCACAGACTCTGACTACCTTTAGATTAATGAAAAAGTTCTGAAAATGTAATATATTGTATGTAGACCAATACACCAGCATACACAACAGAACTTCTAATATGCTAAAATCTTGAGTGTTAAGAGCTGAAAGCTATTTGTTACTAGTTTAGAAGTGAAAATTAGTCTTAACAATTTTTGAAGAAGTTTAAGCTAAGGATTTGTGGGGGGGTAGTTAACAAACTTTCAGTTATGGGAAGAAATGTTATTAATGAATTATGCATACATTTCAACTGGGTGGTGGAATCTAGGCAGACTAAATGAAATAAACAATGTTCACAGCTTAAGAAATGCTTTACTCTTCACCAAGAAGAGCTGGGGTTGTTTCCTTTAACCGATTCTTGTATTTCCTTAAAGAGAAGTTAACAGTGAACACTCACTTTTGAAGTAACAGCAAAAACAGCAACCCAATATGAGTAACCTGGTATTGTCATAGTGATAAGTGACTGCACTTTTGACCCACACCCCACAAAAAAGTAAAGTGACAGAATGTTTCAAAAGAATCATGAGTTAATGTAAAATTGCACAGCCTTTCCCCCATGAGACACATGCAATCACAGGGACTGTGAGGTTGTATAATTAGTATGACTATAATACTGGTCATTTGTTTTTCCTCCAAATACCATTTGTTCAAAGTCCCCCCTAAGATCATCCGTCTAAGTGACACACCCCCTTATTGATTGTGTTTGCTCAGATTGATCAGCCTCAGCAATGGGGAGAGTTGACAGCATTCAAAAATGTGCCTTTAAAAACACATGACCTTTTAATGGCTCCTTAATTATTATTGTACACTTGATTCTTTCCCCTTATTTAGCTGCATGTCAAAAGCAATAATATTTAGGCATACTTCTGAAATTTACTAGCCTGTATTATGTGGAATGTAAAAAAAAAAATGCATCAAAACAACCGTACTAAAATCTGAGGTGTTTATAATATATTTTATTTAGGGCTGAAAAGCTGACTTCATGGTTAAGATGCTTGCCTGCAAAGCCTAAAGACCCATGTTTGACACTCCAGATCCCACATAAGCCAGATACAAGGTGACACTATTGCGTAAGATCTCACATATGCCCTAGTTAGCACATGTGTCTGGAGTTCGATAACAGTGGCTGGAGATCCTGACACCGAATTCTCTCTCTATCTCTCTCTCTCTCTCTCTCTCTCTCTCTCTCTCCTTCTTTCTCTCTCTTACTCTCTCCCACTCTCACTCTCTCATATAAAAAAAGGCCAGTCTGTGAGGCTTGCCTCAAAAAAAAAAATTATTTAAGAGAGAGATAAGAGAGAGTGATAATGGGCATGCCAAGGTCTCTAGCCACTGCAAATAAACTCCATCTTACATCACTTTAATCACTGAGCAATCTATCCATCCCTCTAAGGATTTGGGTTTTTTTTTTAAGTGATAACCAGGTGCTCAGCATTATTTCAAGAGTTTAGCATGGATTAACTGATTTAATCATTACAGCTACAGCAGGAGGTAAAACTATTGTTTTTCTAAGTTTATGCTTGAGGAAACTGATGTACAGCAAGTTTTATTATCTTTATCAGAGTCATATACCAAGTGAGGCGATGGTCTCAGGAAGTCTGACATAAGAATAATATTCCAAGACTCTTTAATCTATTATTCAATTGAGTGCAAATGCAAAATGAAAAAGAGTTGATAATCAGAGGTATTAGCCGGGCAAAATTTGAAGCAGGTAAGATTTCATTTAAAAAAAAAAATTAAGAAACCATTTTCCCAAGGTCTCTATAAGATTTTGTGACCTTCAGGGACATCCTTAGCACCTCCGTAAGAAACACATGGCTTTTAAAGCCTTGGATGGAACTCATTGCATTGCCTCTATTAGTGGACGTAAGTAGAAGAAGCTTCCCCAAGCAAAACATCCCCTCCTTACGGAAATAATGAACTGTTCTCCCACTTTCTAATTAGCTACTGGCTGCGGTTGATGTATGAGGAGAGGGAGAAGCACACCAACCTCAATGGCCCAGTGGAATTCGAGCAAGAACAAGGGGTCGGCAGGTCTGGTGCCATGCTTCTATCACCCCTTGTCAACAAGAGCGGAAAGTATGTGCTCTGCTTGTGGTCCTTCAGTACAGCACAGCACACCCCCCTTGTAAGTAGAGCTGAGCAACAAAAGCTACAACTATGACCTCAGTTTCATCAGCCTTTACCTCTGTGTTTCTGTGTAATTGAATCATTTGTTCCAATGTATAGTTCTCCAAAAAGAATGTCTTTAGTGACTGCTTTGCCACTTCCTCTCCAGAACTCAGGGTCTGTCTCTTTGACCTCTTGGTCCACGTGGCCATCTTATAATAAAAAAGGAATGGTATAATGGTTTGGCAATAGTTAATAATCACATCAGAATAAAAACACTATCATCATTTATTTTTTGGAATATTTATCATGGACAATATTGTTCTGTCAGTGACTATTCAAATATGGATACATTTGTGCCAACACAGGCCTCTTCAAATGCAAACTAAATCATGAAAAACATCAGGGACAGGGGCTGGAGAGATGGCTTAGCGGTTAAGCGCTTGCCTGTGAAGCCTAAGGATCCCGGTTCAAGGCTCCATTCCCCAGGACCCACGTTAGCCAGATGCACAAGGGGGTGTACGCATCTGGAATTCGTCTGCAGTGGCTGGAAGCCCTGGCGCACCCATTCTCTCCCTCTCTCTCTCTCTCTCTCTCTCTCTCTCTGCCTCTTTCTCTGTTGCTCTCAAATAAATAAATAAAAATAAACCAAAAAAAAATTTAAAAAAAAAATCAGGGACAGGCTGGAGCAATGGCTTATCAGTTAAGGTGCTTGCCTGCTAAGCCTAAGGACCCAGGTTCAATTTCCCAGTATCCATGTAAGCCAGATGCACAAGGTGGCACATGTGTTGAGTTTGTTTGCAGTGGCTGGAGGCCCTGGCATGCCCATTCTCTCTCTCTGCCTCCGAAATAATTAAAGAAAATATATTTTAAAAAATAGAACAACTTCTGGGACAATTGGAATATGTATATTCTATAGGGGTAGAGATCCCAAAACTACATGAAAAAAATGAATGAACTATGAATACTGAATTCTTTCTCGCAGATAGGCCAAACAATCATTTCTCTGTTCCTGCCCTGGGGGAACAAAAAGGGAGAAAGGAAACAAGTGAGATTTCAGGATGGTAGCACTGGAATCCCCACAGAAATATAAAGACTGGGGAAATAAGCACAGCAATGGCTTACCATTGTTCCCTGGGAAAGAATCTAAGCATTCAGCATGGACACAAGAGCCTCCCACTTTCCGCCTCTGACAGCTCCTGTTACGCAGCGTGAGCTCCAGCCCAAACTACTCTCTTTATGGCCAGAGCTGTGCTCATCCATCTTGCAATCCTTGGACTCCTGTGGGGCACTGGGCCGCTAAGGGCTAAAACGGGCCTGAGCTGCCAGGCACTGCTAAGGGCCCCTGGGCTATATGGGCCCCTCCCTCTCCAAGCCTGGGACACCTGCATGTCCTGAGACTTAGGCTTTTCGCTCCTCACAGCCCTGTGACCTTTGGCCAGTTGCCTAGGAAACTCCTTACATGGTATCAGCCAGCAGCAGCTACACCGCCCATCCTCCTGCAACCCTCTTCCCACCACTACATAGATCACCTGACTCTCTCCTTACCTGCCAGGATGAATGTCCCTAGGAATCTGCAAGCAACCTTTGAACCCACTAATCTCCTTAGGACCCTCTTCCCGCTCTCTCTCTCAACTGCTTATAAAAACTCAGTCCCAGCCGGATGTGGTGGCGCATGCCTTTAATCCCAGCACTCGGGAGGCAGAGGTAGGAGGATCACCATGAGTTCAAGGCCACCCTGAGACTCCATAGTGAATTCCAGGTCAGCCTGGGCTAGAGTAAGACCCTACCTCGAAAAATCGAAAAACAAAAAAAAAAAAAAAAAAAAAAAAAACCTCAGTGTCTGACAAATAAAGGAGCTGTTCTCTGAAGCTGTCTCCCAGGTGTTTCTTCCCATCGCACTCACTGCCACCCAAGACCCTGCTCCATGGTTGCCTGGACACCTTCCGGTAGCCGGTGTGCAAGGGCACCCTGAGGATCCAGGGTCCCACAGACTCCAGCACAATAACTGGCATTGAATGACTACAGAGTGGCTATCACCACGAGGGAGAAATTCTGTGATACAGACTGGATAAAGAGTCTTCATTTGATATTTGATAGCTGGTTGCTGTGCTGATTAAATAGTGGCAATAGAATTGTGCATATCTTATGGGTTTTTTAATGTACAAATTTCTTTTATAGTATGAGCTCCCACAGTACATTCAAGAAGAAATAGACTCATCGAATAGCTTTACACACCTACTAAGGAAATAATGACTATTTTTAAATTTAACTTATAAATAAGATGAACCAAAATATTTCAACAAAGAAAATTCTAGGCCCTAATTCACTGGTAAATGCTAAAAATACTTAAAGAGCTGTAACACTCATCCTCAATGATCCTGGTAGGAAATTAAAGAACAGCAGATATTTCTTGACTTGTATTGAGGCTTGATCCTTGTGATACAAAAAAAAGACTAAAGTATTGTGTGTAGTGAAAACCAGAAACCAAATCTGTTGTGAGCACAAAAACAAAAAACAAAACAAAACAAAAAAACAGAAATCTTAACAAATTTTGGGAACTTGGATATGGTAATATATTAAAAGGATAGTAATACCTCATATCCAACTAGGGTTTCTCCTGGAATACAGGATTGAAAGATCTAGGAGGAATGTCTGAATGTATTGAATATTGCCAAGGAACTGACCAGAGCTGGAAATGAATGGAGATGTGAGAGGATGTTCAACAAGGGGGGGGGGGGGGAACTGCACAAACAGATTGTTGGATTGCATTGGCTCTAGAGACCCTGAGCTAATACTAGGAATGTTAGACCACTCTTTAGCCAAACAGGGAAAATGGAGGGCATGCAATAAATATTGCATAGAGAAATACCAACCTCATTGCAACAATCTGGATTTTGAGTTGTTATTGTTGTTTCATTTGTGTGTGTGTGCGTGCACACCCCATGGGAAGCATGTGAGGATCAGAGAACCCTCCAGGTGTCTGTGCTCCACCTTCTTTGAGACTGGGTCTAGGGCCCATTGCCTCTGCAAATGCTGCCACAAGCTTGAGATTCTTCAGGCTCCACCTCCCCTTGTCCCAGGTGGATTAGGATCACTGGTGTATGCACCACTTTATCTTGGTGCTGGGGAACCAGTCACCAGTTGCCAGGTTTATAAGCAAGGACCTTTAGCTGCTGAGCCATCTCCCATGTCAGGACCTTGATTTTTAATCTGAGGTATAGGAAAATTATTTTAGGATTTTGAACAAAGAAGGGATATTGCATAACTGTGTTTTAACAACTTGTTTTGTTGGTAACTTGCGTGGGGGTGGGAATATATGCATGTGCATGTGCCCATGTGGCACCCATGTGTTCACCATGTGGTGGGTGTGTTCACCTGCAATGGTGGCTGGAGAGGAACACCTAGTGTCCCCCTTCATTACTCTTCTTCTCATTCTCATTTGAGGTGGAGTTTCATACTGAACCTGGTACTTGCTGATTTTTAATGACCTCCAGAAGACTAGGGTTACATAGGGTTCTGAGGCCCAAATTTAAACAGTATCTTGGGTCTCCTCAGGTCCTCATGATTTCACAGGAAGTGCCGCCAACCACTGAGCCCTCTATCTATCTGAGAAGTTGTTTGAGTAGGGAAAGGTTGAAATCAGGGAGCATAAACAATAATATGTTACTAACTGTTCCATAAATGATGAACAATCCATATCATACTCATCAATTACACATTGTAATAGGCAGACTCTAAGAAGAATGCAAGAAAGTCTACTTGGATGTAGGATAATTAGTGCAGAACAATGGAGTTTCACTAATCCTTTTATTACCTGTCCCTCAGTTTTATTGAAAACAAAATGGTAGAAACCTTACTGTGAGGTGTTTGGTCCTGATTTGATGGTGAGGCTTCAGATACAAAATATCAAATCTTTTTCCAAAGCACTGTTCTCCCTTAGCCAACCACTTGCCCATAATATTCCCTACGAGAGTGTTACAGTGATACCCTGCAGAAGCTATCTCCCTCCCATAAATCCTGAGCCAGGAAAAGCCCTAAGTATTGCTAGAAGCAACATGGAAGACCCTAAAACTATTGGAAATGATATTTGTCCACAGTTCACATGCAATGCAGAACCAGAGAAACAAACAAGAGCCAGGGCAAAGCCGGACAAATAGAGCTCATAATAAGGACTATGCTCTCAAGCAAGGTTATGGAAATGGAGTTCGCATGAGCTTTCTTTTTGTAAAGGATTTTCAAGATGTTTAGGGGAGGAGGAGAGGGCATTTGTAGTAAGTAGTTTGAAAATGGTCCATAGTGTAACAGATGCCTAATGGAGCGTTCTTGGTTGTAATGATTTTTTTTAAAGTTTTTGAGGTCTTGAGGATGGAACCCAGTGCCCCTCACAAACGTGTCCTAGTGTACTCCCCCACATTTAAATGGACATTACATTAAAGAGAGTATTAGGCTTCTTGGAAGGCAGGCAGGGAAGATGTTTTGGAGGAAGTGAATAGCAAGGAAAGACCAGCCAGCCTCATTCACACTGAAGTCAGTTCTGCTGATGCGTAAATGGTTTTCACAGGCAGACTCTGCAGTTTCTATTTATCACTAGCGCTTCCACTTGGGAAAGTCAGCTTGCAGTGACATTTCCAGCCTGATCACAAAGTCACCAATAGGCTGCCATGTGCTTTAGAGTGATGTTTTCTAAAACTAAATATCATTTGGAAAACTGTTTATCTGTACTGAAACAAAAGTGTTGAACCAATAAGCCCACACATGTCATCTTGAAATCACAGGAGGAAACTGCAGCCTACAATTCACACACACACACACACACAATTCATACAACAAACCCTATCAGTAGTTTCAGAACATTTGAAACACAAAACATTTCCTAGAAATTTTACATCAGTGTTGTTTCTTATAGAAATACGTGTGAAATAAATCTGGTTTCTTTTATTAGGTTGTTTTAATATATTCATCTCATATACATGTATTCAGTTCTACTTCAATAATTAGCATTCATATAGTTATAACTGTATAAACCTTAAATCAGGGGCTCAGGGAAATGGCTCATTGCTTGCATGGTAAGCATAAACACTTGAGAGAGCCTGAAGCCTCCTAAGTTTGATCCCCGGCACCCATGTAAAATGCTAGATGTGGCTATGCATGTCCCAGTCCTGTGGGGAGTGGAGATGGGGGAATCTCTGGGACTCGCTGGCCAGCCAGTCTGACTGAAAATGGCAGCTCCAGGTTGAGTGAGAGACTCCATCTCATAGAAGCAAGAGCTCGCATGGGTAAGTGAATCTGCATGCATGTGCATGCACACACACACACACACACACACACACACACACACACACTTTAAATGCCTGTATTCAGGAATGTCAATAGAGGAATGCAAAGAGGAGGCATGAGGTTAAAAAGAAGGAAGTGACTAGCTACTAGAGATTTCAAAGACCACCAGGGAAAGTTATGTAATCCATATCTTGGTGAACTAGACAGAAAGAGGAGGATAGATATTTCAGGCAGATTAAACAAATCCTGCAGGAACAAAAGCACATTAAGCCCCATGTGTGTATCGAGAAGGCTTCTTCCCTTTGGTACTCCCAACATCTACCACCTAACTAGTGATAAATTTTAGCTTGATCTTTGTGCTTGAAAATGACAGGATTATTTTATGCTTATAAAATTATAGTAGTGTTGGTAATGATGCAAAAATAAGATATTTTTCTTTACTATTTTATAGACAGGCTGTCTTGAGACATTCAATCCTCCTGACTGAGCCTCCTGTGTGCTGTGGTTATGTGTTCATGCCACTGCACCCAGTTTACAAAAAAATAAAAAAAGTGTTTTGGATAAGAATGAAACTTGTCCAAAGTGTTCATGCAGACATCTAACCAAATATTAAGCAATATATTTTAATTTTACCATTTAAAACCCCACAGGGGTAGATGCACAAAAACAAAAAAATAAAATAAAATAAATAAAACCCCACAGGGTATTCTGAGAATGTATTATATGATATCATGACTGTTAGATGAGCCTAAAAGAATAAACATTTTGTTTCACTATTCTGAAGATACTTGTTCTTCTAAAATAAATTTACATGTTCAAAACAAATTCCTGTCAAAAGTTTAGTCACACACACATACCAAATTTGCTCTAAAATAAGTCAAGAAAATCATAAAAAAGAAAAACTAAAAAAATTTAGAAACTAAAAGATGGGAACAAATAAAAAAAAGAAAATAAGACTAGATCAAAGACTAAGATTTAATGCTACCAGATATATTGTGTATGTATTGGAAATAAAAATGATTTGTTAACAGGATAAAAATAAACATAATGAATAGCTCAGTAAGTTGGACCCATTAAATATAGCACTGTACCCCTAATAAAGGATACATTAATCCATAATAAACTGAAGATTTAGTTGGTCAGTGCTATCTGAAAAGGTAGTAAATAATTTGGGAAGAAAATATTTCACAGTCTCATTTCATTTGTTATTCTAAAATAAATTTGTATATAAGTAAGGAAATAAGCACTAAAAAATCTAAGAGAAATTAGTAGTTTAAGAAGGAGGGAGGAAGCCAGGTGTGGTGTTACATGCCTTTAATCCCAGCACTCTGGAGGCAGAGGTAGGAGGATCACTGTGAGTCCGAGGCCACCCTAAGACTACATAGTGAATTTCAGGTCAGGCTGGACTACAGTGAAATTCTACCTTGAAAAACTAAACTAAACTAAAAGAAAAGAAAAGAAAAGAAAAGAAAAGAAAAGAAAAGAAAAGAAAAGAAAAGAAAAGAAAAGAAAAGAAGGAGGAATGAAAAGTAATAGCAAATGTCTAGAAGAAAAAGGATTTACTAAGTAGGGAAAGATAAAAGACATAATCAGCGGTTAAACTAAATGCAAGCTTAAATTTTACTCCATAAACTTCAATCAAGCTTCGGATTGTAAATGTGCCTATTGAAAACACTAAAATTATATGCATTGTTACTTTATTATGATTCAAAACCTCCACATGGAAAAAGGAGGAAAATATATATAGATATGATAGAACTATTAAGTACAAAGGAAAATATAAAAATAGTACCTATTGACTATATAACTAATCCAAAACATACAAACCTCATATCCATTATTAGTATAATGGAAATGTAAAATGAAACACCACTGAGATTTAATTTTTTGCTGTTATAAATAGTATTTTTTCCAATTGATAATTTTCATTATAAATATAAACACAGTATAGTATTTTGTTTGCACAACTAGAATTGTGGTCATTTTGTTTTCTTGATTTCTTAAAAAAAATCAAAAGTTCCTTACTTTAATTGGAAATTTTGAAGTGAGAGCACATACCTGCACTAGGTGGAAAAGACTTCTTCCCCAGTGGGGGTGAATGTACAGTACACATCCACATGCATTAGAACTGACACTGATGGATGCTGAAGAATCCATTTGCAAACAACAGTATCTTTCTATGAAGAAAGGTGATTTCCATTTGGGGGCCTCTGCTGAGGCTACGGAAAAAGAGGACTAGCAATTGATTATCAGCTCAAGAGGCTTAATGAAAACAATAGGATTTATTTACCCATCATGTGTCAAAGGAAGAATTATGACTCAGGAAACAATATCCTATTAGTTAGAAAGAAGAGGTTTAATGGGATAGGGAGCTGGATTAAAAAAAAGAGTACTGAGGGTGATTATGATCAAAAACAAGCATTTGTTTTATAAGAAATTGTCAAAATAAAAGAATGTCCTACTAGCTGAAACATGTGTGTCCAGCAGAAATAACTACAAAATTCTAGGCAGAAGTAGCAGTTATTAAATTACTAGGAACTTTCCTGGTGGAGTGTGTATAAGCAAAGTGTCCCTGAAATGTTGATCAACTGATTCTCTTTTATTTAAAAGAGTAGTACATGGAAGTATTTGAATATTTTTTCAATACACTTTTAAGTACTGATAACATAATTCCACATCCCTGCAGCTGGTCAGTGGAGATGGTAGCAGCGGTGAAGATGTGGCATGGACGTGATTCTTGATAGTTCAGTGGGTGGATGGCATGAGAAACGGTGAGCACAATATGTAGTTGGGGCAGAGGGCCAGGAGGGTTAGCACAAGGATTGAGGAGGAGTTGTGTCACAAAGGGTAACAGAAAACTTTGCATCTCAGCTCATTCCTTTGTCTAAAAACTATTGACAGTTTTCTGTCTGTCCTTTCAGTTTATAAAAAACATGCAAGAGATGAAATCAGGGGTTGGGAGACAGCTTAGTGAGTAAAGTGTTTGCTATGCAAATTATGGATTTGATCCCTAGGACCCAGGTAAAAAAAGCCAGGCATGGTGACATGTGTTTGTAATTCTAGTGCTTGGGAGGCAGAGACAGGATTCCTGAAGTTCACTGGCCTACAGGCCAGCCAGTCTAACCTAAGTGGTGAACTATAAGCTAATAAGCAATCGATCTCAAAAAGAGTTGGATGAGACTCTTGAAGATAATACCCAAAGTTATCCTCTGGCCTCCACACACATGCACACACACATGCAAACCTGCATGCACATATATCCCCTCACACACACAAATAAAATAAATATAATGTAAGTTTTCTTTTGAAATTAATTCATGAAACTTTAAGCCAACCACACTGCATAAATTCACATGTCTCCTTATGCCAGATCTGTTTAGAGATGACTGTCTTGGAAAGAAATCTGAGGGAAAGTTTGATCACCGTGATTAGGCCACTCCACTTCTGATTCTCACTGAAGAGAGAGCAGTCTGAAATGGGGAAGGATAGGTGCCTGTTGTAATTTCACAAATCAGCCCAGTAGAATTGAAGCAGGCCTCACTACCCTGGGTCCCACCCACCTAACAGTATATAAAGAGGACTTACAGTTCTTCATGTACCTCCTGCTGTAGGAATTTCCAGCTTAAGGTTTTAGTGGACAGGCTACCCTGCACAAAGTACGAATGGGAAGATCTGGCCACACAAGCCTTTCTTATTATTTTTTTCTTTTTCCCCTAGAGGTTGGAAACCTGCTTTAGGAATGACGAAAATAAAAAACAAGAGTGAAACTAGTTTGAGCATTGCTGTAAGAGGGCTCATCATTTGCTTTATCCTTCCTGTGTCTAAATCAGCATTCAAAAGAACCACAAAACTTTTCCAACAAAGCTAACAAAGAATCACTTATATAACGAGAGTTTTGGGGTTCCTTTCCAATACACCAATATGCCAATGCACCAATAAACTTAGGATATCCTTGCCTACTTGTCTTATGAATTTAAAGGGTTAAAATCCATAGGCCAGAGAGTGAGGCTTTATTAGACTAAGAGAAGGAAAGAGAAAAATGTCCAGAGAGATCCTGGAATAAACCTTGTCTGCCACTCACCTGGTAAGGATCTATTTGTGATCTTATTGTAGTGAGCCTTACCCTCAGACTAAGGTGAGCCTGGGAGAGAGATGACTGGTCTGGACTCAAGGGGCTGCTCAGGAAGAGATCAACGCACATGAGTAGAAGACTTGAGAGAGGCGATTGGAGGAGACTGGATTACATGCTGAATCCTGATTCACCTGGAGCAGGCAAGCAGTGGCATATCTTTTTGATTTCCTCTTTGGGGCCCTCTCCTGATTGGCTACCTAATAATAAAGCTACCTGAATAATTCTCCCTCAATTAACATACACACATGCACACATACATACAAAGATTGAAACAAATGAGAGTTTATTAAATGGCATGCAAAAGACAAAAAAAGTCAAAAGATCAATCAATAACTTTAATTTATAGCAGCAATAACTAGTAACATAAAATGAAGAATTAGCCCATTCTATTACAATAAAGACAGAAATGTTGAAAACCTAAGATGATTTGTTGAGGGATACAAACTAGAAAAACATTTGGCAAAGTAGTCAGTCCTTTTCATATTCATAAATATGTAATGCAAAATTTCATTTCTATCTAATATTTTACTTTTAAATCATTCTGAAGTTGTAAAATTAATGTAAAAGTGAATGTGAGATGTTGACTAGAAACTCAAGAAAGACTTAAATGTAATGAGGTAGATTGAAGAGCTATTAGAACTATTAACACAACAACTTTGCTCAGATTAATGATATTTCTATAAAAAGAGAAAAAAACACCCAGAAAAAAGATTTAATTGTCTAAGATAGCTTGATAGAGGAAAATTTATCAATTTTAATCTAGTGGGGAGAAATCCAGATGATTTTATACATGGGGTTATAATCGATAATTCACCTATGAGTTAGTAAAGTTTAATTGCTGCCTCACAACTAACTATGAAAGTTTCAAATGAGCTTTAAACATCTGTATGCACACACATAAACAACTTGGCTTCCCTTCATTTGTACGTTAGCATTATTTTCATTAGTATATATAGATTTATCTCATTTTTTGTCTAGCTATTTTTAATGTAACTCCATTTTTCTCCAGAGTTCTCCACTGAACAGACCAAAACAACTTTTTTGCTAAAACCATCTGTCTGATCAGCACTTTACCCTTTCCTGTTTTACCACCCTTGCTGTTTGAGGGTTGTTCTGAGGAATGCTCTTCAGGAAGTCCCCTGACCTGAAGCTCTGCTTCTAGAGAACAAAACCTTAGTCAAAAATATTGGTATCCTGGCCATATGTCTATTCATCACATGTAACAATTTCTACTCTACATAACAACTCTTCGAAACAGGTGTTCCAACTTCCATTTGACCAACTAGTAAGATCATTCCACTGAGCTACATTAAGCAATGAGGCACATCCCAGGAAGCATGGGCATTCTGTTAGTTCCTTTCTCATTGCTGTGACCAAACACCTCACCAGAAGCAGCTTCAGGGAGGAAGGATTGTTTCAGCTTACAGTCGGGAGGTGCAGCCTGTCATGCAAGGGAAGGAACAGTGGCAGGAGCAGGAAGCAGGCAGCCACATTGAATCCGCAGTCAGGAAGCAGAGCAGTTGTGAGGCAGCAGTTAAAATTTTCTTACTCATAGGTAAATTATCAATTATAACACCATGTATTAAATCATCTGGATTTCTCGCCACTAGATTAAAATTGTTAAATTTTCGTCTATCAAGTTATCTTAAACAAATCTTTTTCTGGACTTTTTTCTCTTTTTAAGGCAATATCATTAATCTGAGCACAGTTGTTTTGTAAGTAGTTTTAATAGCTTTTCACTCTACCTTATAACATGAATGCTAATTCTCAGCTTGTGCTCTCTTTTTATCCAATCTGGGCTCTGAACCCATCGAGTGGTACCACCTATGTTAAAGTTGGGTCTCTCTACCTCCATTAACCTAATCAAGATAACCCTTCCCAGGCATGCCCAGAGGTTAACCCAATCTAGATAATCCCACACAGGCATGCCCAGAAACTTATTTTCTAGGTGATTCAAGTTCCTGTCAAATTGATAACCAAGATCACTAATCCACTTAAGTGCTGACCACATAAAGAGATCTCAAAGAGTGGTTGATGGACTGCTTTCAGAGAGGAGTGCTTGGCTACCCAGCACTAGGCTCATCTATTCTAGCTTACCACAGATCTGTCCCTATCACAGGTATGTAGACAGAAACTGTATTTATTCCACCCCATGTTACAACATCACTATTCTAAAGCTTTAGAGTTAAGCACATACATTTCTGGTGCTTATTATATGAAACATGCTAAATAAATGTTTTTAATGTATGATTATTTACTCCAACATATAAATAATGAAATTTCTCTCAGCTTAGATTCTTCCTTGTTTGTACTTCCCCCAGACCTTGTACTCACATACCCATAGGTGAGTCTTTACAGCTGAATATTCATAATATTTCTCTACCACACTTTCCAATTAGGTAGGTTAAAACTAAGATAGATTAATAAAATATACAAATTTGGAAAGATGACCAAACCCTAAATAGGTTGATACATTTTGAATCACTCAACCAGTCTTAGGTTAAGCTTTTCTGCTTATGCAGAAAATGGGAAATTATATGTAATAATTACCTTTTGAAATAAGGAGAAGAAACTTCAGAGAGGAGAGGTTTGCTTTGGCTCACAGTTTGAGGGGACGTGATCCATCATTGCAGGAAGGCACAGCAGCAGGTGGCTCTGTGGCAGTAGGAGTGGGGGGGTAGCTGGTCATTCATGTCTTAACAGAAGAGGAGGCCAAGATGGATCAGAAAGTTCCGTGAAGCTAAACCTTTAAGGTTTACCCTCAAGAGATCCACTTTCTCCAGCTACCCTCAACCTCCCAAAGGTTCCACAACTTCCCAGAATGGCACCGCCAGCTGAGGATCAAATATGAGCCTGTGGAGGACATCATACAGACAAAGTGGAACCCTTTGTCAGACTTAAACGTGGAAGAAAACTTAATTAAACACAGCATGCATTTCAAACACCTAGAACAAAGTATGCTGCGTTCACTGGTTAGCTGACATTAAAGAAAGGATCTGCCTGTTAATGTTGACAACTAAGTCTGGGTTTCTGCTATGGCTTGGATCTTAAATTTCCTACAAAGGCTTGTGTGTTATAAAGCCTTGGTCCCCAGCCGATAACACTATTGAGACTTGATATAACCTTTAGGAGGTAGGACTTGGTTGAAAGAAATAGGTCATTAGCAGCATGCTTCTAAAGGATATATTGAGACTCTGGCTCCTCCTTTCTAATATTTTTGTCTTCCCTTCCATCTGTCCTTCCTTCTCTCCTTTTTTGGCCACCATAAAATAAGTATTTTCTATTTATTATGAGGTCCTCACCATGATATTCTGTCTCACTACAACCCCCAAAGGGTGGGCCCAAGTAGCCATACACTGATACCTCTGGAACCAGCAGTCAAACCAACTTTTAAGTTGGTTATTACAAGTGCCTTTGTCACAGTGATAGAAAGCTAACACAGTTTTCCTCTATAAAGCTAAGTAATTGAATCCTACTGTTTGAACTCTAAAGCCTCAGCTTTATGTCTCTGAATCTCAATAAGGTTTCTTGATACCCTATTATATGAAACAAACAAAAAATCCCAAAGTGTAATAACTGAGAGAAACAAGGCATTATGTGTGGAGCAGAAGACCCTTAGAAATAACCATGGGCTTGGGGGAGTTGGCTCAGAGGATAAAACAGTTGTCATACAAGCATGAATACCTGAGTTCCGATGCCCAGAACCCATGGAAAAGTTGAGTGCTGTGGGTGCCAGTACTCCTAGCAAGTCTGCGGTGAGCTGGGAGGTGGAGACAGGAAAATTCCCCACACCCCTCAAAGCTTGCAGACCAGCTAGCCTGGCAAATGCAGCATGCATCAGTAATAATGAGAGACCCTACCTCAAACAATGTGTAAGGCAAGGAATAATACCACAGCTTATCCTCTGACCTCCACATGTGTACTGTGGCACATGCATGCATCCATGCATGTACATGCACACATACAAATACACACAGGAGAAATGACCTACCACTCTATTTCAGCACCCTCCCCCACTGACTTGCAGAGCATATTTCTCTTCAATGTAGTACATCCTTGATACAAGTGCTTCATGAGACTTCTCTTCAAAATTCATGTGGTAACATCCATAATGCGGTGACCTTGTCATCAGCCCCCCTCAGTATCTCAAAGTGTGTGGCACTTTCAGTCTATGCCTGTTGTGCTTTTAATCCCAGAGAACTGCACCTTTCTCCTTCCAATTTAACTCCTTGCAAATGCCACAGTAGAAAAGCGATGTCAGAGGTAGTGGTAATTATACTGTCACTAAGATATCACATTTTTTCTTCTAGTGCTAGAAAGTGGTCAGGGGTGAGCCATGCCATCATTCTAAGAGACATGAGATTTATATCTTCAGGTTTTTAAAGTTCACAGCAGAAAAGGAAGAGGAGAAAATGATGTGTCAGGTGAATGCATGTAGGGTACATTACAGCATGGAACAACAGTAAATCACTTATGTGTCAGAACAGATGGATTTGGAAACACTTCAATCCTCAGGCCCATATGATAACAAAAATTTGTTTTCCCCACATTCCAAGTCTTTTATTTTTTTTCAAAAAATAAATTGCAAGAAATTCAAATAATCAATATTAAAAGATTAATTAAGAAGTGTTAATGATATTTAACAGATTTCAATTTATCCAGCACACCATTATGCCAGCACTCCTGCATTAAATTAGAATCATCCTGGAGACTTCTTGAAACAATAAAAGTAAGCACACAAAAACCTACTTGGAACCTAGTACAAGCACCAGGGTGAAGGACATAGACACAGAGAACAATCAACTCCTACCAAACCAGATATCCAGAGATGCAGAGGCTCCCAAGACCTCATCACTGGAATAGACCTAAAATAAACCCAACATGGCACAGGGAAATTTGCCGAAGAGGGGGAGGGAAGATTGTTAGAGCCACATGTTGGAACATTATGCACAGAGACATTGCCTCTTACCCATAACTGATGGCTACCCTCACAAGGCATGACCCACACTCCCCAACAAAGAGGGTCCCTGCGGGGGGGGGGGGGGAGGAGAGGGAGGAGGCTAATGATGGTACCAATATGGCTGTATACACACTATGTATATAACTATTAATAATAAAAATGAGGAAAAAAATTCTTGGATATTCTATTTATAATGTTCTACCTGCAAAATCACACATCTTTTTATATAAAAACTATGGCTTCACAGCAGTAATACTTCTCCTACTGTTTTGCTACTTACTGTATTATCATTATGTTTCCTTGTATGTTACAAACCCCCATGTAACTCTTATAAGATAGTATTTTCTTGTGATAATTTTATTTTTTTAATGTTATAATCATCTTGGTATTATCAGATACTGTCACTATCACAGTTTTTTATGTGGAGATCTAAAATATCTGAATTTATTAAAATGTCTATGTTATTTTAAAAAAATCTACTTAGTTATAGAAGAATCCCTGTCTACTGTAATCTCCTCCAGTAATCTATACTCATATCAAAGTTAAGAATAAAACATGGCTCCTAGTAACAAAGATTGGAGAGATAGGAAATGATATTTTGGTCTAAGAGAACTGAATGACCTTCTTGCGTCTTCTTTGGGCTCTTATACATATCAGCTGGCAAGTCAGCAGGAATACAGCTCAGGTAACCAGGGTCCCTCCTCAAAGCACTTACTAAATAGAGTGTTCTTGTTTCCATCCCCTCACCTTACTCCAACATACCCAACAGAGAAGAGAAACCTCAGTGCTCAACCCAGCAGAGCAAAGCTGGAGATTAAGCTGCGAAGGAAGCCCACTCCCATTTCTCCTGGGGTAGGTCATCAGGGTGGGTTTGTATGAACAGTGACTAGTTTTTCTTTTTGTTTTTATTTCATGTGCCACAGGAAACTAGATATCCCACAGATAAAAAGAAAGGGGCCTGCAAGATAACAGAAATGACTACAAAGATTGGGTATGAGATAGGCTGCGTCTCTACTCTCCCATCTTCATCACTGGTCTTGGCATTCTCCCTTCAGACCTGCACAAACTTCACAATGATGTGTTTGAAACCAAGCCCTAGACATTCCTCAGAAATGCTTTCAGTGTTGTTGTACACAATCATGCACATGCACACATTTTATCCCTGCCTTTATTTAACCTGAGAAGCTTTTGTGTCTTATATAGTATGACTGGAGTAAGAGGGTGCCACTGCACATCTCATTCAGGCTAATAAAAATATTTTGACTTCAGGTGACAGTTTTTCCTGGTGTAATAAATTTGGCCCTCCATCATCTTTATTGGCAGACTTTAGGCTACAGCATTCTCTTATACAGTAGAATTACTTCTCAAAATAAAGATTGCTCTATTCGTTGCAGGATTCATGTAGTGGTGAATAAAAGGGAGGAAAGCTCATGTTTCTCAGAGATAAACACTCCCAGTAAGTGTTTGAGCCACACATCAGAAGACTGTATTTGAGATAGTGTTTTGGGGGTGATGTCCTCCCATCTGCTCATGCCACTCATGCCATTTTCCCCTGCCATCATGGAGCTTCCCCTCAAGCCTGTAAGACAAAATAAACCTCTTTTTCCCACAAGCTGCTCTTGGGGGGGGGGGGGTTTCTACCAGTAATGAAAACCTGACTGCAAAAAGAAGTCAGCAAGTTTTACGTGGATTTCTAACACCCCTGCTTTTCCTATGGCAGGAAAGGGGAACCATCCAATACAGACTGTAAAACAGAGCTGCATTCATTCAGATTCCAGTTTAGGACATGGCAGGACCTTGCTTGGATAATACTTGACTCTGTCTTTTTTGTCTTTAAAATGGAATGCAAAGAAGCACCTGCCTCCCGGGTGGTTCTGAATAAGGGAGAAAGTGCCTTCCAGACCTGGAGAGATTGCTTAGTGGTTAAGGCACTTGCCTATGAAGCCTAAGGATCCAAGTTTAATTCCCAAAGACCCATATAAGCCAGATGCACAAAGTGGTCCATACATCTGAGGTGCTCTTGCAGTGGCTGGAGGCCCTGGTGTGCCCATTCTCTGTTTCTCTCTCTCCCTTTGCCTCTTTCTCTCTCTCTCTCAAATAAATAATTTTTTTTAAGTTTCTTCCAGGCAGCAAGTTAGCAAGTGCTGCTTGGTTTTTGCCTGGCATATCAACACAAATAAGGCAGCGTGGTTTATAGCCCCTAGAGGACCGCAGACGAGTAGTCACTGAAGTGGAAGTGCAAAACGGCATCACACTAGTTATCAATGATGATAGCTGGGGCTGAGGGGGTAGATCAGTCGGTAAAGTGTTTGCCTTGCAAGCACGAGGACCTGACTTCAATCCCAAGAACCCATGTAAAAGAGCTAGACATGGTGGCAAGCATTTGTCCCAGTGCTAGGGAGGTAGAGACAGATTCCTGGAACTAGTTAGTAAACTTTATTTTAGCTGCTTTTATAAAATACAATCAGTCATCAAGTGGTTATCTAGAAACATGTGCTTTATTCTTTCTCTATCATTTTCACACACAAAACATAAGCAAGTCCTGATGGGACTCACTCAATAATATATCCCAAATCTCATCTGATCTCACTACCTCCAGGACTCCTAATAGCAACAGCCAGAAATCAGCCGGATACTGTTGATTGTGCAGCCTGAGTTCCCTTATAAACCTCCACTAAAGTATGCCTGGGATGTTATGTGGTGTGTGTGTGTGTGTGTAAGAGAGAGATAAAATCTTCATTGTTTTCTGTATAAAAATATCCATCAGCCTAGCTACAGATGACTGGGCTTCTGCGTGAGAATGAAAATACTTAGTAGCAGAGGCAAGTAAGTTGAAAAGGAGACATAAAGGGTGGAGAAAGGAAGGGAGGAGGATACTTAATAGGTTGATATTGTATATATGTAATTACAATGATTGTAATGGGGAGGTAATATGATGGAGAATGGAATTTCAAACGGGAAAGTGTGGGGGTGGGGAGGGAGGGAATTACCATGGGATATATTTTATAATCATGGAAAATGTTAATAAAAATTAAAAAAAAATATCCATCAGGTGGAGGTCATTCGGCAAGGGCACGTGGTCATTTGAACAGCTAGGTGGGTATTCCCAACAACCTCTGAATTCTCTCATGCAGTCCTTGCTCAGAGTTGCAGACAATCCACAGGTCCAGGGTGAAAAAATGAGAGGGTCAGAGGTAGAACACTCAGCGGAAGAGTGGAGGAGGATCAGCACTGAAAGAAGGCCATAGACCAGGTTCAGGCCTGGTTAAAGTGTAGTTTCTTGGCTGGTGGAGTTTCACCTAGCCCTTTGGTATCCAACAGTTCACTGTTGGAATCAGAGTCAATCATAGTGCTGAGTGACATCAGCCTTCTGTTTCTTTAGAAAATGACTCCTGGCCTCAGGGACACTGGAACAGCTGGGTGGAGGCACAGCCGAAGAAGGTGACAGGACACTAGCTGCCACCTTATTGGGCTCTTTGATGACTGAGTCAACTGGAAGGGAAATGCCAGTCCTCATATACATTTTGTGTAACAATGGCCTTCATCTGTCCCCCCAGGGGAGTTGGCCATGGGGTTCAGCTGTATCATCAGGTCTCCAAGTTTCATGAAGGCAGCACCAGCTGCTGAGAACATCTCTCCAACTTCAATGGACACTGACTTCATGGCCCCTCTTATCTCCTTGCCAAGACAAGGCCACCACCACTGGAGCTGGGACTTGGGTTCTTGATTTATGCTGCAGAAGAAAATTTCAGGATGGGTCAGTATGAAGCTAAGTTTAGGGTTTATTGACATAAGAACAGTGCATACCCAAGGAATGAGCACAAGCTCCTGAAGAGCCAGTTGTCCTTAAGTGCCTTAGATATCTATCTATCTATCTATCTATCTATCTATCTATCTATCTATCTATATGGCTTTTGAAGTTATAATGTCTAAAGGATGTAATACACAACTAGTTTTTAAAAATTAATATTTACTTGCACCAATTATCTTAAAGAATCTCCTTTTGGAAATAAAATTGTAAGATGAAGTCCATGGTTCAAGTTTATGGACAGAGAAAAGTGCTAAGAGGTAAAAATCAAAGGTCTCAGGACTCTAGGAAATGTTTTTTGCCTTAAGCATGGCTCATTCACTGTTTTAGTATTCTTGTTTGAAATGTCTCTCTCAGAAAATGATTATTGTCTCTGTGTAGATAATTTTTATAGCAACTTTTCTTTAACGTGTGCACATATGTTTGTGTGATACAGGCACATGTGCATATGTGTTCACATGCAAGTAGAAGCCAGAGCATAACCTTAGGTATGATTCCTCAGAAATGTAGTGTACCTTTTTTGAGACAGGGTCTCTCAGTGGCCTAGAGTTTTCTAGTTAGAATGGACTAGCTAGTCAGTAAGCCCCAGAGATCTGTTTGTCTCTGCTTCCCAGCACTAGGATTACAGATGCATGCCACCATGACAGGCATTTTATGGGGTTTCTGGGGATCAGTTGTTTTTCTCGTTGCTGTGACAAAATGTTTGGCAAAAGCAATTTAAGGAAAGAAGAAAGGGTTCATTTTGGCTCACACACTAAGTGCACAGCACATCATGGTGGTGATGCTGTAGCAGCAGGATCTCGAGTTAATTAGACCCACTGCATATGCAGTCAGGAGGCAGAGTATTGCAGCTCCCTTCTTGTTGCTGGGACAAAACACTCGACCAAAAGCAGTTCATGGAAGGAAAGGGTTTATTTTGGCTTACAATCTCAACTGGAAGTTTCATCATGATGGGAGAAAATCTGGCAGAGCATAACATATCTGGGTGGAGGTAATATAAGTACCGGGCTTGGAGCTGGGCTAATAAAGCCCAATGGCTGCTCCAAGTGACACACTCCTCTAGCAAGACTCCATGATCCAAAGGTTCTACCAGCATTGGACTGAGTAGGAGACTTAATTATAAATATATGCAGCTATTGAGCACATTTGATATTTAAACTACCACAAGGAACAATGCTATGCTCAGTTATCTTTCTTTCTCCTTTGTTTTCATTACAGGACACCTTGGCCATGGAATAATACCACCTACCTTTAGGATGGGTCTTCCCACCTCAAATAACCTTATTTAGAAAATTCCTCACAGACATAGATGGAGATATTTCCCCATGGTTATTCTAAATCCTGTCAAGTTGACAACTGAGGCTAACCATTACAGAAGATGAACACTTTACCAGTTGAACTCTCTTCTATCCTTACAGCCATTTTGATACTTGTCACTTGAATTAAAAGGTCTAACTCACAGCCAGTGAGAAGCACAAACCACATCCCAGGTTGTAAAGGACCCCTCCATTCTTGTGCCCTCATTTTCTCTGTCTTCCTGCTAAAGAACATTGTTACTAAGGAGTGAGGTTATTGCTTCAAGTCATCAACAGTGAAAAGTCTCAAACAATTACAGCTGAAGCAGCCTAAAACCAGTCCCCATTTCCTCCTATGCCAAACTTTGTATCTTTCCTATAAGGGAGAAGGCTGCTCTGTGGCTTCCTCTGCCAAACACACCAATTCTTTTAAATTCATCCTTGCTCAAATTATCAGGACATGGGCAGGACACAGCCAGCCTCCTTGACGGACTATCCCACCAACTGCCACCAGCTCAGTTCAGGACAGTACACTCCACCCCCAAAGCAGCAGACAAATGTTACAGAAACAAAAGAACAATTAGCTTTTTGGAGATAACACAGATTGTATGCTCCACTAAGGGAAGGCTATCCAGATTCTGTCTTCCAGTATTAAGCTAGAAACCTGCTCTGGACTAGCCACGGAGACCTCCTCTCTTTCACTAAAAGCACACATGACCCAGTAACTTCGGTGTGTATGTTCATCATGAGAAGTGGCACTCTCTCATCGGTACATACTCCTGTGGCATGATTTGCATATGATTAGCATATAATTTACCTGGAGTAAATCTACGCATCAGAATTTTTAAATTGGACAAACTGGGGGATTGGTTTCAGCAACATATCAAACAACAGAGAAAATAAGCTACAGCTACTCAGAACACCAAAAAAAAAGTAACTTAGAAATATAAGGAATACAAAAGGAAACTGTGCACTCTTACCTATGGAAGTAGATTTTTGGGGAAGCCAAAAGTTGGCTTGGTGGGCATGAAGAAAAGTAAATGAAAAGGCTTCCACAGGGGCTGGGGGAGATGGCTCTGTAGGTTATAATATTTCCTGAAGAAGTATGAGGATCTGGATCGGATTCCCAGAACCCACATACAAAGCTGGGTTCGGCACACATGTCTGTAACACCAGTCTTGAGGGAGGTGTAGACAGGAGCATCGTGGGGGCTGGCTGGTTAGCCAGTCTGACTGAAAACTGTAGTTCCAGGTCGAGTGAGGGTCTCCGTCTCAAGGAAAAACACAGCAGAAGAGCAGCAGAGGACACCCCATGATCTACTGTGGCCTTTGCACATGTGTGGTGAGCACAGGACAAATGTACCTGAACACATACATGTATGTACTATGCATACATGTGCCACACCATAGTATACCACACACACACACACACACATACCTACACACACCATAAAGTATGTACCTTCCATACAGTCCAACAAACTTTAGTGCCCTCGTAGACTTAGATCCCTGCTGCCCTTGTCTATTACCAGCCCTAGACAAACACTAATTTTGTTGGCCCATAAACATAAAGCTACTTTATAATCTTGGACTAATGAGGTTATAATACTCTTCTACAAGCCCTATACAATCACACCAAAAGGTAATGTAACTTCCCTCACTCCATTTGCTACCCATATAATACCCAACTTTTACATGTTTGTGCTCATTCAAACACTCCCTTCAAACTCACATATGCATACAACAACCTGGACTGGTCTTTCTTTATTCTCTGTCCACTGTGACTAGTCTTTTCCACAAAGCTTCTCTGACTAGCCCATCACCATGCTACCTCCTTCCTCTGAAGGACTGATATATGCAGGACACTTGACAGTCACTGTCTTGCATAGGTGGTTGTATTTTCACATTTTTGTGTGATTTTCAGGTTTCTTAGGGTAGGTCTAGTAGATGTTCACTGATGTTTCCTATACCTGTAGAATATACATGG
The DNA here is from genome assembly GCF_020740685.1 of Jaculus jaculus. Classification (NCBI taxonomy): domain Eukaryota; kingdom Metazoa; phylum Chordata; class Mammalia; order Rodentia; family Dipodidae; genus Jaculus; species Jaculus jaculus. The sequence goes on from NC_059107.1 coordinate 111,513,143, forward strand.
TTAATAAATCCCCAATTTATTTAGTTTCAAGAAAGACAGACTTCTACTTCAAACAGAGCAGAAAGAAATGGATGAAAGTCGAACATTTCAGAGGAGATATATATGTGTATATTCATTACATTTTCAATTCATTTGTTAATAAATTGTATTGAGGCATGAGGAGACCATGGTGAGTATCAAATTTATTAAAGCAAGCTAGAGGAAAAATGGGTCAAGTCTCAAAAAAATCTTTTGCAAAATTCCTCTAGTTTTTTTCCTACATATAGTGCATTTGGGCTGAAAACACCAGGATAATAAATTAGGTGAGAGGAAACTATGCTTATTCTTTTGCATTTGTAAAGATTTATTACCTATATAATACTTTCAGTATAGGAAATTCAAAATATACAGAAAAATAGGTGGATAACACGGGAGTCCTCAGAAATCTTACCACCTGGAGATAACCATTACTCATCATGTATTCTCCCAATTCTTTTCTAGCTGCATATATGCATTCACAATAGGTGGCATTCTGCATAATAGGAGCATGTTTATTTACATCTTGCTCTTGTACTCAGGAATCTATCAACAGAGACCTCCTACATCAATGGCTATTGCCAGTCACCCTCCTTTCTAATACCCACCTACCTGTACTGTGTGCATGTGCTTTTGTGTCAAGTGACAAAGGCCCAATACAAATGGATGTTATCAAAAGACTCACGGACTGCAAGGTCAAGGATACAGCAGAATCTCAGGGGGAAAAAATACCAGAACCACAGACTCAGACAACATGAATGCTGTTTTCTCCTCATCTCCTTTCTCTGCTAGGTCCATTCCATGCATTTTCATGGTTTCATAGCTTTCCACACAACAGGAAATGTTGCTCTGAGTGTCCTAAATGTAATTTGGGTCACGGTGTTCATGAGCTCAGGAAAGGGGTTCTTTGCTGACTTTTTGTGCTTGTCTTAATGAGCTGTTAGGACATACAATCCCCAAAACAGTCATGAGACAAGGCGAAGGTGCTCCCTACATGACTAGAGACACTTGGCAGACACAGTGGTATTCTCCATGATCTATGGAATCAATATCCTATGAATGAAATATAGACAACTTGTGAGTTTTAGTACTTCTTACTAATAATACTCAATAAATATTTTAAGACTGCTATGAACATTCTAATAAATGTAACTTTCAACACAAGTCTTGTACTATCATAATACATTCGTAAACACGGAAACGATATGTCATAGAATGGTGTTATTTTTTAATACCTTCTGCTACACATGAGTGGGCTGGGGTCATTTTGTTCTACTTGGATAACACTTGTGAGCAGACAAGGAATTGCCATGGTGTTGGTTGTCTTGGGTACTTGGATATCAACAGCTAATGCGTTTAGATAACAAACTGAAGGATTGACAACTCCAGTTCCTGAAAACTACACACTTGCCTTCAGGTTTTAGAAGTCGGAGCCCTTACAGCTTTAGGTACTCAGATTGGAAGGCTGTGGGTTTGCTTGCCATTCTTCAGCACTGGCAGCTAGTTTGTATCAGCACTTAGCAGCAGCAGCTAATAGTAGTCAACACCAGCTAGTGCTACAGCTCCCAAGCTGGCCTTGGATGTTGACGGTGAAGCTTGGCAGTTCCCTGGAATTCTAATGACAACCTTGCAGATGCTCAGCTTTGGCTTTCCCCAGCCTTCCACCTTCTGCAGTCTTGGCTCTTCACCTTCTCGGGTCTTGTCTATGCTTCTACTGTCCTTCATAGTCTTTGCCACCTCTGCTCCCTGGGCTTCTGCCCTTGGTCACTCTCTGAAACATTTAAGCAGTCCTCTTGTCATTACTAATAAGGGGAAAATAGGCAGCTAATCAGGAGAAAGGGCCCACTGTGCCTACCTGCTTCAACAGAACCAGAGTCCAATGTCTCACCCAGCCTGTCCAATCAGCTCTCTGACTCCTTACTCCTGAGCCAGGGAGTCCAAACTGATCAGCTCTTCTCAGATGCACCTGAGCCCACCGGTAAACCCCACCACAATAAGATTATAAATAGATCCTCACCAGGTTAGCAAGGCCTCTTTATGCCTTTCCCCTTTCCTGAACTTTCAGATCACTGCTACAGTAAGCCCCCTTGATCTTGGCCCTGCTGGGCTGGGATGGGGGAAAGGATCCCCTAACCCTACATCCAGGTGTGCTCCCTACCCCCTCCTGGCTTCCACTATACTTTTCTCCTCCTTCTTTCTCTTAGTCTAATAAATTCTCTCATAATCTTACTTTCTGGAATCAGCAGTAGGCAAAGAAGATACTATTTAGAAGGTTTCTCTTGAGTCTAATATGGCAGCCTGAAGGTAATATGATGGAGAATGGAATTTCAAAGGGGAAAGTATGGGGGGTGGGGAGGGAGAGAATTACCATGGGATTTTTTTATAATCATGGAAAATGCTAATAAAAATTTAAAAAATTAAAAAAAAATAAATAAATAAATATGTAAATTTAAAAAAAACCATAGAGGGTAACTCCCAGATAATTCAAAAAGTGACCTGAAAAGCCTGGTTATATACCCAAGGGAGGTGAAGCATGGCACAGCATGAAAACCAAGGATAATATTCACAACACAGCTTCCGGTTTCACTCATCACAGGCTTCTCATAAGAAACCAATCACTAGGCTTCCTTTGTACCAATCACTGGCTTCTTGCTGAATTACTTAAGAAATTCTCCTCTGCCTATCTTGACTGAGGATAGCTACATTGTCTTCTAAGATCCTCAGAGATTTGAGGCTTGAGTGACCTGAAGTGCTGTTTTCCATGGTGTGTGAAGGCTATGGAGCAGTTGTTACTGGAGCCAGGCCTCCTGGAGGAGGATTCATGGCTTCATTTGCCCAGGTTCTTGCAGCTGGAGTGATCTCAGAGTGATCGTAGTGTCCAAAGTAGCCAGTTGTCCAGCCATTTGCCAGAAAAGGTGTCTCTCAGTCGATGCCAGGCTGCTAAGCAACCAGGAAGGATCTATCCACAGTCCCCCTTTCAAGGCCTGAATTCCATTCTCTCAGGAGCTATGCTCTTTCACAGAAGAATACAGAGTATTAATAATAAAAGTAAAAAGAAAGCTCAATACAGAACTGTCATTAATTTCTTTAACTTATTTATTTATTTATTTATCTATTTGAAAGAGAGAGAGAGGTGTGTGTGTGTGCGTGTGTGTGTGACATAGAGAGAGAATGGGCATGCCAGAGCCTCTAGCCAATGCAAAAGAACTCCAAACACATGTGCACCTTGTGCATCTTGCTTTACTTCAGTGCTGGGGAATCAAACCTGGGTCCTTAGGCTTTGTAGGCAAGTACCTTAACTGCTGAGCCATCTCTCCAGCCCCCAAACTGTCACTGTTAACAGTTAACAATATTTAGTCTTAGTGCCCTAGGGAATGTTAGGTCACCCAGTCTGCCTCACTGTGGTATGCTGGCCTCTGCTCTGGACACAATGAGTACAGCAGTGAGAGAACTAAAACATGCTTGCCTGTGCAGAAATTACAGTGCAGTATGGGAAAACGGACAATGAATTATTGATGAAAAAGATATTGAGGAGCAATGAGGGATGCTTTTTAATTGACTGCTGGGGGAAGATGTCACTAAAAAGACATTTAATCAGCTAGCTGAAGAAGACCTTCCCAGTAGAACATTCCAGGCAGATGAAACTATATAATGGGGCTATAGCATAAGGAGATACATAGAACATCAGGTAGGATCAGGTGATCACTGGGGGTGACCATGAACAGATGTCAGAGGAAAGCTCAAAGATCAATGGGAGTCCAACTGTGGAGGGCCTTTCACACCACCACAGGCCTCTGACTGACTGCACGGGGTGAGGAAGCCACTGGGAAGATTAATAGGGGGACAAAGTGTGTGCCCCCAAGAGTGATCTATAGGTCTGTGCCAGTCCATGAGCGGTTTATTACAGGTTTCTGACCAAACAATGCTAGACTTTAGCAATGAGCCTTTAGAATTTGCTACAGAAATGCTATGATTCTCATCATTGTAATTTTCCACCTTTTGCCCCTGATAGCAGAACAAAGACTGGCATTTTGCATAGTTTTTAAAATTCATTTTTCTAGTAAGTTATCTTGTAACATGGTTTATAAAGGCATTAATTCATGATGGAATGGAAATTTTTTTTCTATGTCAAGATGTTTATGGGCTTAGTACAGTGCAGGTCTTGTGAGGGTCATGAGTGCACCAGGAAATTTTCAAAGTAGTTGTTTAGCATTATACTGTCTTCATTTGCTGTTTCAAAGGGTCATTCTGGCTTATGTTGAGAACAACCAAGGATGCAAGTAAGAACAGTTAAGAAACATTGTGAGAATTTTCCCAAATTAAGCCAGAACAGTTAAGAAACATTGTGAGAGTTTTCCCAAATTAAGTCAGGACAGTAATACATACATTTTGCTCATTTATTAGTTGGTTGGTTATTGTTTTTTAAGGTTGGCAGACACTGTGTATAGTTTGTAAGTAGATCTTTGTGGATTTGTTAAGGAGCTGGACGTTGTGGATGAGAGTGAGAACAGAGCTGAAGGCTCACCATGAGAATCAAGCCAGAGGAGTTCTGCTTTGGATATCTTCAATTTGAGATGCATTTGAGGTCCCTCCATGAAGCTTGAAGTCATGGGGAATTCAAATATATTGACACTTTGCGATTAAGGAAATAAAGACGGTTTAGCAAGCAGTGTGAGGTGGCCAGTGAGGTAAGAAAGCCAGAATGAAGTCTTCCAGGAAAAGTGGAACTGTTGTTGCTGGTATGTCTGATAAGGGTGGAGAATTGACCATCAGATTTAGAAACCTGGGAGCTGTTGGTGAGTTTGGGAAGGCTAACTTCTATGGAGTAGTGGAGGCAAAGGGCTGATTAGAACAGACTCAAGACAAAATGGGAAAGAAGGGAGTGGACCGTGAGTACGAACAACACTTCTCTGGGTTTTTCTTTCAAGGTTAACCAAGAATTAAGCCAAGATATAAGAGAAAATTGAAGTTAAGATTTTGATTTTATTTTATGTACATGTGTGTGCAGGTTCATGGGTGTGAAAATATAAAGGAGCTGCACCCATGCTGGCACCCATGTGGAGATCAGAGAACAGCACTCAGGTCAGTTCTCTCCACCTCATCTGAGGCAGGGTTTTCCTCTGGATTCTCAGAATACTATTCTTTGTTGCACTTTCCAGGAGCATCCAGAAAATTCTCCTGGCCCTTTTCCCCATAAACATGCCTATGACATTATCTGACTTTTTATGTAGTGACTGGGTGTCAGTCTCTGGTACTTCAGCCTGAGGGTGAGTGCTTGATCGCTGAGCCATCTCCTAGCCCCTGGGTTAAGAAGTATTTTAGGGGTGAGTGTTTGATCGCTGAGCCATCTCCTAGCCCCTGGGTTAAGAAGTGTTTTAGGATGGTAAGTGTGATGGTTTGATTCAGGTGTCCCCCATAAACTTATGACTTCTGAATGCAAGGTCCCCAGATGTTGGCAGTTTGGAAATTGGAGCTTCCTGGAAGTGATATATTACTGGGGACAGGCTTATGGATGGTATAGCCAGCTTCCCCTTGCCAGTGTTTGGTACACTTTTCTACTACTGTTGTCCACCTGATGTTGGCCAAGAAGTGGAGTGCACCATCTGCTTATGCCATTGTTTTCCCCTGCCATTGTGGAGCTTCTCCTCAAGTCTGTATGCCACAATAAACCCTTCCTCCAACAAACTGCTCTTGGTTGGGTGTTGATGCCAGCAACACAAAGCTGATGGCAACAGTAAGAATTGAATGTTTGCATACTAACATGAGAATAATCCACTTGTAAAAGAAAATAGATGCTAAAGAGAAAAGGTGAAACAATTGCTGGCATATATCCTTAAACAGGCAAGAGGGAGAAGGGTCCACAGCACAGGGTAGTATATGGCACAGAGGCAAATGGGCAGGGAGATGGAATGAGGAGCAAAGAGGCAGTTCATGTCTGATGCTCAGCTTTCTCCATAGAGTAGCAAGAAAGAACAGGACTCAAGGAAGAGGACCAGAGGTAAATGTAGTTAGGAGAGAGCACATACTGGTTATCCAAGAGAGTTTAACAGAAGAGACAGACACATTATGGCCAGAGAGCACTAAGATCTATTTTGAGTTTAGTAATTGTGGACTTCAAGGGAGCTCCAGCCATCCTGGTAGTTTTTCTCCAGCAATATTCAGCTGTGCTGATGAAATGAAATCCAAAGATGTAGTATCTTGCCAGAGATTGGTTTTCCCAAGTAACAATAGCAAGGGGAGAAAAGGAAAGGAGACCTGAATGGCAGAAAGATATTTTAATGATGAGTGTCAGCTCAAACGCTGCATACTTTTTAAAAGGAATTTTAAAATCCTAACTCCATTTGCTTCCTAACACTGCTGAAACAAATTGCCACAGACAGAGTAGCTTTAATAAAACCCCACAGGCTTATTATCTTACAGTCCTATGGGTTACAAGCCTCACACAGGACTTACTGGGATAAAAGCACCATATTAGCAAATATGCATCCTTGTGTTTTCAGGAGGCTCCAGGGAGTTTCTGGTGTTTGTTTATTTGTTTGTTTGTTTTTCATTTATGGCTTCTGGAAAACTTCTTTCCTTGGTTGGCATGTTGATTTGAAATTAGACTGTCCCTAATAGCCTCATGTGTTTGTGATTAAGCCTTATACTTAATCCTCAGCTGGTAGAGCCATTGCAAGGTGGAATCTTGTTGGAAAATACATGTACCTGGAAGCAGACCTTGGGATTTTATCACTTAGCCCAGGTTGCCAGTGCTAGCCAATCCACTCTTGCTGCTTCCTGCCTACTAATTTAGCAAGATGTGACCCTCAGACGCCTGCCATGTTTCCCCCATAAGTATGTAACTTCTCCTAGAAAATGTAATATGGAAATAAACCCTTTCCATTTATAAGATGCTTCTGGCCAGGTGCTTTTCCTCAGCAATGAGAAAGTAACTGCTACATAAAATTAATACCAATAAGTAGGGCCATTGCAGAGATAAAGCAGATTATGTGGCTTTTAGTCTTTTGGAATTAACTTGCATGAAGAATATGAGAGGATTTGGATTGCAGAAGCCTTACAGTGCTATAAACAGAGCTTACTGGGCCATTTTGGTGAAAGTTTGAAAAACCAAACTTCAAGTAAAGACTGTGGACTTTGAAGGCTCAGTTTATGATGTTTCAGAGGGGGAAAGACAGGACTTTTATCAGGAACTGGGATACAGGAAGTTCATGGGATATTCTAGCAGTCTTCTGCCCATGTCCTAAAAACTTGCGAATAGTTGAATTTAAAAGTAATGCCCTGGTGTGTCTGGTGGAGGAAAGTATAGAGCAGAAAAATATGAAAAATATAAAATATAAAGTTTGGTACATAAAGAAATGTAAATGGGTTTCTGAACCTGCCAGAGACTGCAGTCACTTAAACTGCAATGGTTTAAAAGATTACCACCACTGAGAATGGGCCAGCTGCTCTACATTGGAACAACAGGAAGAGTGCTAATTCTATTGAAAAGAGGATGCCTTAAGGAAGAATTCTGAAGGAGTTTCTGGCTCTTCAAAATTGTGCTTTTTCCTACCTGGATTAACAAATTTGACAGTACCACCCACATGGCTCAGGTCTTAGAAGTATGACAAATACAGGCAATAGAGGGTCATTAGATTACAACGTGGTCTTAAAAATGGCTTCTGAAGTTAGGTGATGAGAGGCAGGGTTGAAGTTCCTGCATGGAGACTTTATGGGATCATGACAAGGAGCTGTGAAAATGAACCATGAGTTGTGGTGGTGACCCTGGGATTTTGGCGATGCCAGGACTATGGGCCAAAGAAAATTAGCTTGGGTGGTTTATTCCCAGCAAATAAGCAACATGGCTTGAGAGGAAGACCTTTCCAAGTCTTTAAGAGCCAGGAATATGCTATCACAAGTCCCAGATGCTGGACATGGGGCTACAGGATTTGATGTTTTCCTTGATGGTTGTGAGAGATAAGGAGTTGTCAACTTGATCTGTTTAGTAATCCACAGGTTGCTTCTAGGAAAAATCAACTAAAGGAGGAAGTCTTTCCCCCAGGGTGAGCCCTTCCCCCAGAGTGGGCAGCCCCACTCAGAGGGGGACTTGATATAAGGAAGCTCTGGGTAAAAGACTTCCTACCTTCTTTCCATCCATCCATCCTTCCTTCCTTCCACTTGGCTGCCGGAGCTGCTCACTAGCTTCCAGCATGGATTGAAGACCAGTGTGGACTAAAGACCAGCATCAACTGAAGACCCACATGGATCGAAACCCAGCAGCTCCTCAGGAAGCCTCCAGGCTTTCCAGCACAATCTGAAGTGCCAGGTCGGGACTGCTGAGGCATCTGGACATAAGGACTGAGCAGCTATCAGGTTTGGTGATTCTCGGGCCTGCAACTGCTATTGGACTACTGTAAACTTATCCAATAAATCCCCCTTTTAAAATAATTCATTCTAGCAGTTCTGTTCCTCTAGAGAACCCTGACTAATACAGATTTTTGGTACCAGAAGTGGGGTCCTTTGAAATTGAACTGAGTACAATTTACAATGTGTGATGGTTATAAATCTTCTGGGGGTCAGGGGCGGAATGTGGTGGTTTGAATAGAATAGATGGCCCCCAATATATTCAGTTGTTTATTTGTTTGTAGTTTGCATTCTGCAGCAACCTGGCTGGAGGCAATGTCACTGGGTGGATCTTTAGGTGTGATGGTGGGTTTCAGATTTCAGTCTAAAGATATACAAAATGTGCCTAGCTGGAGTTGCTGAAGTGTGCTGTGCTGTGTGGCTTTTGGGCCTTTGGCTTGTACTTCTCTCTTTCTGCTTGGTCCTGTGAAGGCAAGCCAGCTTCTTCTGTAATATATGGAACTTCCCCTGGATCTGTAGGCTTCAATAAATATCCCTTCATCCATAACTGTGCCTGGTCTGGAAGTTCATCTCAGTGAACCTGAATCTGACTGCTACAGTGGTTTTCTGACTTGCATTGGTTCCTTATTATGTCTTTGTTTAGGAATGCAAATGTTTCCTCTGCCATTATGTGTTAGAATATATAACTTTTCCTTTGATTTTACAGGCTTTTTAGGTAAGAGATTGTCTTAATTCTCATAAGAAACTTTGGACTATTTTTTGATGCCACTGGGTACATCTAAGTAACACAGAATAACCTCTTTTTCTGAAAGTTCACTATGAGGAAACTTGATTCCACTTGCTATCTAGTTTTCCCTTGATATACAGAAAAACATACTTGCATATTTCAAGGATAGGTATGTATGCATCTTTGGGTCTGTTGTTCTGCTTAGTACAACAAGGAATGTCAAATAGACATGAAGAAGCATGGTGTGTCCTCTGGCATGGTAGGAAAGATCCTACTCACTCCAATTTTGTTAGCTTCAAAACTTTTTTCTACATCTTACTAATTCATCTGGATAATAATGTCATAAACACCATTTATTAATATTTTATTAGTATTTATTCATTGTCCAGGGTGGTGGGTTTCAAGTATGACATTTTGATCTATCACAAATTATCCCTACATATACCCATTTGATTATTGATGACCCTTTCCTGTAGGTATGAGCTTTGCACTTTTGTAAAGATAAGTACTTATGCTATAAATGTGGTTATCTTTTCCAACTTATATGTACTTTCCATATAGATATTTTCACTATACTGACTTTTAAAAATTACTATTTCACAGTAAAACATTATTTTCTCATGGTGCTGTTCTTTGTACTGTATAGGATTCTCCACTATAAAGGAATAAAATTTGCTGGATTTCTTTGCATACTTGTAAAACTGCACATGCTTAGGAAAGATTGCTTTTCTCTTTTTAAAGGATTTTATTCAGCCCACACCAGGAGAATTAAATAGCCATTTATCTAGTTAATTGCTTTGATTCAAGAAGGCCAAAATAACTGTAGCCTGGTCAGGTACCTAGGCTATGCCTCAAAATCTAAGGAAGAGCACTACCTTTCTAGATATACATGGTATTAAGTGATGAAGTTTGAACTTGGGATTCATTCATAGATGATAAAAGCTGAAGTCAAGATTAAGGTGAGTATCCAGGATCATTTCCATTCCTTACCTGAAGAGAAAAAATAGGGTTTTATTGTTTTTTGATTTGGGGTTGGTTTTATGTGTCTTGTTTTTGTTTACTTCTTTTCCTCTCTTCTTTAGAAAGAGAGGAAATGTCTAGTTCATAAATATAAATGTGAAAAATCTGCAGTTCTTTCTCTTTTGCCTCTAGAGGATCCTGCTACTCTTATAGAATATTTAACCTGAATTTTATGATTTTGTTTGGTTTGAGATAGGGTCTCACTATGTAGTGCAGATAGGACTTGAACTCACAATACTCCTGCTTCAGCCTTTTGAGGACTGGAATTACAGGTATATGTTACTACTCCTGCCTTTCAACCTGGCATTTTTCATGTTTCTTAGGGGTAAAACCTAAGACAAAGGGACTGGCTCACTTGTTGTTTACTGAGAAGTAATTGTTATAACTGTCTCTTAACAAGAATACTTTATATATGCACTTAAGATAAAGTTAATAGAAATGAATATTGAAACTCAACAGCTACCTCAAAGTTATAAAAATTCTCTATCTTCTTCTGGAAATTTATAGTTTCATTTCATATATATTTAAAGATTGGTCCATCTGTACACTGATATATTGGTGGAATAAAATATAGATTTAGCTTTTCCTGCAAATGGTTCTCTAATTGCCATAAGTCCATTTCTGGAAATATGCAACTTTTCTTCTATGATTTAAAGTTTCAATGCAATGAGAAGTACAGACAGGCACATTTTAGTCCCCTTTTTTGATTACTGCATCCAAGGGCCAGGATGGTTATATGGTTTAAGGTTAATGAAAAACAGTAATGAGCCCAGAAGAAAGTTTTGACCAGAGTCCATTTCCTTTCCTGCTCCCCAGAAGGTTTTTACTTAGCTAGTTTATTATAGTAAAAACAATTTACAGAGAAAAAATGATTGGATGACAATGGCATAGCATGACATAATATGTAGCCTTGTTGGCTAGGTTAGGGTAAAACAGGGTATCAATGTAATTTCTTCATGCAATTTCTCCTTCCTGTATTTTCTCAGAATGAGATCCAAAGTGACTATGGTAAAAGATTAGGAAGTGTGTAATAGATAATATTCCACTATGCTTTTTTTGCTACTATGTTTTTTTGAATACAAAATTTAAATAGAAAACTATTATCAAAAACTAATGTTTGACTCCTTCTAGCAATAAAGGATAAGCAATTTTTATAAATAACTAAACTAAACTATGACATATTTTATTCTGTGAACCATTATTTATACTCTCTAAGAAGACAAATTTTTTCCAGTGGCCAATTTCACACAATCACAGACACATTACCATTTTATTTTTAAATCCTTGAAAACATATTTAACAGGTCATTGTGACTTGTTTCCATATTTTCTTAAAGGGCTACCTAAGGTTTCAACTGAAATAGAAAAACAATTATGAAGATGTTTCCAACTCAACATAACATATGTTTGTACTTGGAAGTACCACAGCCTGCCAGCGGATCACTGGCAGCCTGAGATGTGGATGGATTGAGACCACACCATTCATTGATACTTCTCACATGACTACTTCATTTTAAGTGAAAAATTCTATGTGTATCTAGTAAAGCTTGCTTAATTTTTATATTTTCTTTAATTTAATATTTTATTGGAAAATATGCATATATATCACTAGTATAACTAGTATATACATATACATATATATGTTGTTTTATATTACTGTCATATGCCACTATCACTTAAGAATAGTCTTCTATTGTTCTTTGCTTTCTTTGGAATGTTCCTTGATATTTTTCTAGTAATTAAAAATTTCTGAGCCGGGCATGGTGGCACACACCTTTAATTGCAGCACTCGGAGGCAGAGGTAAGAGGATCACCGTGAGTTTGAGGCCACCCTGAGACTACATAGAGAATTCCAGGTCAGCCTGAGCTAAAGTGAGACCTTACCTCGTAAAACCAAAAAAAAAAAAAAAAAAAAAAAAAAATTCTGGAAAGAATGATGCTAAATTTTTGTCTTCTATTGAAAACATAAAAACAAGAAAAAACATCTTTATGGTAAGACCCTATTGCTAAAGACTCCATATACTGGGGCTACAGGTTATTGAGAAATCAAGCTGGAGCTGAGCTAGACCCCTCCTCCCTGTTGACTAGCTGTCAGGATACTGGAGAGACCTATGCAGCCTACTGTGGAAGAAAAGTTATCAATGTTAGCCAGCAGCAAGCCCTTCTAGCTTTATAGCTGGCCAGATAGGCCAAGTGTACTAATTAGTACGATGGTGGAATGTCTTTTATGGAGGCAAACCACTGCTTTCTGATTAGACTTGAAACTCACTTCATGGGAGGGAATTCCTGTCTGGTACTGAAAACCTAATGAAGAGCCTATGATTTGGGAGATCATAAACCCTATGGGGTGAAACAACTATTGCTGTCTGGCTAAATGGATTTATTATGCCCACAAAATTGCCCTCTAAATACTTATGTTTATTCCCAGATATTTATGCTACACTCACTTTTGGTTAGAGAAGCTTCTCATTGCAGATGGTGGTGACCACTGGACTGACTAAAAACTCACCAAAGTGCTTAGAAGTGACAGTGGAGTGTTCAGCCCCAAGTGAGACATTTCTATCAGACCCTGCAAAGCTCATGGACCATTGCAAAAGAGGTGGCAGAGAGAATGTAAGAGCCAAAGGAAAGGGTGGAGTGCCTGCAACACTGTCTTCCAGACACAAAGAAGCCATGGTAGTCATGACCTCTTAGTGTCTGATGCCACCTCCATAAGACCTGCATAAAATTGAGGGAAAAAAATATGACTTCAAAATAAAGAGAGACTATTTGGAAAGAAGAAAGGATTCAGTAGAGGAGAGAAGGGTAAGGTAGAGGGTGGTGGGAAGGGATTATGATCATGGTATATTTTTATGTTTATGTAAATTGTCAATAAAATGTTTTTAAAAGAAAAAGTATATCATCATTATATTAAGACATAATATCCAGAAAATAAATTTGGCAATTTTACCAAATGAAAATGATAAAATCGTAGTGTCCACAAAGCACATGAACTGAAAATAAGAATTAATGTATCTAGAAGTTTAATGTACACAGTGAATCAGTACAAATAAATATCCTGGTTTAGACATTCAATTTCAAAAACCTCATTTACAAGTTCATTTTTCAGGCATCAAAAAATTGGTTCTGAAGAAAGAATCTTATGTTCATTTAGTTTCAGAGTAACCCACACAAAAGCCTCTTTCATAATATATGTTTCATATGCCTTTAAGTTCCTCTATATTATCTTTATTATACCCTAACTTTTTCCTGCTCTCATTGGAGCATTGGGGGAGATCTGTCCACCTTTAGCCATGTGAGGAGAAGTTTAAAGGGTCTGCTGAGGAGCCCCTGGGGACCTTATGAATGGTGATCTCCACCAAGTGTTCATTTGGTTTCAGAGTAACCCACACAAAAACCTCTTTCATAAAACAATTAGATTCTTAAAAGAAGGACAAGTATTCTGTGAGAGGATATTAATATGGCATTAGTATAATATGGAAGTTTCCAGAAGTGAAAGTTTCCTCTTCAGACAAGAGGTCATTCTCCTTTTATTCAATCTGAGAACTTTTGACTACCACCTTAGCCAGGGCAGATAAAGACCTCCAACTGCTAACACCATTGCAAGTAGCAGAGCTCCACAGCTCTGCTCTCATTCCCTCTGGAATTCATTAAGCTGAAAGATACATGGAGAATTGTTCCAAGACTTCATATGCTTTTTGGTTGCTCTGTCTTGTCTTTGTTATGCCCTAACTTTTTTCTACTGTTATTAGAGTATTGAGGGAGATCTGTCTACCTTTAACTGTGATAAGAAGGGTAACGGGGCCATTGAAGAGTCTCTGGGGACCATGTGAATGGTGAGCTCCACAAAAAATGGAGAAGTTGACAGGATTTGGGGTGGTATGGTAGAATAATAACAATATTTACCTTATTGAGTGAGGGGGTGGTTAAATTAGTCAATATATTTGAACGAAATGTAGAATAGAGCATGGCACATAATTGGTGCTCTGTAAAAGTTACTTGTTTCTTAGGCTTAATCATAAGACCTTCAGAAAAGAAAACTAACTTCTGAATTGTCTATGTAGTGGAACAGATTTATAATTGACTTTTGTAAGTAATGAAGCAACTTTTTCCCATAAAATTTTTCACTGAAGTTTTGAACAGATCAAGTGACACAAAATACTGCAAAGTTTTCCTGAGTAAAATGAAAGTTACTTTGAGAACTTATCAACTATTTTGGTAGGTTTTATCAACAAAATATATTTTGTTGCAAGTGGTAATATGCAATGAGAAGTTTACAACAAACTTCACCTTGACCCTGTTATTGCCTGCTCTGTGTAAGAACAGGCCTCCTCCTACTGTGCCGTCACTTTCTGTCCTAGCTCTAGATTCCTTCCCATTCAAGCCTTCCCATTCCCCTCAGTGATCATTCCCTAACAACACTAGAAATGAGACCTTCCAGGCTACCAGGCATCATAAATATATTTAGGATGTAAAATAAATTTACAATATTAATTAATAAAAATAAAGTTATCATGTAAATGCAGGCTGAACGTAAAAATATACTAAAACTATACAATGCAAAAAGATAGATTACAAAAAATGGAATAAGATACTGCTATATCATCTTATAAACATATAAATGTATACATATATATTTACAAAGGGAAAAATCAAGAAGAAAATGTTAAAAGCATTTTCCCCCATGGAATAGAACTTCAGATTACATTAATTTAAAATTACAAATTTTTGTGTTTTGGTTTTTATCTTTTTTTATGTAATTCACTAGCATTAGTGTGAGATTTTAAAATATGCTCCCTAAGAACATTTTTCTTGGCAAAAAGTAAGCCAAAATATTTAACTTTTAAATATTTACAGAGTCATTTTGATATGGTCCTTTTATAACAACTTTCAAAACTATATGAAATATTCAAAATTAAAGTCTGAACTATTAAAATATCTTAGAAGTACATTTACTAATGCATGTACTTTTTATGAAAACTATTAACATATTCTTGCCCAAACCACCTTTATAAAAAGATAGTCAACATATTAGTTATGCATTGTTTATTAATTAGTTAACATATTAGTAATGAATTATTTATCATTTCCAAATAATTATGAGTGTGGTGATTTAAATTAAAAAAATGTCCTCCATAAGTTCCACATATGGTAGCAGTTTTTGGGAAGGTTGCCAAACCTTTAAGAAGTAGAACCTAACTTAAGGAAGTACATTAGTAGGGCCAGGCCTTTTGGTTTTATAGCTTAGTCTTAGTCCCACATCATGTCTGTGCTTTGCTTCCTGATAGCTGATGCAATACAACAGGGTGACTCATGCTCCTACTGCCATGCCTTTCCCACCAGGATGGATTAAACTCTCAAACTATAAGCCAAAATAAACCCTTTGTCCCTTAGGTTGCTTCTTGTCAGTTATTTGGTCACAGCAATAGTCTATATCTTGTACAATATGAGCAATCATCTTTAAATCTAGGTGGTATAGACACATCTGCCTACCTGTCACAGTCCAGGTTATTATGCTGTCCATGCATCATTCACTGAATTATCCCTCAACCTAACACACATTCTCCTGATTCCTCCCCATTTCAATACAGTTGAGTTGTGGAGATCTACCCTTGTTATGCCCAAGTATTTAGAATAATGGTAACCTTGAAAAGAACACTAGCACAATCGGTTTCTAGTACAGAGATTAGCTTCTGCTGCCGCTATCTTAAAGAATGGGGGTGGGGCAACACGAAACTAGAAGAGTAACCAAACAATAGTTTTGAAGGATGGATGTGTATTTCTTGGCATTCTCGGGGATTTGCTCTGAGCCCTTATGCTGTGGCACACCTCACCTTCCTTTCTTACTGAACAGAAAAATGATGCCCAGATAACTTAAAAGTTGTGTCATTCATAAAGTACCAATAACATCTAACATGTTCAGTTTTTTACTTGTAAAATCAAGCAACTAAGACCCCTAGAACAGGTCCATCTGAGTGGCTCCACACTGGGCAAACAGAAAGGTAAATGCTGGGTTTAACATGATAATCCACCCACTCTCAATTCAAACCTTATCCTCACCAGGCCTGAAACCGTCACCCTGAGCAGGAAAAAGCTAATGCTAGAGAAGACCATTCTAGGGAAGCCACATTCCAAAGGAAAAGGGAAATGTGAGCATGCTATAATGACCAGTCCACCAAGTTCATACAGCTGACCTGAAGAAAGAGTCACTGTAGAGGATCTGGGAGAGGCCCACAGACTATTTCTCCTAAAGTCACCTGACCAGAAATAACGTTGTCAACAATTTGGGATATTTTCATCTTAGGTGTTGTTGCGGTCAGGTTCATATTGCTAGCAGAAAACACCAAACCAAGACCAGCTTGTGGGGGGAAAAAAAGGGTTATTTTGGCTTACAGACTTGAGGAGAAGCTCCATGATGGCAGGGGGAAATGATGGCATGAGCAGAGGGTGGACTTCAGCTCCTGGCCAACTCAAATGGACAACAGCAACAGGAGAGTGTGCTAAACACTGGCATGGGGAAGCCAGTTATAACACCCATAAGCCCACCTCCAACAATAAACCACCTCCAGGAGATTTTAATTCCCAAATTACCATCAGTTGGGTACCTAGCATTCAGAATACCTAAGTTTATTGGGGGCATCTGAATCAAACCACTATGGATGTTCTGCAGTAATTTTATCTTAGCTTTTAAGTTATAATCATGCTATATAAACTTTTAAAATATTATTTTTAAACTTTATTTTTATTTACTTATCTGAGAGAGAGAGAGGGAGAGAGAGAGAATGGGCATGCCAGGGCCTCCAGCCACTGTAAACAAACTCCAGACGTATGCGCCCCCTTGTGCATCTGGCTTACGTGGGCCCTGGGGAATCGAACTGAGGTCCTTTGGCTTTGCCAGCAAACACCTTAAGTGCTAAGCCATCTCTCTGCCCATGTATATAAACTTTTAAATAATATTTTATATAATAACATTATGTAAATATACCAAGTGCTGGCTTGAGTCATTTTCATGTAGTATTCTCTTTAATTTAAGCAAATTTAATTTAATTTAAACAAAACCCACTGCCTTTCCCCTATTTCTTGATGAGGAAACCAAGACACCTACAAAAAAGTAATAAAACTTCCATGAAGTCACATAACTAACTAGGGAAAGAACTAGAAGAAAGTCTAGAGATTCTTTGTACTACACTTGAACTCCATTAAGTCCTTGATCTAACAGAACACTGGAGCTAAGTAGCTGTCAATGTGGTGTGGACCTAACAGAAGCTTGCTAATACAGAAAATCTATATGATATAATGGTTGTATGGACAAGTGTCAGTGGCATCTACCCTATGGGGCTCTTATTAGGAGTAAATGAAACAATGTAACAACCTGCCATGCATTATGATCACAAAGGACTAGTTATTATTTTTATTATCATTCCTACAGCAATTCCTGCAGCTGGCAGTCTTTACATTAAAAAGGGCACATTTGAGAAAAAAAAAAAAATGAATGCATTAGCTAAGCCCATAGCTGTGATGGTTTATACTGACTGTCAACTTGAAAGGACTTAGTATTGCCTAGGAAATGACCCTGTGGGTATGCTCCTAAGGGAATATTAAGTTAACTTCTAGACAAGCTTGTGATGAATTATCTTGAGTTCATTAATCAAGGTGGGAAGACCCACCTTAATGGTTGGTGGAACCATTTCATAGGCTGAGGGTCGAGATTACATAAAAAGAAGAAAGGTAGCTGAGCACTAGAATGTATCATTATCTACTTTCTGCCTGTAGAGGCCATGTGACCTGTTGCTTCATGCTCCTGCTGCTATGCCTTCCTGCCCCAATAGACTATAATCTCAACCTGCATGACAAAATAAACGCTTTCTCCCTTAAACTGATTTTTGTCAGGTACTTTGTCCCAGTAACTAGAAATGTCACTAATACAGATAATTGGTACCAACAGTGGGGTTATTAATATGATAATGCTGACCACATGGTTCATAGGAGTTTGAAATTGGTTTGCTGGACAATTTGAGGGGTTTGGAACTTTGGTTTATGTGAGTTTTTGAATACTATAAGCAGAGATTAATGGGTTATTCCTGTGGGAGCATGAAAGACAAAAATGCTCAGAGAAATATGGACAGTTGATGCTGGGCTCATGAATGCTCAGAGAGGAGCAAGGATTCTAATAGGATTTGGGCCTACAAGCATATTCTATCAAAGAAACTGGCTGCATTCTACTTGGGTCCCAACAACTTGAATGATGCTGGACTCAAAAGTAATGGACTAATTTGTTTGGTGGAGGAAATCTCAAGATGAAATAGCATCTGGCTGGTGCTGAGAAAGTAGCTATGTAACTGTTAAAGAGATGAGAACTGTTGAAAAGAAGCCTTCGTGCTGCACTGGGACAGTAGCAAAGGTGTCCTGAGGGGAAAACCCACATATTGGAATCTCTGTCTTATGAGAAATAAAAATTCACTTGAAGGAATAAAGCTTAAACTGAAGGAGAATGCGTCGTCATGGTCAGCCTAAAAGGCATGCAGAGACCTCTATGGCTGTGGTCCAAGGGAACCAGGCTTTATTCCAACTTGTCAGCATCTTACACATTGTAATGACTTTGAAGGCATGAAGGATACAAGATTAAGGAGGTTATGATGTATTTCACCATGGCTCCAGAAAGCCACCAAGGCCAGGAAATGTGTGGTATAGTTAGAGTCCCCACAGAGAGTCCCTGAAAGCCCACTGTATGAAGCTATGAACATAATGGTAAGTGCATAGAGATCCCAAGATACTGGAACCATAGGATCTCTGCTGGGGAAAGCCACAGGCATGGGGTTGATCTGCCACAACAGAAAGGCTATAAGTGCTCTGGGTGGCATATCTGGTGGGGATGGATTGCCTAAGCCCTTTAGAGCCTGGATCTGACTGATATAAGTCCCAGATGTTGGACACAGAGCTGTATGAATGTGCATTTACTCTGCTGGGTTTCAGCTTGCTTTATCCAATCATTACATCCTATGCTCCCATACTTCCCTTTTGAATTGGGAATGTTTACTCTGTACCAATGCATGTTGCATATAATTAACAAATTTTTGATGTTATAGAAGCTTACAGTTTAAGAGATTGCCTGAATCTCTCTCTCTCTCTCTCTCTCTCTCTCTCTCTCTCTCACACACACACACACACACACACACACAAACACTACACTTACACTTTTTATACAGTTTTGTAACTGTTAAAAACTGTGGAGCCCCAGGCATGGTAGCATATGGCTTTAATCCCAGCACAGCAGAGGTAGGAGGATCGCTGTAAGTTCAAGGCCACCATGAGACTATATAGTGAATTCCAGGTCAATCTGAGCTAGAGTGAGACCCTGCCTCAAAAAAAAAACAAAAACAAGGCTAGAGAGATGGCTTAGCGGTTAAGCGCTTGCCTGTGAAGCCTAAGGACCCTGGTTCGAGGCTTGGTTCCCCAGGTCCCACGTTAGCCAGATGCACAAGGGGGCGCACGCGTCTGGAGTTCGTTTGCAGAGGCTGGAAGCCCCGGCGCACCCTTTCTCTCTCTCTCTCTCTATCTGTCTTTCTCTCTGTGTCTTTCGCTCTCAAATAAATAAATAAATAATTTTAAAAAATATTTAAAAACAAACAAACAAACAAGACTGTGGAGACCTCTGAAGTTGGGCTGAATGTGTCTTAAATTATGAGATGACCATGAACCTATGTACAAAAGGAATTATAGCTTCAATGTGATGTGTTTGACCATGAGGTTGACAAGGGGTGGACTTGTGCTGGCTTGTATTGATGGTCAACTCAACAGGTCCTAGAATCACCTAGGAAATGAATCTCTGGGCATGCTTATGAGGGATTACATAGATTAGGTTATCCTCTGGGTATGCCTGTGAGATATTATCTTGAGTAGGTTAATCAAGGTTAAAAAAAAAAAAAAAACAACAACTATAGTGGTACAGTTCTACAGGCTGGGGTACTGCACTAGGTAAGAAGGTAAGAACCAGCTGAGCACCAACGTTCATTGCTCTCTACCTCCTGACAGCGGAGGCAATGTGACCAGCTCTTCATGATCCTGTTACCATGCCTTCCCTGCCAAGGCGACTGTGACCTGGAAGCATAAGCTGAAATAAGCCCCTCCTCCCTTAAACTGTTTTTTTTTTTTTTCTTTTTCTTTTTTTTGGTCCTATATTTTGTCTCACCAGTCAGAAAAATAACTAGTACAAGAGCTGCCAGAAAAATTGAAAGTTAACACTTTATCCTAAATTGGGCTCAAGAATCCAGATTTTGTGTTTTCCTTCTCTTTACTTGAAGTTTGTTTCTTACTAGAGACTTGCAGGAAGATTTGACAGCTCCTTGCATATGCTTTAAGGGCAGAGTCAAAGATACACGACTAGACTTATTTTGCTGTCTTGAAAAATTCTCTGTATCCCAAAGATGAAAGCTTTATTTATCATTATTATAAGGAGAAACAAAAAACAACTATAAAATCCTATGTCACTGCTGGTGTGTAATCAGAGGTTAGACATTAACTTGTTGAGGATACTACAAAGGAAACTCATGAAATCACTTCTCCGGTGCTCTGATCTCTTATTCTCTGAAATGCCATAGGGATAGAACTTCTTCCACCTCCACATATTCCTTCCCTCTCTCTTGATGGCTTATGAACTTCTTGGCCAACATAGGTCCTAGGATTCATGGACCTTCCCTGACATCTCTTGGAAGACATGTCTCTCCCCTTTGGTTACTTTAATCATTTTATCCCATTACATATCATATGACTAAGTTATTTGTATTCAAGTGTGCAAGAATTCTCTATGTCAGGTATGCATAGCTTCATCAACATGGCTCTGGATTCTTCCCTTCCAGCAGCTATAGTTCTTATTCATACTTTAAGTTAATTTCATTTAAAAAGACTTTTCACTGGTTACTTCCAAATATCAGGAAAACTGGTAAATGTAGCTGAGTTGCTTACATCTGGACACAGCTCTAACTCTGTCAGCACAGGGTTCATTGCTCAGGAAGGATGGTGAAGTGTTTAGTAGATAGGTAATTAGTAGTCTCTGGCCAAGCAAAGTTTCTGGCTGATTTGACATAATAGGGTTTATGTGATTTGGCCAGAGTTACATATCCAGTTAGGGATTTTTACATATATTCCAAGAAATCTTTCTGATCCTTTCCTGTTGATTAATAAGCCTCAGAGACATAGTGACATAGCATGTTTCTAAATGGAGCCCTTTTATACCTCAGAGGGATACTTTGTCTGGCTTGTGCAATTATAAAAGGCAATCTCTCTTCCTTATGCATTTGATGAAATTTTATGTGCAATACCCTTCACTTTTACATCTAGGAAGCCTATCTTCCCCCACACAAACTAGAAGACTCTAATGTTCATTGCTATATATTATTCTAGAGGGATGTGCTCACTATTCATTTGTTGGAGATTCCCTTTCTATCCAGGTAAGTAAGTTATCTTTAGATCTCTGCACACTGGCTGGTGCCTTTTCTAACCAGAAACAGAGGTAAGAAGAGACTATTAACCTTTACACATGGTATCCAGATGAGTAAATCAGGCAGTTTGCATTATAGTCCAATTTTCTTCAATTTGTATGAAAGAAAATGGATTAGTTACTGTTATAGTCAACTTCTTGTCACTTGCAGAAAATTCCTGACCAAGAGCAGCTTATGGGAGGAAAGTGTTTATTTTGACTTACAGGCTTAAGGGGAAGCTCCATGATGGCAGGAGAAAATGATGACATGAGCCTAGGATGGATATCACCTCCTGGCCAACATCAGGTAGACAGTAGGAACAAGAGAGCGTGCCAAATACTGACAAGAGGAAGCTGGCTACAATACCCATAAGCCCACCCTCCAACAATACATCACCTCCAGAAGGCTTTGGGTCCTAAATTGCTACCATCTGGGGATCTAGCATTCAGAATACGTAAGTTTATGGGGGATACCTAATCAAGTGACCACATTCCACCTCTGGCCCCTATGAACTGTTACCCATACATGATGTAAAGTTCAATGCATTCAGTCCAACTTTAAAAGTCTCCATAGTTTTTATCAATCCCGAAGCCATTCAAACATCTCCACAGTACAAGGTCTTTTAAGTGAGCCCTAATGCCAAATAATAACAACAACAATAATAATGGCATGAATAAATATTAACACTCCAAAAATTGCATTAGACAGAGAAAGGAGATGCAATATTTAAAACAAACAGGGCAAGCATCAAAAACTATAGCTCCAAGTCCAACAATTATAGCCAGTAACAAGTCTCCAAGAACAATAATTCCAGTCAGTCATGAATCTCTGAAGTTCCAAATGCATTCCTCCACCTAGGCTACTCACAATCCCAGAAAACTTTATCCAGTGCTGGAAGCTCTCCTTGACAACCACCTCATAGTCCTTCACATGGGTTGATGCCACTGGATCTCCACTGAAACCCATGGTTTATCTTCATGGCTTCACTGGGCCTCCATGCAGGTAATAAACCTGCTTCACATTGCCCATGGCCATTTCAGAAAACCAAATCCATGTGACAAATTCAATGACCCTCTCTTTCCTGCATTTGCTTTACTCCATAGTTCCAGGTGGGCTACCAATTTGTTAATCCAGGACAGAAATAAAGCAAACCTTGAAAAGCAGGGCACTCCCTTAGCATTCAGGCCCCTTACTTCAAGAGTTTTCATTCTTCCTGCTACTCCAATCTCAATTGTCATAATTTCTCTAACAATTGCAGTTGAAAGGGCAGCAGTTTTGGCCCAAAGATTTCTTTTTTTCTGTGCCATATTCCTCTGTTCACGCCATTCCATTTCTATGCAAGACAACCCTGCACATGTTCTCAGGACACAAGCAGGCAAAATGCAGCAAGTCTCTCACACAAACTGCTTCTAGATCAGTCCTGGCATAGGTCTTTCTCCTACCATATAATTTACAAAAGAGTCATCTAATACTCCTGTTTGGGTTGCAAGCAGACTGGTAGCTCCACATGCAATAAGGACCACTGATGTAGTCATTAGGTATCTCCCACAGTGCCTGTCATGGAATTGGCAGTGCTTCCCTGAATTCATTCATCCTGCCCCTCAACTAGTGGATACTGAACTCTAGTATATGTCATAACCTAATCTACAGATATGCAAAGGATAAGCCTTTGCAGGATCTCTATTTCTGCAAAATGTAAATCTGAATGAGATGAGAAGGTAAGCAAACCAGAAAAACCTTCAAGGTGGCAAATGTGATCGAACAATAAAGACTCTGTGATAGAAAGGAAACTGAGCAGCTTCATTGAATTGAGTGCTTAGAGAATCTCTAAGAATGTGATACTTATACAAAGGACTGAATGATCAATGCGTTGAATATATACTCAGTTATCCATTCAAGACAGGGGCTCTAGCCTAGGCTTGCCTTGAACTTGCTGTATAGCCCAGGATGACTTTGACCTTCTGAATTCCCTGCCTCTACCTTTCAAGAGCTACGATTACAGGCATACACCACCACAACAGTTTATTTTCTTTCTTTTCACAAATTTTTTTAGGGCTAGAGAGATGACTCAATGGTTAAAGGTGTTTGCTTTTAAAGCCTGACAGTACCGGGATTTGATTCCCAAAGTAGCCCATGTGTCTAGAGTTTGTTTGCAATGGAAGGAGACCCTGGAATACCCATGCATATACAACGCTCTCTCCCTCTCTCTCATAAGTAAATGAATGGTGTTTTCTTTTTACTTTTTATTTTCATTTTGTTTTATATTATTTTGATCAAGGGCTTTAGAATAACCAGAGGCCTGAGCACAGTGAGCTAGAAGGATCATCTGAAATGATGTAGCAGGGTAGCAAAAAAGATTTCTCTGGGATGTTGCAAGCCACAGAGAAGCATGCGGATTTTATTCCAAATGCTGTTCAGGATTTTACCTGGGTAAATAAAATGTTCTGATTTATATTTTCAAAAGATTCCATTAGCTATTGTGTGCCATGGGAAGCCAAAAATGAGGCAGGAAGAGCAGTTGCATACCCTCAATCATCCATGAGAAAGATGGTATTTGAACAAGGCTGGGTCAAGTAAGAAATTGAAGTGCTAACATTTTGAAAATAGATCAGCCACTCAGATCTAGTAATCCTAGGGAGATAGAAACTGTCTACACCAAAGCTTCTCATTCCCTTTATTAGCGCATGTAGCAAACAAATAAATACGTTAGTGCTCTAATGCCATTTTCTTTTCCTTTTCATTTTAGGTTTGCAGTTGCTACTCTCTAGTTTGATGATACAATGCATGATGACACCCTATATGTAAGGGCTGTATATATGATATGCATAAGACTCAGTCACTCAATAGGCTGCCTCAGGAATTCTGTTATTTATACCCATAATTCCCATCAGAAGTAAAACATAAAGCCAGATCTAGGGAAAGAGGGCTCATCATAACAAATAAATTCACTGGAGTGTTAGTCCCTGTTTGAGATTTCTGGTAAATCACCAGAAGGGACCAGAAGGGACCCTGAGTACCCAACCAGAGAGACAAGTAGGCCAGGAGCAAGAGAAAAAGCCTGTTTTCATTCTAGGCCCTGTTACAAGGAGGCCAGTTAGCCCGCAACTCGCATAGTGGACAGTGTCCAGGGAGCACAACAGGTGCAGTGGATATCACATCTGGTTAGCAAGGTAGAAGCATTCTTTTCATAACCTGTTGACATTTAAGATACTGATAATAGGGGCTGGAGGGATGGCTTACCGGTTAAGGCATTTGCCTGCAAAGCCAAAGGACCCAGGTTTAATTCCCCGGGACCCATGTTAGCCAGATGCACAAAAGATTGCACGCATCTGGAGTTTGTTTACAGTGGCTGGTGGCCCTGGTGCACCCATTCTCTCTCCCTCTTTCTGCCTTTTTCTCCCTCTTTCTCTATCAAATGAATAAATAAATAAAATAAAATATTCTTTTTTTAAAGATACTGATAATAACCAAGTATTTATAGCTATGAAACAAACAAGGAAAGGATAGTAAGAAATTGGAAATGAGTTAAAATCTGTAGCTAGATTATTTATTACTTACTTATTTATGTACTTGCTTTTTCCCTATTTTAAGGGGGAAGAGTATGGAGCACATTTGGAGGATGAGAAGGAGTTCTGTAGAGGACCCTAAGGAAGCCAGAGATGTGACCAAGCCAACCAGTGACTCTTAAATGGATGGGAAAACATTTTGTTGTCAACACAACTAATTTAGCCTCACCTCATATGCCTATATTACCAAGAGAACTAGTGATGCACTGTGACTCATGGAGAATTAATTGTAGCCAGCTTTATGCCGTAGATGCACCCTGTGTTGAGCTTAAATGGTGACAGTCTCTCTTACTTGGAATTTAGGAGACATAAACTCAACCTGATATGAATTGAGTTATGAGATGGAACTTCAAAACCAGCTACAAACAGGAATTTCAGGGGGATTTTTTGTTTGTTTTTACTAAAATATCATTAGAAACTGTCAGTGGCCAAATATCTCACAACTAGGCCTAGGGATTTCCCTTCTGCACAATATTTTGACCATTTATAAGTAACACAGTAAACCTCGGGGGGGGGGGACATTCTTTTGAGATGGGTTTTAAACAGTCTCAACCAATATATATATATTTTTTACTATACTTTATCCTATAATATTATTTCAATGACGGGAATTCAGTGGCAATAGCTGGGGTTGTGGCTGGTAATTTCTCCCTTTGCAACTTAAGGCAAAGCACTGTGAGGGAACTCGGCTGAGAAGTTTGCTTCCTGTCAGTGCACAGTTTGCTACAAGCCACTCTTGCTCTGGGTTTCCAGGGCCTGTGGTCTGAACTATGTGACACTACGATTCAGTTACTGTAAAGCATCTATTGACTAACCAACATTTCCAGTAAACTGTCATGGCTTCAATATGCTTGAAGACTAATCAGAAAAGTTTCAGAGGAGATTCAGAAATACTTTGTTGATAGAGAGTTTGTCATTTAGAGTTACTCCTCCTCTGATTTACTCTAAGTAAGATATGAAGTGTTCTCCTTCAAGCTTCTGCAGGCATGGGAAGATTTGCACATTCTTTGTTGGTTTCCCACCATCTAGTAACAGACACAAACCTTCTCATGTTGATCTCACTTCAACTAAACCACAGTGGTTTTAATTCTTGGCCTGGCAGTGATCATCAACATGGTTCTAAAGCAAACCCAATTCAGGGCATTCTTCCTTCTAGAATCAATGTAATTTGCTTATTTTGGAGGTCTCATGTTAAGATTTTCCACAAATTTATTTATTGGATTCTATTTATAGGCTTATATCTAGTTTGCAAAATAAACTCCAATATCTATCTTGTAAGCCCTTTGTTTTCTTGGTTTGAATCAGAATCATTTTCTCCTCCATTAATGCTTTTAGAGAAGGAAAATCATCTCTTATCCTTCTTTTAATTTTGGTTGAGTGAGCCAAGGTATAAAGACTAAGTCCTCTCTACATACAAAACCAAACGTTAAGCCATAAGGATTGGTAAGGAAAAAGTCAACCAAAGCTCACACATTATTCTATTCTTCTTCAGTGGAATACAACAAGCAAATAAATGAAAATAGCAAACAGATAATACACTTTGAGTATTAAATTTGGAGAATTTAAATACTATTTCTATCTAATGTGCTAGGAATATCATGATATATAATATAATTTGTGAAAATTAAAACACCACTTTGGTGAATCATTTTTGTTGTTTGTTTGTTTGTTCGTTTGTTTGTTTGTTTGTTTGTTTGTTTGTTTGTTTTAGCAGTCCTCCTACCTCTGCCTCCCGACTGCTGGATTAAAGGTGTGCACCACCATGCCCAGCTGTTGAACCATCTTTTTTATTTTATTTTATTTATTTATTTGAGAGAGGGGCAGAGGGAGGGAGAGAGAAGGGGAGAGAGAAAATGGACACACCAGGGTATACAGCCACTGCAAATGAGCTCCAGATGCTTGTGCCACCTTGTGCATCTGGCTTACGTGGGTCCTGGAAGATAGAACCTGGGTCCTTTGGCTTTGTAGGCAAGCACATTAACCACTAAGCAATCTCTCCAGCCCTGAACCATCTTTTATACAAGAAGATAATCACCAGCATCTAGTCTCTTAAAAGAACATGCTATTGCTGGCCTGTGCTCTAATAATTGTGCAACTGAACTCAGTACACTCGAGCAAAGTTTCAACACTACACTGCAATGAAGTTGTTCTCAACAAAATCTGTGGCAATTTTCTTGAAACTGAACCCTGTGAAAAAGCTTCTGATCTGACAGTATTTGAACTCTTAGTGGCATTTGTCATTGCTGATCCATGACTTTCTCTTTTCCCCTGGACTTTTTTTTTTTTTTTTTGAGGTTTTGTCAGAAATAGGCATCTTGGGGTATCTTAAAATTTATTAGATTTAGAATAATATAGACATTTGTATTATAATACCAGATCTGTTACTAACTAGTTTGAGATCCTGAGAAATTTATTTTAATAAGTCTCAATAAAAAAATAATTAGTTACCATTATTACAGAACAGTTTGAGGATGAAAAATAAACATTGGAAGACATCTAGTCCAGACCATCGAAGGAACTCAGCAGAGGGAGGATCCTCTTCAGACAGTTCTTTCAGT
Source organism: Jaculus jaculus (assembly GCF_020740685.1). Lineage (NCBI taxonomy): Eukaryota > Metazoa > Chordata > Mammalia > Rodentia > Dipodidae > Jaculus > Jaculus jaculus. Next base: position 111,540,848 of record NC_059107.1, read on the forward strand.
AACCACACAAATTTCAGTACAATTATCAGGGCTTCAATCTGTCAGTCCTCTGTTCCTTTCACTCTGTACCAGTGCTATTGGGTAGGAATTTCTTTGATGTGATTCTACAGTGGTCCTGCCCACTATCATAGCCATCGGCAACCCATGGGCACTTAAAATATTCAGACCCCACAATCCACATAAAGTGCTGGCTATTGTGAAGCATGTCTTTAACCCCAGTGTTAGGATAGTGGAAAAAGGGAATCCCTAGGGCTCACTGGCTAGCTAATCTAGCCAAATCAGTAAATTCTAGATTCAGCAAAAGACTCTTGTGTCAAAGAATATGGTGGAAAGTAACTGAGGAAAACCCCTGACATATACCTCTGCTCTCCACACACAAACATGTGTCTCACATGCATGCATAGACATGTACATTCACACAATACACACATGTACACATAGACCTAACATTAAAATTTTTTTAGCTCATGTCTGTAATTCCCACTTCCAGAATGTGATTGCTACCCACAAGGAGCCATTGATCAGAGAGACTTACAAGGTCCCCAAAGCGCTTGATTACCTGCCCGAGGTAAAAGATTAAGACTCTATTGCTGAATACACCACACATTGCCAACACAGAACACAGAGTGACCTGGATGAACTCTGGAAGGAAGCCAGTCCCCAACCAGTTAGCCCATCTAGTGCTGGAAATCACTACATGAACTATTGGGGAAAAGTGACCAACAACTGTCAGAGCAACCAGTAGTATAAGCTACTCAGAAGCAAACACCCTGACAAGATGTACACACAAGTGCAATAGTGGCACATAGCCTTGGTGGGTAACCAATAGCTTTCTGATTGGCTAAGAGATCTGCTCAGCAAAAAGGTTCCACATTTGAAAGTGGGAACCAGGTCAGAATCCAGTGGAAACAAAGAGTATGCTCTCCAATGTCAAGCTTCTACTGGTATTTGGCTAAAAGAGGGGCTACATTCATCAAATTATTCCTAAATTTGCAAGTCTTATTTAACCTGTGCTGACTTTACTCTCCATTGAAGAATCTGCTTTTCTTTTCAGAAATCACCTCTTGAACGTCAGCCAAGCCCCAGCTGAAACCACAAGGAATGGGAAAATGAGCAAGAATGCAGCTTTGGGATGGAAGGATAGCTTAGCAGGTAAGGCTTTTGCCTGACAAGCCTAAGGACCGATGGTTCCATCTCTCTCTCAACAGCCCATGTAAGCCAGATGCACAAAGATGAGGCAAGTTCAGTCTTGCATGCCCACTAGGTGGTGCAAGCGTCTGGAGTTCAATTTCTGACTAAGGCCCTGGCACAACAATTCCTTCTCTCTCTCTCTCTCTCTCTCTCTCTTTCTCACCCTCTCTCTAATAAAATATAAAAGAGCATTAAAAATATATAAACCAGAGTTAGAGAGATGGCTTAGTTTGGACTAGGCTAGCACTTTGTATAAGAAGTTTGCTGTTAAGCCTGTGTCCTGAGAGGTGTAGAGTTGTTTTGCATAGAAACAGACTGGTGTGAGCAGAGGGATATGGCACAGAGAAAATGAAATATTTGGATGAACTGCTGCCCATTCAGCTGCAATTGAGAAATTATGACCTTTGAGATTGGGCCAGCTGACCTGTACTGGGGCAACAGGAAGAGTGTAGACTCTTTTGAAAGGGCCAAGGTGCTCAAGGAGCCCTGTTATTCGAAGTCTGTTTATTCCCCCCTGGATTAAAAAATTGGCACCCTACCTGATATTGTGGAGTATAAGAAATGCAGGAAAGAGAGAGTCATTGAGTTTGTAACAAGGTCTTGTGTTTTGGAAATGGCCATGGACAGTGTGAAGCAGGTTTGCTGGATGCCTGCATGGAGACCCCATGGGGCCATGAGGATGAACCCCAGATTGAAGTGGAGACCCAGTGGAGGTTCTGGGACCATGAGATGGCTACCAAGGAGAGCTGCCAAACCTGGATGAAGTTTTCTATGACTGTGAGTAGCCGAGCTGGAGGGGGGAGGAGTTGGAACTCTAGAGACTTGTTGCTGGTTAGAATTATTGGACTTGGAGCTATACAGTTTGATGATTGCCCTGTTTAACTCTTGTATTGGTTGAATATTTCTTTGCTATGCCCAATGCCATCTTTTGCAGTGTGAATGTTTATTCTGTGCCATTATGGGTTTTGGGGAGGGGATTTCTTTGGTATTATGTGATAGTTAAAAGATCTTGGATTATGGGGATGTTTGAACATCATTTAGGACTGATAAAAAATATGGAGACTGGACTTCCGGTTAAGATGGCAGCATAGGAACCACACCAAAGCAGCCTACAGGAGAAAAAGCCAAAGAAAACCCAGCAAAATACACACTTTTACTAAAAAGTGAGGTGTATGAGAAATTAAGATGGCAGCAGAGAAGTAGGAGAAATCCAGAGCATCCAGAACCCACACAGGCAGGCCGAAGCAGATCCGGCTCCAGCAGCAAGAGCAGTGGCTCCAGCACTGGCAACAGAGGCTCCAGCAGCAGCGGCTATAGCAGTGGCAGCGGCAGCTTCAGCAGCAGCAGCTGGGGTTCCAACAGCAGCGGTGCTGATCTGCAGGGCCACAGTTGCCAGGCTCAGTTTGCCCCACAGGAAAAGCCAGTGCCCAGCTCTAGAAAACAGAACAGTGGTCTAGCGACCCAGCCAGCCTACTTCACTGAGACCAAAATCATCCAAAAGGGTAACTGGGATTGAACCAGGGAAGGGTCTTACTTGGTCACAAGCTGACTTGGAACCCTCAACAGTCCAGAAATCTGAACCTCTTTGCTGATAGAGGATCTGGTTGTTATAACGCCTACTCTTGCAGAAATACTCGGCGCTGTTTTTGATTGAGTGTGTACAGTGTTTAGTTAAATTTTAGAATCTACCTGTATTTTGATCCACTTAGCCTATTTGAATAATCCTATAGCAGGCAAACTCAGCCACCAGGAACAATTTTCTAGATACTCTGAGAGTGTTAATAGCCACATACAACATCTTAATCTCCTACACTGAAGAGATATAATGTCAGATCCATTGATACAGCTAAGAATAACCAGCTAACTAGAAAAGCAAAGCATTAACTTAATCCAAGATGCAAAAATATATACATTATGACACAAGAAACACCAAAAATCAAGACAATATAAATCCACCAAAATGTATTAATGCATCAGAAATGACCTCCAGTGAGAACGAGTTAGAGGAAATGCCTGAGAAACATTTCAAAAGAATGATTATAAATACATTCAAAGAAGTCAAAGAACAAATCAAAGGAATCAGAGAGGAAATCAAAGGAATCAAAGAAGACACAGGACACCAATTTAATGAAATAAAGAAGTCAATACAAGACATAAATAAGGAAATAGAAATAATAAAAACCAGTCAGAATTACTGTCAATGAAGAACACAGTTAATGATTTAAAAAACTCTGTAGAAAATCTCACCAGTAGAATGGATGAAGGAGAGGACAGAACATATAAGCTGGAAGACCAGGTGGCAGATCTAATACAGTCCAACAAATAGAAAGACACACTAATAGAAAAGTATGAATGGGAATTTTAAGATATTCGGGACACTATGAAAAGATGAAACATAAGAATTCATGGCATAATAGAAGGAGAATTTCACTCCTAAGGCATAGGAGGTGTCCTCAACAAAATCATAGAAGAAAACTTCCCCCAAATTGGGAAAGAGGTGCCAATGCAGATACAGGAAGCCTTTAGAACACTAGCCAGAAAAAACTAGAAAGAACCTCTCATATTATAATCAAACTACAAAACAAACAATCCAAATAAAAAATAATGAAAGCAGTCAGAGAGAAAAATCAAGTTACCTACAAAGGCAAACCCATCAGGATTACAGCAGATTATTCAACACAAACTTTAAAAGCCAGAAGGGCTTGGAGTGATGTATTCCAAATTCTGAAAGATAACAACTGTCAACCAAGGTTACTTTATCCTGCAAAGCTATCCATTCAAATAGACAAAGAAATAAGGACATTCCATGAAAAAAGCAGGTCAAAGGAGTATTTGAAGACAAAACCAGCTCTATAGAAAATACTTAAAAGAATCCTCCATGCTGAAGAAAAGGAAAAGCACACATATAAGGAACCTGGAAGAAACAAACAATACTAGTTAAAACAAGAGAGCAAAGGTAGAACCAGAACCACACACACACACACACACACACACACACACACACACACAAAAAGGCAAACATAAATACACACCTTTCAATAATATCTCTTAATAACAGTGGCCTCAATGCCCCAACCAAAAGACTTGATTTGCAGACTGGGTTAAAAAGCAGGATCCTACAATTTGTTGTCTCCCAGAAACTCACTTTTCTACAAAGAATAGACATTATCTTAGGGTGAAAGGTTGGAAAATGGTGTTTCAAGCAAATGGGCCTAGAAAACAAGCAGGGGTTGCTATCCTAATATCTGACAAGGGAGACTTCAGTCCAACATTAGTCAAGAAAGATAAGGAAAGTCACTTTATATTGATTAAGGGCACACTCCAACAGGAGGATATTACAGTCCTAAACATGTATGCACCTAACCTGGGGGCTCCCAAATTCATCAAACAAACACTATTAGAACTAAGGTCACAGATAACACCAAACACAGTGGTGGTGGATGACTTTAACACCCCACTCTCATCAATTGACAGGTTATCCCAGGAAAAAATAAACAGAGAGGCATCTGGACTAAATGAGGTCATAGAAGGAATGGACCTAACAGATATATACAGGACATTTCATCCAAATGCTACAGAATATACATTCTTTTCAGCAGCACATGAAACATTCTCTAAAATAGACCATATATTAGGACACAAAGTAAATCTTAACAAATTCAGGACAATTGAAATAATTCCTTGAGTTCTATCTGACCACAATGGAATCAAACTACAAATCAATAGCAAGAAAGGCTATAGAGCATACACAAAATTATGGAAACTAAATAATACACTACCAAATGATGAATGGGTCAATGAAGAAATCAAGAAGGACATCAAAAAAATTATAGAGTAAAACAATAATGAGAACACAACATACCAAAATCTCTGGGACAAAACTAAGGAAGTTCTAAAAGGTAAATTTATACCTTTAAGTGCCTCTATTAAGAAATTAGAATGGTCACAAGTAAATGACCTAATGCTTCCTCTTAAAGCCTTGGAAAAAGAAGAACAAGGCAAACCAAAAATCAGTAGACGGAAAGAAATAATAAAGGTTAGGGCAGAAATTAATGAAATAGAAACAAAAAAAAATCCAAAGTATTAATGAAACAGAGTTGGTTCTTTGAAAGGATAAACAAGATTGATAAACCCTTAACAAATCTGACCAAAAAAAAAAAAAAAGAGAGAGAGAACAGACAATAATTAATAAAATTAGAGATAAAAAGGTAACATCACAACAGATGCCATAGAAATTTAAAAAATCATAGGGACATACTATAAAAGCATTACTCCACAAAGTATGAAAATCTGAAAGAAATGGATGATTTCCTTGATTTATATGACCTACCTAAATTAAATCAAAATGAGATTAATCACTTAAATAGACCTATAACAAATACGGAGATCCAAAGAGTTATCAATAATTTCCCAACTAACAAAAGCCCAGGCCCAGATGGATTCACTGCTGAATTTTACCAGACCTTTAAGGAAGACCTAACACCATTGCTTCTTAAGCTTTTCCAGGAAATAGAAAAAGTAGGAATTCTACCAAACTCCTTCTATGAGGCCAGCATCACCCTGATACCAAAACCAGGCAAAGATAGAACAAAAAAAGAAAATTACAGACCAATCTCCCTCATGAACATAGATGCAAAAATTCTCAACAAAATATTGGCAAACAGAATACAAGAGTATATCAAAAAGATCATTCACCCTGACCAAGTAGGCTTTATTGCAGAGATGCAGGGATGGTTCAACATACGCAAATCTATAAATGTAATACATTACATAAACGGGTTGAAGGACAAAAATCACATGATCATCTCATTAGACGCTGAGAAAGCATTTGACAAAATCCAACATCCCTTCATGATAAAAGTCCTACAGAGACTGGGAATAGAAGGAACATATCTCAATATAATAAAGGCTATTTATGACAAGCCTACAGCCAACATATTACTAAATGGGGAAAAATTGGAAGCTTTTCCACTAAAATCAGGAACAAGACAAGGGTGTCCACTGTCCCCACTTTTATTTAATATAGTTTTGGAAGTCCTAGCCATAGCAATAAGGCAAGAGACACACATAAAAGGGATACAAATTGGAAAGGAAGAAATCAAGTTATCATTATTTGCAGATGACATGATTCTATACATAAAGGACCCTAAAGAGTCTACTAGCAAGCTGTTAGAGCTGATCAAAACCTACAGCAATGTAGCAGGATACAAAATAAATACACAGAAATCAGTAGCCTTCCTATATGCTAACAACAAACACACAGAGAATGAAATCAGAGAATCATTCCCATTCACAATTGCATCAAAAAAAAAAAATAAAGTACCTTGGAATAAACCTAACCAAGGAAGTAAAGAATCGGTACAATGAGAACTTTAAAACACTCATGCAAGAAATTGCAGAAGACACTAGAAAGTGGAGAAACATCCCTTGTTCCTGGATTGGAAGAATCAATATTGTGAAAATGGTAATCTTACCTAAAGCAATCTACACATTTAATGCAATCCTATCAAAATTCCAAAGGCTTTCTTCATGGAAATAGAAAAAAAAATCCAAAAATTCATTTGGAATCACAAAAAACCTCGAATATCTAAAATAATACTGAGCAACAAAAAAGAGGCTGGTGGTATCACCATACCTGATTTTAACCTATACTACAGAGCCATAGTAACAAAAACAGCATGGTACCGGCACAAAAACAGACATGTAGATCAGTGGAACAGAATAGAGGACCCAGATGTAAGCCCAAGTAGCTACAGCCACCTGATATTCGATAAAAATGCCAAAACTACTCATTGGAGAAGAGACAGCCTCTTCAGCAAATGGTGTTTTGAAAACTGGATATATATCTGCAGAAGGATGAAAATAGATTCTTCTCTCTCACCATGCGCAAGAATTAAGTCCAAATCGATTAAAGACCTTAACATCAGACCTGAAACTCTGAAACTGCTAGAGGAAAAAGTAGGGGAAACCCTTCAGCATATTGGTCTTGGCAAAGACTTTCTGAATACAACCCCAGTTGCTCAGGCAATAAACCACAGATTAATTGCTGGGACCTCATGAAATTACAAATATTTAGTACTGCAAAGGACACTGTGAATAAAGCAAAGAGGCAACCTGCAGAATGGGAAAAAATCTTCACCAGCTATATATTTGATAGAGGATTAATATCTAGAATATACAAAGAACTCAAAAAGTTAAATCATAAGGAATCAAACAAGCCAATCAAAAAATGGGCTATGGATCTAAATAGAGAGTTCTCAAAGAAAGAAATATGAATGGCATATAAGCATCTAAAAAATGTTCTATATAACTAGTCATCAGGGAAATGCAGATTAAAACTACATTGTGATTCCATCTCTTGTCAGATTGACTACCATCATGAAAACAAATGATCATAAATGTTGGTGGGGATGTGGAAAAAGAGGAACCCTTCTACACTGTTGGTGGGAATGCAATCTGGTCCAGCCATTGTGGAAATCAGTGTGGAGGTTTCTAAAACAGCTAAAGATTGATCTACCATATGACCCAGCTATAGCACTCCTAGGCATATATCCTAAGGACTCATCTCATTTCCTTTGAAGTACATGCTCAACCATGTTTATTGATGCTCAATTTATAATAGCTGGGAAATGGAACCAGCCTATATGTCCCTCAAATGATGAATGGATAATGAAGATATGGCACTATTATACAATGGAGTTCTACTCAGCAGTAAAGAAAAATGAAGTTATGAAATTTGCAGAAAAATGGATGGATCTGGAAGGGATTATACTAAGTGAGGTAACCCAGGCCCTAAAAGCCAAATGCCACATGTTCTCCCTCATATGTGGATCCTAGCTACAGATGACTGGGCTTCTGCGTGAGAAGGAAAAACCTCAGCAGCAGAGAGCAGTAAGTTAAAAAGGAGATATAAAGGAAGAGAAAGGAAGGGAGGAGGGTACTTAATAGGTTGGTATTGTATATATGTAAATAGAATGATTGAGATGGGGAGGGGATATGATGGAGAATGGAATTTCAAAGGGGAAAGTGGGGGGAAGGGAAGGAGGGTATTACCATGGGATATATATTTTTATAATCATGGAAAGTGTTAATAAACATTGAGGAAAAAAAAAACTACCGGTACTTTTAAAGATGGACTGAATGCATTGCATTTTACATAATGGATGGTTAACAGTTTATGGGTCCAGGGGCGGAATGTGGTGGTTTGATTTAGGTGTCCCCCATAGACTTAGGTGTTCTGGATACTAGGTTCCCCAGCTGATGGCAACTGGAAATTGAAGCCTCCTGGAGGCTATGTATTGCTTGGGTCAGACTTATGGGTGATATAGCCAGTTTCCCCATGCCAGTGTAACTTTTCTGCCTTATCCTCATATTTCTAACCAGTGATACATGATTAATCTTCCAAGGACTTTGACCTGAAAATTTCAAATACTCTTCATTTGCTCTCCTTCATTAAGGGTACTGCACACAAGGCACTGATGACCTTTGGGGAATAGAATCATGATGAGGAGGGCTATGGTTTGAACATGAGTAGTATCTCCCAAAGTGTCCATGTACGAAAAGCTTAATCTGTAGGGTGATGCTTTTAAGGGGTGGTAGAACTTTTGGGAGGCAAAGTCTTGAGGGAATTCCTTATGTCATTTGAAACATGCCCCCTAAGAGGGTTGTGGAACCTGCTGGTTCTCTCTCTCTTTGCCTCTTTGATTCATGAGACAAGTGATTTGTTCTTACACCATGATGTATTGCCATTTTCAGAGACCTAATGTAATGGGACCACTTAATCTGGAACCAGATCCTCTAGAACCATGAACCAAGTAAGTCTTTTATTTCTCCAGTTTTTGTTATAGCAATGTGAAGCTGACAAAATTAAGTGAATTCCTGGTCTTAGGTGAGTGGTGGGCATCAAGAATTCTGGGTGAGGCCCTGGATGATGTTTTCCAGTACTGGAAGTAGCCTAGCTGGGGGAGTGGAATTGGAACTCCAGAGACTTATTGTTAGTTAGAATTATCAGACTTGGAGCTTTGTCACTGTTTAGACTTGTTGGACTTGGAGCTACAAAGTTTGATGTTTTCCCTGGTTGTTTTAAATCATGTATTGGTTGAATATTTCTTTGCTATGCCTAATGCAATCTTTTGCAGTATGAGTGTTTACTCTGTGCCATTATGGGTTTGGGGGGATTTTTTTGTATTATTTTTCAGTTAAAAGACCTTGGATTATGGGGATGTTTGAACATCATTAGGACTGATAAAAAGATTCTATTTTTTTTTTAATTTTTATTTATTTATTTGAGAGTGACAGACACAGAGAGAAAGACAGATAGAGGGAGAGAGAGAGAATGGGCATGCCAGGTCTTCCAGCCTCTGCAAACGAACTCCAGATGCGTGCGCCCCCTTGTGCATCTGGCTAACGTGGGACCTGGGGAACCAAGCTTCGAACTGGGGTCCTTAGGCTTCACAGGCAAGCGCTTAACCGCTAAGCCATCTCTCCAGCCCAAAAATTTGTACTCTAGATTCTATTTTTTTTTTTAATTTTGGGATGTTTAAAGTTGGACTGAATATATTGCATTTACATCATGCATGGTCATCAGTTTATGGAGGCCAGGGGCAGAATGTGGTGGTTTGATTCAGATATCCCCCCATAAACTTAGGTGTTCTGAATGCTACGTTCAAAGCTAATGGAGATTTGGGAATTAAAGCCTCTTGGAGGCAATGTATTATTGGGGGTAGGCTTATGGGTGTTACAGCCAGTGTCCCCATGCCAGCATTTGGCACACTCTCCTGTTTCTATTGTCCACCTGATGTTGGCCAGGAGGTGATGTCCACTCTCTGCTCATGCCATTGTTTTCCCCTGCCATTATGGAACTTCCCCCCAAGTCTGTAAGCCAAATAAATTTTTATTTTTTCCCACAAGCTGCTCTTGGTCAAGTGATTTTTGCCAGCAATGCAAACCTGACTGCTACAGCAAAGAATTAGATGGCTTCTGAAAAACTAACCTTTTCCAAATTAATCAGTGAATTCATAATTCATTTCTAAACTTAGATAATAAGTCCAGATGAGCAATTCACCTACACACAGGATGTGAGACACATTAACTATAATGGTTAAGGGCTCATTTGAAGGGTGCCAAGAAAAGGAGTAATGAGCCAATACAGGATGATTCTTATCTGGGAAATTGAGTTGAAAGTGACATCGTCAGGTAGGCAGATCAGAGATAGATGTGAGGAAGGACATTTGGAAATAGACAAGAAATATAAGCCTTTAACTCTACTATGTGTTTATGCACATATGAGCAGTTCTATTACATATATGTATAAAGTACTTCTGTTACATATGCATTATAAACATATATACAAATAGGCATTGTTGCAGTCAGGTTCACATTGCTGGCATAAATCACCCAATCAAGAACAGCTTATGAGAAAAAAAAAGTTTATTTTGGCTTACAGATTGGAGGGGAAGCTCCATGATGGCAGGGAAAAATGATGGCATAAACAGAAGGTGGACATCACCTCCTGGCCAACACCAGATGGACATCAACAGCAGGAGAGTGTGCCAAACACTGGCAAGGGGAAACTGGCTGTAATACCCATAAGCCCAGCCCCAACAATACACTGCCTCCAAGAGGCATTAATTCCCAAATCTCCATGAGCTGGGAACTTAGCATTCAGAACACCTAAGTTTAGGGGGGACGCCTGAATGAAACCACCACAGGCATATACCTGTTTCCAAAACAGTGACCACTGTGGATCTATATAAAATAGAGATACTTTGTTTCACTCAGAACTATACCAAAAATTTCACCACCTTGGAACATCACATCACCACCAGCCATGCCCTTTATGGTATTTTTATAATCAATACCACATACCTCTGTTTCTCTGCATTTATTGCTGCCTTGATCATGGCAATTGGACACATATACACACATGTGCTTATTAGATACTTATTTCTAAGTTTCAAAAATGAAAAAAACATGTCATCAGTATTCCTTTGAGTATATCCTTACCTTTTAAAATCCAAACATATTTTTATATAAGAAAAGTACCAGAATTTGACCACCTTACTATAAACAGTGTAGTTATGTACTAGCATTGTGAGATAAGATTGATGAGACAGGTAGAGCTTTAGATTAACATTTTAAAATTATGTGCATAGGAGAATTACACATACCTATGAATTTCACTTCAGCAATAGATGGTAGTATCACCAAATAGTCCTTTTGACTATCCTCAACCTTCCTCCCCAATGGAAGTAAGCATCAAGCAAGCTCAGATTTCTTCCAAAAGATGTGGTTTTCTGTTCACTCCCATTTACCAAGTATCCTGATAGCCATAGACCCACCCTACCACACAGAACTGTAACCCTCCCTCTATAGCAGCTGTGCTAATTCCTGCTGTCCTGCCTCTCCTGGAAGAACATGCCATGGCTGGAACTTCCTCCCTTTCCTGTGGGCACACGTTCTTCAGAAGCAACCTTTGTAACACGTAGGGGTAGCTTAGAGCCCGCGGAACACTAGATGAGCACATCTGTTGTCTCCAATAAGCACTGTGCAACAACTAAATGAAAGAAACCAAAGCAAAGTAGCCAAGCATGCTCCCCCTCCCAGAGAAAGCAATATGAATGGAGGGATAACTAAATTGTTAAAGGCACTTGCTTGCAAAGCCTGACAGCCCAGGTTCAATTCCTCGGTACCCATTTAAAGCCAGGTGGCCAAAGAATGCAATATGTAAGTAGAAACAGTGTCAACCAGAGGCTTCATTGATGCAAATTACATCTCTTGGATGAAGTCTGGATTTAAAAAATCAATTTATGGTGTTCCTTAGATGTTTCAATGCACATCAATGCTTCAAATTGCAAACCTTCTGATTTCTCTGCCCTATACAATCAGAATTATACAATCACTTTCCACTCCCCAAAAGAACACTTTTTGTCTTTTTCAAATACCTTGAGAAAGGTTAGGCACCTTAACAATTTTTTGTCTCTATGACCTGGAAAACATGTCACTAGTGATGAAATTTCATTCACCTTTAGAACTAGAAGTAAGGGAGGGATGGAGGAAAGTTAGATATGAAGTCATGGGGAACTGATGAGATGGCTTGACAGTTAAAGAGGTTTCCTTGTAAAGCTTGTCCATCCAAGTCCAATCCTCAAGTGCCCACATAAAGGCATATGCACAAGTGGTGCATGCATCTGAAGTTTGCTTTCTCTCATACACACACACACACACACACACACACACACACACACACACAGGGAAAGAGAGAGAGAGAGAAAAGACCTTCCACCATCAGTAGCAAGCACACTTCAGGAACTCCAGACCAAGCTCCTGCACTTTGCACACCTTTAGGCTGGAATTCCAAACCCACCCCCACACCTTAGGGTTGGACCCTAGGATCCACCTACTATGACACCAAGTTACAAGCTTAAATAAAACTTCTTCTAGAGCCAGTCGTTGTGGTGCACGCCTTTAACCCCAGCACTCAGGAGGTAGAGGTAGGAGGACTACCGTAAGTTTGAGGCCACCCTGAGACTACATAGTGAATTCCAGGTCAGCCTGAAAGAGAAGAAATTTAACAAAGGAGTATTGTGATCTATCTTCTCTGCTTTATAGCAAATAATATAGCACATTCATTTCCTATCTGCCTCAAATAAAGCCATATGTATGTTTTCCAAAGACAAGGCTGTCAACAGCTTTGTTCACTGCTAAATTCCTGTAAGAAGAAAACAGTCAGTGCTGCACGATGCTTGGAAGGAGGGATGAACCCAGTCTTCTCTGCACTCTCAACTCCCAACCCACTCCTACTAGCACAGTTGTCATGCTAGTTTGGAACTTTATTTTCTGGATTGAAAGAGACAGAGAATACAGGTACTCTTAACAGGTTTTTAAGGTGCCTTGTGGTAATAAATTTACACAGAAATATTAAACTATTCAATGCTGGATGCCACAGAATTTAGGCTTGGTAGAAACTCAGTATTTGTCAATCACTACTGGAAGTATTTTTTCAAGAAAGACCTCGTCCTTTATGATGTGAGGTCACAGAGAGTTTGAGACTACACTAACTTACATATTACAGGATAAAATTTTTATATAAGTAAAATTGTAAATATTCTTTTAAAACTACAAGTGCAAATATTATATTATATCGCATATCTACCCAGATATAGATTTATAGAGGATTTTGTTAATCCTAAGATATGATTTTTTTCAGAAAGTTTAATGCCCTTGTGCATTCAGCTAAAATAATATTTACATATTACAACCTTTATTTAAATTATGACATATTTGAAAATTAGGTACAACCAAAGAGCATAGTGATAAAGATTAAAACTTTGAAGAAATTTTAGTGAAAGAAATCTTAAGAACCCAAATAAATGAATCCAATAAATATTGTTAAAATGTTGATGAAAGGAAGGACAGTTGCATTCAATTTTATGATAATGATGATATCAAAAATTTCTTAATCACATTAAGAGATTATAAATCTGTGATGGGAAAAGATGGCCTTGGCATCTAGAATTTACAGACAAGGAAATGGAATGGAGAAGAGGTCCAGCTCACCTGAGGTCCCCCAGCTGGGATATAGTGGAGCTGGGATCCGAACATGGGCACACTTATCTCAAACCAAGCATATGAGTACAGAGCTCCTGAGTTGAAGAGTGCACTTGCCATCCGTGTCATGGAGCTCCATCCATGGAGGCCATTAAGCTCATGGTGTCTCATTTTTCCACACTCCCTTTAGTATCTCTATACATGTGCTTTTGCCTATACTGAAAACCCTTAGATAGGTATCCTTGACTTGACTCACCTACTACTTGACACGACTCATCTCCTCTCCCCACTACCTCCATTTCCTTTATCTTCATTGTCTTTTATCAAATGTAAAAGCTACTGCTGTACTGGAGAAGGCATCTTTGGACTCTACAGCATTTTGTCCTCTGTAATTAAACTTCTTACAATAGTAACCTGCCCTCATTTTCTCTATCCACTCACCTTCAGTCCTTTCACCAGCTCTGGCCTCCGCAAGCTCTCTACATTTGTCCTTAATAAAGCCAAACATTCCTTTCTATTCATTTGCACTATCCTATAGACCTTCAGGCCTTATTTTACTTGACTAAGATTATTGGCATCATGTCCATCTCCTTCCTTCTTGATATCACCTGATCTCAATTTCAATGGCATTTTCTTCTCTTATCTGACTTATTGCTTGGTTATTCTTCTCAAATGTTGGTGCAACTAGGGTTCTATCCTTCAAATATTTTGATTGCTATGTCCTTCACAATGATCTCCCCTATGTCAGTTCAGGACTGAATAGCCAATGGTGTCTGGCAATACCACAGTGATGGTTAATAATAGCTTCTCAAATGATATGGCACAAATGAACATAATTACCCTACTCCTATAAGCTTCTCATTACTTGTTCTTCAAGATCCAATTCAATCACGCTGTCTACTGTGAGTTATCATGGACATCCCTGGCAGCACTCAAGTCATTTTCCCTTTCCCCGTGATATTTAGAGCACTGGGGAGCTTTGAGCGAGCAGACTGATTCAGTGAGAGGCAGCTAAGATGAAACGTCCCTCTATGCTTTATTAGGAGAGGTGTAACACCATACTCCAGCCTGGGCCTTACTGGGTTTGAAGCAACACAAAGAGAGAGAGTGGCTCTGAAGGATAAAGGAAGATTTTTGCATTTTATGAGCTTTGGAGGGAGGGGAAATTTCTACTCCATGCACTCAGCCTATACATGAGAGAAGTCAGGGAGGCAACAGAGAAGACTGTAAGAGATTAAAAAAAAGACCTTTGATCTTTCAAGGCCTCTAAGGATAGCTCTCTGATTGCACATTTAGTATGATATTTTACCATATCTTACTGAATGTCAGTCATATACTATTTATTTATCTTATGTAGTAGGCAGCTACAGTGATAGCTTCCAAAGATGGTTCACAGTGAATCACATTTTCTGGTGTTACTGCCTTTCTGTAGTCCTCTCTCATAATGAAATATGGTTGTAATATGGCAATAATATGATAACTTTAGCCTGTAACAGCTATTGAGAGCCAGTTGGGCATACCTCTTCCCAATTTTGTGTCCAGTGACAGAACCTTGGTATCTTGAAATCAGCCAGGGTGAGAAAATTTACATGAAAGAAGTTATCAAACACTAAAAGTCAGTGAGATTATCTGCTTGTCTGGAGGGGAAGCTTACCACTTAGTACACCTCAACGTATGATTCACAGGAATATACTGCAATAAAAATAATGCTGTGTCATTTGAGTGATAGATTCCAAGAAGTCTATCAACTTACACTTCCTCTTTCTGACATCAGTACTTCTTGGCACATTTTAGAATGTTCGATATCCTGATGGCTAGAAACCAGGAAAGCCACATAAAGAGATAGAATCCTTGAAATAACATTGAAAGAAAGAAAGCCCAATCACCCCAGCTTCCCAAGTAAGCCTCCAGCAGTGCCACTGAAGAAAAGCCACCAACTCACCCTGAGAATCATGATAAATTATCAATGCTTGTCATTACTATAAGCTACCCATTTTAGGAATGACTTGTTAAAGCAATAATCATATGGACCAAAATGGCTCCATATGTCAAGGTCGATATTACATTCATCTCTATATTCATAACACCAGGACTGGTACCCAAAAAGTACATGGTGCATAGGGAATGTAAATTGTCTTTTTTCTTTCAGCACTATCCTTAAAGCAATACCTATCCTTTGAAATGTCTCTGAAGGGCCCATGTGTTAAAAAGGTTATCCCCATCTTAGAACTACTGGGAAGTAATGGAGACTTGAAGAGGTAAGGCTAAAGGAGGTCTTTGAGTTGTTGGAAATATGTCTTTGACATGGATAATGTGGCCCTACTCTGTCATTTATCTCACTTTTACTTCCCAACCATGACTGAACAAGTCTGATTAGGCATATTCTTCTGCCATGATCTGATGATCTCCCACCAAAGGCCCAAAATCACTAGGTTCAACCCACTATGGAATGAAATTTACATAACTGTGAGCCAAAAGAAGCCTTTTCTCTTTATAAGTTTATTTTTCTCAAGTATTTATCATAGTAGCAGAAATCTGACTAATACACCATCAGTCCTATCATTCTGTAGATTAAATATATCCCCCCATGAAATTCATATGTCAAAACATAACTTCCAGTGGGGTGGTATTTAAAGCTGAAGCCTTTGGTAATTTGATTTGACTAAGAGTATAGCCTTCATTTATGGGACTAGTTATCATACATCAGGGACTCTACAAAGCTCCTGTGGTAGTTTGAATGGATGTTCCCCAGAAGAGTCAGAAGTTTATTAAAGCTTATTAGTTGTCCAGCTGCCTGGCTGGAGGATGTCACTGTGGGTAGAACCAAGGGTCCAGGTCTAGGGTGTATTTGGGGGTAGATCTTAATTCATCATAAGGTATGAAGAGCAGCCTGAGCTCTGCCTGGGATTCCTGGAGTGTGATAAAATAGTGCCGGTGGTGGTATTTCTCTCTGTGTGGACCTGTGAAAGGGGGCTAGCATCTTCCACCATTGTGTAACTTCCCCTGGGTCTGTAAGCTTCAAGACTCCTTACTTCCCTAAACTGTATCTGGTTTGGAGGTTCATCCTACCAACATGAAACTGACTATAGCAAAATTGACACCAGAAGTGGGATACTTCTTTCTGTGTGATGAATCTGAGTATGTGGATTTTGGTCTTTTGGAACTTTTGTTTTGGAGGGATTGCCATGGACTTGGTACTTGGAATTGAAGATGACTTCCAGAGCAGTAAGCGAAGTTTTATGGGCTGTTATGGTGAGCATTTAAAAATGCTAAGTGCAGAGAGAATTGTATTTAGAGGGTTTTGTTTTGCATTGTTTTATTTATTTATTTTTTTAATTAAGGTTTCACTCTAGCCTAGGATGACCTGCAATTCACTATGTAGTATATGGAATAAAATCTCCATAACTGTGAGCCAAAACAAGCCTTTTCTCTTTATAAGTTTATGGTCTTGAACTCATGGCAATCCTCCTACCTCTGTCTCCCAAGTGCTGGGATTAAAGGCGCATGCCACCACACCCAGCTTATTTGGAGGTTTTGCTTATGAATTTTCGAAAGAGAAGGAAAGATTGCATAGAACTTTGTTGGAAATAGGCTACTAGCAAAAGAGTTGGCTGTACTCTACCCAAAGAGTTTAATCAAGGTTAAATTTATAATGGACTGATAAAGATATGGAACTGAGAAATCTAAGATTTGAAATTGAAAAAAATCAAGCAAGTTTATGGTTACTGGCACTGAGATGGTTGCTAAAGCATATATTACAATGATTGAGGAAGATTGCCCAGGCACTTTACATTGAAACAAAAGAAAGGATGCCTGAGGGAAGACTAAATGGTAGAAATGCAAACTCTTTTGAAAGGAGTTGACTGAAAAGAAGGAACATGCTTTTCAAGGTCATGATTTATTTCATCCCTGAATTAAGAATATGGCTATGACCTTCACAACTGATATTGATTTCAGAAGCATGAAAAAAATGTGTGGAGTGGGTAGTAAAATTCACACAGTTCCAGGAGCCATGGTTGAGATGTGGCACATAGGCAGGGTATGATGACCCTGGTAGCCCAGTAAAGCCATTGGAAGATGGACAAAGAATTACATGGAGACTCAAAAAAAGATGTTTTGGATATACCACGATATACCAGGACTGTGAAAATGCTACCCTAGAGCACTGTTGGCTTGTGATGGAAGTTTTCCTGGATAGTCAGTCCAGTTAAAGGGACAGAACTGGAAAATCCAGAGACCATCAGTCACTATTTATGATATTGGACTTGAATTACAGATGTTTGATATTTGTTTTATGGTTATTGAGTTTGCATTGGTCCAGTGTCTCTTTGTTATGCTTTATAGCAGTTGGAAATGTTTACTCTCTGCCTTTATATATTGAATATATATAACATGTTTTGATTTTATAGGACTCACATCTACGAGACAATCTTAAACCTCAAATAAGACTTGGAGCTTTGGAACTATTTTAAGTTGATAATGACTATGGGACATTTGAATTTGTACATAAAACAATATACAATTTATAATGGGAGATGATTATGAATCTATTGGAGGCCAGAGGTGGAATGTGATAGTTTGAATTGATGTCTTCCAGTTGGTTCAAGAGTTTATTAAAGCTTGTAACTTTTAGATTTCCAGCTGCCAGCTGGAGGATATGTCACTGTGGATGAGTCATAGGGTTAAGCTCTAAGGTGTATTTGGGGGTGGTTCTGAATTC
The DNA here is from genome assembly GCF_020740685.1 of Jaculus jaculus. Lineage (NCBI taxonomy): Eukaryota > Metazoa > Chordata > Mammalia > Rodentia > Dipodidae > Jaculus > Jaculus jaculus. Next base: position 111,559,308 of record NC_059107.1, read on the forward strand.
CAGTCGTAGGTATGCACAGCAGTCTGAGTTCTGCCCGGGGTTCCTGATGTGTACTTGCTAATGGTACTGGTGGTGGTATTTCTCTCTGTGTGGACCTGTGAAAGGGGGCCAGATTCTTCCATCGTTATATAACTTCCCCTGGGCCTGTAAGCCTAAAATATAGCCCATTCCCAGAAATCTGAAGCTAATTGTGACAGCATCCTTGACAATTGTGTCACATGGGCCACAACAAGAAGAAGTCATCTATAAACCAGAAACTGAATCTGCCAGAGACTCAGTCTTGAACTGTTAAGCCCCCACTGAGAGCAATAAAGGTTTGTTTCACGCTGCCTAGTCTACAAAATTTTTATTATAGCAGCTCAAATGAAATGATATGCACTGGAAATCAGTCTCTTTATTATAAAACATCTCTATAAGACAGCAGAGAAGGGAAATTATTTTCTCAAAACATAGATCTTTGTTGAGCAAATATTTCACTGGACCACTTTCAAAAGTTTACTCTCTTCACACCATTCAAATGGTGTTACCTCAAACATACCAAAACTTTTGTCTCTTTTCTGATGTTTATCAAAGGTCTCTACTTTTATCTGACTTTATTGTAAGCCTTCCACCAATATTGGAATCAAAGCAAGATTTCTAGAGAGAGTCAGTATCTCAGATATAAATAAAATAAAACCTGTAAGTTTGCTTCTGACTATGAAGTTCTTGGTGAATGACAAAATCTTTTCCTTAACTTTGGTTCTTATCATCTTTCCACAATGAAATCTGTTTCTCTTTTCTATATACCACTTTACTATGTTCTCTTATTTCTACTCTTTCTTGTTCTAATCTTTTGTTTTCCATGCCTACATATGTTTCTTATAATTTGTCCTTCCTACTCATATAATTTATCATGATACCATTATATCTTAAAAATACATTACACATATTATCATATATAATCCCTTTACCAAGTTTATGAGTTGTGCATTATTATTATTTTTTAGTGTTAAGAGGTTTATTTCAGAATCCAGTATTGTCAATAAGATACACTTTGCCCAGGCTGGACAATAGGATCTCATTTTATGAAGACAGTTTTCACATCAATTTCAGGATTGCAACATTAGTAAAAAAAAATCTCCCCTCACATATACTAGAAACAGCCATTCATCCTGGAAACAAGAGGTGTATCAATTTCAAATCCGGCATTACAAAAAATCTTCCTGTGTGTACACAGATATCACCATCCTAAAAGCAATCTCTTTTTCAAACTGCTTTCATAGCTTTACTCTTAAGTATATTTTACTTTATGTGCTCCTAAGGGTGCCCACATGTACAATACATATATTTGTTTCTCATTTTTCTTTATTAGTTATGTACATACTCCGTGTGCAAACAGCCATGTTGGTACCATAATTGGGCTCCTTCTTGTCTCCCCCACCTACGAAGGGATCCTTCTTGTTGGGGATTGTGGTTCACACATTGTAGGGGTACCATCAGTTATGGGTAAGAGGCAATGTCTCTGTGTATAATGCCCCAACTTGTGGCTCTACCAATCTTTCTGGCCACTCTTACATGAATTTCCCTGAGCTATGTGGGGTTTGTTTTAGGTCTATTTCAGTGATGAAGTCTAGGGAGCCTCTATGTCTCTGGATATCTGGTTTTGTAGGAGTTGAGTGTTGTCTGTATCTATTGCTTTCACCCATGTGCAGATACTAGGTTCACTAAGAAAATAGCACTCTTGCTCATTTCCCCAATTACTCTATGGTTTCAGCTGGGGCCCTGGTGAGGTGTGATTGTCTGATTCTCTCTTCAGGTTCTGCATCCATCTGAAAAAGAGAAGCAGGTTCTCCATTGGAGAGTGAAGTCAGCACCTGATAAATGAATTTTTCATATAGAAAGACTACTTATTTTTATGTATTGATTTTTTTATTCTGCTACTTTGCTGGAGGAATTAATCACTTTCAAGAGTTTTGAGTTGGAGGTTCTCATGTCACTTATGTATAGAATCATGTCATCTGCAAATAGGGCTAACTTAATTTCTTCCTTTCCAATTTGTATGCCTTTTACTTCTTTCTACTCTCCTATTGCTTGAGCTAGGACTCCCAGTACTATGTTGGAGAGCAGAGGTGAGAGTGGACCCCCTGTCTTGTTCCTGATCTCAATGGGAATGCCTTCAGTCTCTCCCAATTAAGTATTGTTTGGCCTTAGGACCTTTATATATAGACTTTATTATATTGAGATATAACCATTCATGCCTATTTTCTCCAATGTGTTGATTATGAAGTGATGTTGTATTTTGTCAAAGGCCTTTTCTGCATCTATTGAAATGATCATGTGGTTTTTGTGTTTAATCTTATTTATGTAGTATATTACATTGACAGATTTCCATATGTTGAACCAACCCTGCATTCCCAGGATAAAGCCTACTTGATTAAGGTTGTGTTGTTGAATTTGGTTTGTGAAGATTTTGTTCAGGATCTTTGCATCTAAGTGCATTAGGGAAATAGGCCTATGTTTTTCTTTTCTTGTGGCATCTCTGCCCGGTTTTGATATTAGGGTGATACTAGCTTCATAAAAGGAGTGGAAGAGCTTTCCCTGTTCTCCAATTATGTGGCATAGTTTGAGAAAAAAAATGGTTTAAGTTCTTCCATGAGTGTTTGATAGAATTCAGCTGAGAAGCCATCTTGTCCTGGACAATTCTTGGAGTATCATTTTCTACCCTTAGTAGTGAGATGGGTTTCTTGAAGACAGCAGATTGAGGGGTCTAGTATTCTGATACACCCTGTTAACTTATGTCTCTTGATGGGTAAATTAAGTCCATTAATGTTTAGGGTAATAACTTTGAGGTTTGATTTAATCCCTGTCATATTGTGGTGCTTTATGTGGTTTTGTATTTTCTTGGACTTTGTAGTTTTTTGTGCCTTCTCTGAGTTTGGTTATTGTGATCTATTTTTTGTAGGCACTTGATATTGGTTGTTTGACTCTTCTATGTGGAGAATTCCCTGAAGTACAGTCTATATATTTGGCTTTGTGTTCATATAGTTGTAAAATTTAGTTTTATCATGAAAAGATTTTCTTTCCCTATCTATTATGAGGGATACTGTTGCTGGGTAGAGCAGTTTGGGTTGGAAGCCATAAGTCCTTAGACTTTGCAGTGTTCCATTCCAGGCCCTTCAGGCTTTCAGGGTTTCCATTTAGAAGTCTGAATAATTCTGATGAGGTTAACTTTATATATAATGTATTGTTTATCCCTGGCTGCTTTTAGGACTTTCTCTTTGATGTCAATGTTTAGAGTCTTAATGATAATATGTCTTGGAGAATTTTTCCTTAAGTCTAGTCCGTTTGGAGTTCTGTTAGTGTCTTGTAATTTGATGGGACTTTCTTTTGAGAGGGTGGGAAAGATTTCTTCAATAATTTTGTTGAATAAGTTCTCCATGCTTTTGTTCTGAATTTCTCCCCCTTCTGGTATTCCCAGGACCCACATGTTAGGACATTTGAGGGTATCCCATATTTCCCTCATGTTTTGTTCACAAAAATTTTTGAACTTATTGAAACTTTTGGACTCAAAAATGTTTCTTCTGTTTTGTCTCCCAATTCTGAGTTTTTATCCTCCACATAGCTACATGGCTGACTCTATTCTTGAGCCCTACTATTGAGTTTTGGACTTTTTCAATTTGGTTTGTATTTTCTACTGCCTTTTTATGTATAGTTTCCATCCCTTTGTTGAGTTCCCTTTTCACATCATTTTCTGACTTTATTAATGCTTCTGGAATTCATCCTTACATTTATTTATGTTTTCCTTGAGCTCAGCCAGCTGAGTCCTTTTTATTGAATCCTTTTTTTTTTCCCACTCTCCTTCCGATCATTTGACTGTATTTGGAACCCTTCCTGTTTCTTTTCCATTAGGTCTAATCTAGCAAGGACAGTATTCAAACAATTATTGGACCTTTGTTGATTTTCTGCATGTTGCACTAATTGCTTGGCCAGGGTTGCATAGCTTGTATCTTCATCTTTGGATTCTGATCCTATTGCCTCTTCTATGTTTTGATTAGAGACTTCTATTGTAGGACTGGGCAACCTTGTTGGATTTACTTGCATTTGATTTTTCATGTTATTCCTTTTGCACTGTGGCCTGCCCATCACAATGTAGGAATCTTATTGATTTAGGAGGAAGCTGTAGTTTACCCTTGAAGTGTCTTAAGTGATTATTCCCTTTTATGTTTTCTTCAATTAGACTTCTGATGGCAATGGGTCCTGTTTGTTCAGAAGGAAGGAGCTTGTGTGGCTCTGGTGGGGACCTAAGGACAGTGGGTAGGGAATAAGTGGACAAAGCATACTGGTGTTGCAGCAGGGTTGTGGAGAGGGGGAGGATGGGATTGTGTGGTGGGTTCTTCAATGCTGTTGGGTGAGTGGATGGGACTATGGGGTCCATTGGGACTGTGTAGCAGAAGGTGGATGGGACTTACAGATCCTGTGACATGGCGGGGCAGGGATATGGAACTGCTTCAGGTCAGGTGATGCAGGAGGGGTGTGGATTGTGGGTGGAATGGCAGTCACAAGAGCAGAGGTCCATTGGTGGTGAGAAAACCAAGGGAGGGGGAACACTAGCCTGCTGACCTGGATTCGCTTAATGTGTGGTCATGCAAGAGGACCTGGTCCATGCACTGCAGGTCAGCAGATGGGACAGTAGTCATGCACGGAGCCCTCCAGTGGTGGGATAACTGAGAAGGGAGAACACTAGCCTGCTGACCTGAGTCCGCCCAGCCTGCTTAGTCGTGCAGGTGGGCCTGGTGGTGCTATGGCTGGTATGGAGCTGGGACAGCTGCTTGAGGGGTTTAAGGGGGGATACCTGAGAATATAGGAATCAGTAGATTCCTTACTTTGCTTCCCTGAACCCTCTCACTGGGGGTCTATTAGGATCTACACCCCCTAAGAACCTTAGAGATATTGCCTTTCCTTCCCCGATATATGAGGCATGATTAGGCAGATGCTATCTTGACTGGAAGTCCCCAAGCTGTGATAAGAAAATCTGGGCCTCCAGAGATTAAATAAGCAACTCAAAGTCTCATATCCAATAGTACAGCCAGATGTTAAATGTATTTCTACAGGGAAAAAAGAAAAAAGTAGGAAATTGAAAGCAGCCATAAGATTGTATTTTGTAAAAAAAAAAAAAAGTAAGCTTGTTAAGCACAGTGTAGACAGGATTGCCAAATAAAAATGATTTAATTTTCCACTTCTACTTTAGGGTATGAGAAGAACCTATACATTTCTTTTTCTTAGAATTCTTACCATGCAGGGTCAAAATGAGCAAACAGTGACTCCACAAGTGAAGGGCTAGATCTAGACATGCAGGCTTGTGGTTGGCATACAATTTTGTACCATTTTTTAGAAACCAGACCATGGGATCAGACTGATCACTGATAATTTCTGCATCAAGTGCTCCATGATGTTCTGTGTTGGAGCCCAGTGTCAGGGAAATGCCAACTCATTATAATGGGGAAAAGACACGGTTTATAATCAGTGGATTTTTTAGGCTCTGTCAAAAACCTGAAGTTGGACTAAAGGTAGGAACCAGAGCATTTTAATATGATGCATCATAATCAAGTACTGTGACACAAAAATTAATCCCAAAATGTGTCAGTCTTGTACCCCTCCATTTTTGTAATGCATTGCAAATCAAAGTTAAATGTTATGTAAAGCCAAAATAAAAACTAACATGTGATTGCATCATGCTTGTGAATAAAAGCACCACAATTCTTATTACATTGTCAGAAATCCTGCATGCATCATGCCATTCCATCATGTTAACACTCAGTACAATTAATGTGACTGTAGTCATTTCGCAATGAGAGATGTTGTCTTTCCTGGTCACCCCATTGTTAAGTGGGAAAGTCAGAACATTAATTCCTGACATTGAATTAAACAGGCAGGCAAATGTGACATTAAAAGCAAGATTCTGGACCAGGTTGCTTAGATTCAAATCCTAGCTCTATCACACACAAGCTGCATAGCTTTGATCAAGTATAGTGCCTTGGTTTTCTCTTCTGTAAAATGGGAATCATAATACTACCTACAACCTTTTACTGTTTTATTGTATTGTCATTGTGGGGATTAAATTACTTAACATTCATAAAATACAGTGCCTTGCATGCACGCTATGGAAACATCACCAATTATTATTATTGTTTACAAATCCATTAGTTTTATTTCTACCCGATACTTATCTGTGCACATGATCAAGCTCTAAAACCTGAAATGGAATTGGAAAGGGACTGGAGACAACAGTAGAGAGCTTCTGTTAGGTATGATCCATTCTCTGGACGACAAGCCTTGGGCAGATCCACAGAGGAGAGTAAGAGAATGCCAAGCTCTATAGTTCTTTGAGCTAACTCAGTAGTGCAATGTCCTTTTCCACCCAGAAAATGCATGGAGACTCCCACTATAGGGAGAGTGGAGATTTTCACCTGAGACCATCCACTCATAGTAGAGTCAGAATGAGACCCCAGGAGCTCTGAATAGTCTTGTTGCAGTCTGGCCACAACATAATTAAGTAGAGCATTTGGGCCTTATTTTAAACCTTTACCCACTTTTATGTCCATACATCTTTGTCTATATCTCTGATTATTTTAAAGTGCATCCCTAAAAATAGAATTAAGTAGAAAAAAGTTAATGTTAAGCTTCATTTGACATATTGCTAAGTGCATTGTGGAAAAGTTGTGTCAACTCAGTGGTTCAGCTACACCCACCCTTCACTAAGTATCATGATTGAAAAAGAGAACTCTTCCCTAGTGTTAGATGAGTAAATAATATCTAGTATATAAGTGTTAGGTGAGCAACTAATATCTAATTATCCTAGCTTGTGTTTCTTTAACTAAAACAGATATCAACTATTTCATCTCAAATGAAAACCATTTGTATTATTTTTAACACTAGTTCTTAAATCCTTAGTATACTTTTTTTTCTTTAGGGGATTCTACTTTATGATTTATGCAAGATCATTTTATGGTTATAATACTTCCTTGAATAGATTGGTGGAAAATGTTTCTTTCCACTAAGTTATTTGCCCATTTATTTACTTTTATGATATTTTGAACAGAAGCTTTTAAGACCTTCTCATAAAAATTCAGAAATTACTATTTTATACTTTCCACAACCAAGCTACAATAACTAAAACATGTCACTCATTTGACCTGTTTTGGCTAAATATATCTTCTTAAAAACAGCACTCTAGAATTTAAGTTTTAACACACCTGACCAGTGTGCACTGACCAATACGTCATACATCTATCACTGTCCCAAGCACAGAGTAGGGGTTCTTTCTATTTGTTACACAAATAAATCCATTACCAGTTTAAAAACCAATCTCCCAAAGACTTTATAGGCAGAGGAGACAATTGCTGCACTTGCAAATTATCCAGGGAGCCTGCCCAATATTCATGCCAATGTATGATTCAGTTTTTGAATTTTAGAACATAAAATATGTTAGGTTATTTTTGTCTTTTTAAAAATTTTTTTTTACATTTCTAACTTTTTTACAGCACAGGTAAATCAAACATTGATAACTCTAAGGCATATTTAATGAGTATACTTCAAAAGTGCTCCTGTCTCCTTCTTGGTTTCCATTTTCACCCCTCTCATGTCACCCTAAACTCTGCTTTGCTTTTCCTCTGTCTCCTTGGCTGCATTGTGAATTCGTGGGTATAATGGTTGGTCTGTTTTGCTTTTCATGTGTCTGGAGTTTGGTTATAGTGGCAGGAGGCCATACTTTCTCTCTCTCTTTTAAATAAATGCATAATTATTATGGCGAAATGCATCTTCCAGGACAATATAAAGTGCTATAAAGATGATCACTATTGGGTTTCTGCAAAAAGAAGTAACCAAGTGGCTTGGAGATAAACTAGGAAGGCTTCCTAGTAGACAGTGGTCCTGAACTTGGGCCTCTATCACTCATTTACTCAGTACGTATTTGTTGAGTGGTAAATATGTGCCTGATTCCCAGCATGTGCCTGATTCAGTGACACATGCATAGCAAATAGTTCTTAAGTGACTGAATTTCAGCTCCAGTGAGGGCCCAACTCTCTACGTCAGATCAAAATCAGGCTCAGATTTTTAACTAGTCTAAGAAATGAATCCAAGATTGAATTGAGAATTCTGACTTGGGGATGGAAGGCATTCCTTAGTGGAAGATTGCTTCTTATGTGAACAGTCCCCTAAAGGAACGGAAGAAGCTGGTGAGGAAGATGGGAGAGAAATATGGAGGACAGACGCCAACTGAATTGGATGAAAGCAGGAAGTACTATTAGTGTAAGGATCTGAACCCCTCTCAGGAGCTATGTAACAATGAGAAAGTTAAGGGTGGAAGTTGCTCCTCCCTTTTGCAAGTGTGTCTCTGACCTCCATGTAACTTCTGTGTCAGCCAACAGCTCAGAGTTAGCATATGAGCTAAGAGACATGCCATGCAGGATTGAAATGATAGAAAACACCCATAGGGAAGAGGAGATAGAGTTAAAGGAGGAAAGGTAAAAAGAAACTAGATGCTGAAGTAAAAAGAAACACTGATAAAAGTTTCACAATGAAAGACATATTTCCTTGTGTTTTTTTTTGTTGTTGTTGTTTGTTTCTTTTTTTTTTCTTTTTGGCCCTCACTAGCATTCCCTGATAAATATCCCAAAATGAGAAAGGATTAAGATTTTCCATGGTGAAAACCATTCCCCAGGATCTATAACCTTAGGTTTGTGTATACATGAAAACACAAATACAGGTGTGGGTGCAAAGGTTTTGTTGTGACACAGTACTAAAGATCATGACAAAGCAGGATGGGTTGGGAGATTTTCTGTTATTGTCTGACTCAGAAAGCAAGCTCTGAATTAGTTCTTTCCCTCATTTGTCCACTGAATATGAGATTCAAGTTATGATGACAGTTTAATATTCACTTATTGGGGATAAAAATAGCTATCTTCACAAAAATACCAGATCATGTCTTACAGTCTGTGTTCATCTGAACCAGGCTGACTTCTACCATTTGCCATTTAACTTAGCTCATCAAACTTCTTACATGTCTGAAAAATTAGCTCTTACCAGAAATAAGTTCTTAGTAATCTCATTTTCTTCCTTGATAAACAGAAAAAAAAATACCCTATTTAAAAAAAAACTGGAAAAAGGAGGTTGGGAAAATGACTTAGTGGTTAAGGCATTTGCTTGCGAAGCCTAAGGACCCCGCTTTGATTCCCCAGTACCAATGTAAGCCAGATGCCCAAGGGGGTACATGCGTCTGGAATTCGTTTGCAGTGGCTACAGGCCCTAGCATACCCATTCTTTCTATCTACATCTTCCTCTCTCTCTTCCTCTCTCAAATAAATAAATATATTTTTTAAAAAACTGAAAAAAAAGATTTCCATTGATACTTATGGAATTAATATTTATATTACAAGTCATGACTTAGAAAATAAAGCAAAGCATCTACAAAGTTAACTTTACAACTTAAGGAAAACTAGACTGGGGGAAGGAAAGTGGAGGTGAAAAGATACTAAATATGACTTGTACCTATGGATTTATCTTTTCATTCATCTTCTCTGAACACAGTAGCCACCCATTAATAAAGAGTAACAACATGCAGTATTTCAACTGCTCTTCCTCACCTCCAAATGTAAAGTCTTTTATAGAATGACAAGCTCAAGCACGTCATTTTACCTCCGCCTGATTTGGCCAACACTTTGAGGAGCCAGTGTCATTAGATGCAGTCTTCGGTGCTCACTGGAGCTCCTGGGAGAATTCGGCCAGAATCCTCTGCTTAGAGATCAAAGCATGATTTTCTTTTTTTCTTTACTGACATGTTTAAAAAGGCTGAGATATTTTGCTTACAAATAAGCTTAATGCTTCCCACCATGACTTACAAAAGTGGGTAATTAAAAAAAAAAAAAATGCTGGGCTGGAGAGATGGCTTAGCGGTTAAGCACTTGCCTGTGAAGCCTAAGGACCCTGGTTCCAGGCTCGATTCTCCAGGACCCAAGTTAGCCAGATGCACAAGGGGGTGCATGCGTCTGGAGTTCCTTTGCAGTGGCTGGAGGCCCTGGCGCGCTCATTATCTCTCTTTGCCTCTTCCTCTTCCTCTCTCTCTCTGTCGCTGTCAAATAAATAAATAAAAATAAACAAAATTTTTTTAAAAACCTGCCAGGGCTAAAACCTTTAAAAAGATGTTTGTGTTATCATTTTACAGAATTTAGCATATCTACTCAACAGGTTTTATCACTATAATTTTTAAAATATTTTATTTATTTATTTGCAAGCAGAATGAGAGACAGAGAGAGAAAGAAAGAGAGAGAGTAGGTACACCAGGACCTCCAGCAATTGAAAACAAACTCCAGATATATGTTGTACTTTGTGCATCTGGCTTTATTTGGGTACTGGGGAATTGAACCTGGGTTATTAGGCTTTACAGGCAAGCACATTAATGACTGAGTCATCTCTCTAGCCTCATATCTCTGTAAATTTTTTGTTTGAGGCAAGCCCAACAGACTTGCCATTTTTCTTCTTCTCCTCCTCCTCCTCCTCCTTCTTCTTCTTTAATGCAAGAGAGCAAGAACAAAAAAGGGAAGGAATTGGTGCACTAGGGCCTCCAGCCACTGTTATTGAATTCCAGAAGCATGCACCACCTTGCGTGCATGTATGATCTTATGAATTTGTATCACCTTGTGCATCTGGCTTACATGGGATCTAGAGAGTGAAACATGAGTCCTTAGGCTTCACTGGCAAGCACCTTAATGTCTAAACCATCTCTCATCCCTCACTGTAAATTTTTAAGAACTAAAAGTGAAGCTGGGCATGGTGGCACACACCTTTAATCCCAGCACTCAGGAAGCAGAGGTAGGAGGATGGCCATGAGTTCAAGGCCACCCTGAGACTCCATAGTGAATTCCAGGTCAGCCTGGGCAAGAGTGAGACCCTACCTTGAAAAACCAAAACAATAAAATTAAATTTAAAAAAATAAAATAAAAGTGAGATTAGAGAATTTGAAATACAATTATGGCTCTAATCATGAGTAAGTTTAGTTGAGATTAAAATCAAATGGATCTATGGTTGATTGTTCATTTAATATCAATGGTTGCAATATTCCATTTTGTACTGTATTAATCTACAAAAGCTGCCATAACAAAATGTCATAGAAAGGGAAGCTTAAGCAACAGGAATTTTTCACAGATCTGAACAGTGAGAAGTCCAAATTCAAGATAATACTGGGGTAAGTTTCATTCTTACACCTCTTCTCTTGGATTTGCTTGAAGTCATATCTCTGTGTGCTCATGTGACCTCTTTATTCATGTCTGTTCAAAGAAGACCAACCTGCCTTGCATCTCTTCTTGCCTTTTTTCCCCCTTTTTCCCCCCTTTTTTTATAAGATGGAGTATCTCTGTATTGGCCAGACTGGCCTCAAATTCCAAAGTGATTCTCCTGCCCCAGCCTTCCACATAGGTTGGACTAGAAATACATACTACCATGCTCTCCTCAGTGTCTCTTCTTGAAAGGAAACTAGTTTCATGAGACTAGGATCCCACCTTCATGATGTCATCTAACCCTAATGACCTCCTCAAAGTTTCATTTGAAGGACACAAGCATTCAGCCCATAATACACATTGGAGGCATCTTCGGCAGGCATGATTTAATGCAGAGATATGTTCTCAGGAGTGCACGGTTTGGCTATTGTTTGTCTGTAGTCACATCCTTGTGCATATCACAGAGTGTACCTACACAAAGTAAGTGTGGCTATAACATAATTCTGGCTGACATCATACTCTGAAATGTTGCTATGCAACTTTAAGTCTCTATCACCAAAGATTATGTATTCTAAGAACAAAATATTCCAAGGTCTAAGTAATATAGATCATCAGAACTATGAATCTAATCCTATTTTTTCATAGAAATTCACAAACATCAACTAATTAATATTATGATGTATTCATTTTGCAGGTGTCACACTTGAAAAGTCACGAGAAAAGAAGATTCTCTGAGGGTCATGGAACTTGGTGCTGGCAAAATCCCACTTGCTGATTACCAATCCAGTGCTCATTCCAGAAAGCCACACCATGCCTGACTTGACACGAATACATTTCCACATTTCAGTTAATAAAATATGTTATAACTTTCAGTCTGTCATGTTAGAGCTCAAGGGGTGAATCCAAGACTCCACACTACTGGCCTCTGGGAGACAAGAAAGAGAACAGAGACCCGCAGTCTGTCTCAGGGCTCTTTAGACACTGGCATGTTACACTGGCCAACATCCTTAGAGCAACAGAACAGGACTGTCCACAAGATATTTAAGGTAAGACTGGGAACATTCAGAGTGTATAGACATGAACTCCACAAGCTCTTTAAAACCACCTTCAGGTGACATCAAGAAACCAAGCTGGAACTAACATAAAGCTTCCTCCATCCGCACTAACATTCTGCATGCCAGAAGGTGCTATGCAAACTGCTATGCAAGGAAAGTCACAAGCAATCCCATCCACCTGCGGACTGTGTGCTTCATAACTAACCTGCATGGCAAGATGTGTCCACTGATGCAATACTGGCAGTAGAGATAGAGGAGCAGCCAACTGCTCTCTGCATTCTAGACCCTCTCCAGAGGAGATAAATCATACCTGGCACTTTAAATCTGACCAAAAGTTGATGAGGAAACCAATACTGTGGTTATTCTAACTGGACATCATGTCAAATCACCTTCTAAATATGTATTTATTCCCATAGACTGGTGCTGCTTGCAGCCCCAAACACAATATTAGACACTAGTTAATTAAGTCTTCCCTCATTAAATTATAACCTCACAAGATCCAGAACAGTTTCTAGCATCTATGTACTTCAACAACTGGAATGGTATCTGGCCTATAGTAACTTCCCAGTAAGTAGCTTTTCATTGGAGTAAAGGGAAAAGCAACCTTTTTAGCTAACAAAGCATGGAGAAAATGGGAATAGAGTCACCACTTTATCAACTTGAATAAGTTGTTGCAAAATACAGTGAAGATGGAAGTCCTAAAATAGGAAAAATCCTGACTAATAATACAAAACTAGTCTCAGGGATGGGATCACTTGCCTAGAATTTCAAATTTAAAGAAATAGTTACAGGTCTCCAAATTGCACATCCAATGTTTTTCCACTTTTTATCTGAACTAGATGGAGGAGAGCCATTTTAAACACAGCCAGCCACTTCTATCATCTAGGCTAGAACTTTGCATTTATCCTCAAGTAAAGCAGTCTTTTTGTCTGGGGAAAATACAAATTAATGAACAAAGGCAGGCTGTACTGTAAAACAAGTAGAAAGCAAGCAATCCCCCAGCTTTCCAGGGAAATCCAGGTCGCAGTGAACTCTCCTAATGCTGATGGTTCCTTTCTTGACCTCACATTCACTGAGAACCATTGTTGTGTCAGCCACTTCACAGTGAGACACCATACCATGGAGTACTAATCAAGGAATGGCTTCAGACAAATCTTTGTTCCTGTGAATTATGGCTCAGAGAAAGAAATGGTTAGTTTCCCATCCTGTATGCTCTGTTTAACATGTATCCCATTGGAGTCTCCTAGCATAGTGGATAGATGGAGGTTTGAACTCTGTGGAGCTGGGAGGTAGAGAGAAGCATAGACTTGCAGGTCCATTCACACTAGACTTAATACCAAGACAGAGTGTACAGTGGGATTTGGTGTTGTATGGCCAGGCTACAGTGAAGAGTCCACTGAGAGAAGACCCAAGAAGCTGGGAAGTATCCGTGCTGACTTTGGGTGTGCTGATGATGAGGGAGCTAGAGGCTAAGCCTACACCCCTGCAAATAGAAGCAGGGTTTTGTCTTAAGGAACTGAATATCCCCATTTAGTCATTGTTGATAAACACTAATTCTATCCATGAGAATGCTTTTGGAGTGATTGCCTTTAGGTAGAATGTGAGAAGTCTGTTTCCTATCTTTGGGACCCTGGGGACTTTGTCAGGTTTCTAGAGCATGGAACCTTCCTAGACACTGGTTGATAGAGGAGTTGTGGGTCTGCCTAGTAGACACCAACTGGGAACTAAGTGTCTTTGAGAGCCCTGAGAAAAGCTACTGTTGAAAACATAGTAATTCAAGTTTGACTACCCAAGCATTTTGTTTCATATAATGTATTGTAATTGTAATTCTATGTAACTATAAAAGGACCTGGCCCAGGATGGCTGGCAAGCAAGAGAGCAGAGGCGGATGGTCTCTGAAAAGTTGCAGGTATGATCAAAGACACTCAACCCTCAAGTTCAGGGACAATACAGGGGTACAAGTTTGACCTGGAGGATGAGTGATAGTGACTGGTCACTGAGAACTCTTTGACTCCAAGAATAACAGGTAAGCAGGGAAGGATAATTTCTAATATTTATGCACAACATAGATTGGCACATAATTTAAGTGATTATGAAATTAAAATAATAACAATAAGATTTTTCTATTTGGAATCATGGTGCTAAATCTTGGGTCAAAGACTTATTTCCCTAACTTCCCCATACCTTATATTATATAATGACAGTAGATATATGGAAAAAATATCCATAACCCTTGGTATTGACTGACAAAAGGTTTTATACATTAAAGAAAGTATTCATACATACTAAAATCTGACAATGGAATCCTCACTTACTAAAAGTTATCTCAGTGGCCTCCTTAACCACTGAGTTCTCAGTTGCCCCAAGACTCTCCTATACTCTACCTGAAAGAATCCTGTGTCTCACCATGAGCCAGACCCAGCCAACACTACAGCCATCCAGCCATATTTGCCACCACCATTGGACTGAGAGGTGCTCTTGAGCAAATATCAGCCCCCAGAGAGAATTAACAAGACTTAAGCATCATATATAGAAAAAAAGAGAACAGCTCCTTCTTCATACTCCTAATTTAATCACATTTTCAGATTAAATGGACACTGTGGTAGTTTAAATAGATGTCTCCCTATAGACTTAGGAGTTTTATTGTTTTTTTCCTTTTGTTTTCAGCTACCTGGGTAGAGGAGATGTCACTAAGCAGATCCTATGGTCCAGCCCTAAGGTGTAGTGGTGGATTTGGAATTTTGGTCTGAAGATATACAAAGTACTTGAACTTTGCTGGGGTTTCTGAAGTGTGCTTGCCTGTGCTGGTGGTGCTTTTAAACTGGGTTCAGTGAAAAGAGGCCAACTTCTTCTGCCGTTATGGAACTTCCTCTGGATCTGTAAGATTCAAATAAATCCATTCTTCCTCCCATTAACTTTGTCTGGTCTGGAGGTCCATCCCAGCAGCAAAAGGCTGTCTGCTACATAACTGGTACCAGGAGTAGGGTAAAACTTCTGTGATAAATCTGACCATATGGATTCTGGTCTTTTAAAACGTGTGCACTGGAGAAATGGGAAACTTGGTACTTAAAACTAAAGATGCCTTTTGCAGTAGTAAGCCAATTATATAGACTATACTGATAAAAGTTTAAAAATGCTAAGTACAAAGAAAATTGTATTTGGAGACTTAGCTTGTAAACTTTCTAAGGGGAAAGAAAGATTACAGAGGACTTTTTGTTGGAACTGGGCTGCTGACATAAGGGCTGGCTACATTCTGGGATCCATGCCCAAAGAGTTTGATCAATGTTAAATTTGTAATGGACTGATGTGCTTGGCTAAAGATATGGGAATGAGAAATTGAAGATTTAAGTTGAAAAAATACAAAGAAATTTAAAATTTACTGACACAGAGACTGGTTTTAGGTAACTAAAGCTTCTATTTTCATACTATAATAAAAATACAAACTCTTTTGCAAAAGAGTTGACTGGAGAAGGAAACTGCTCTTCAAGGGCATATTTGTTTCCTCCCTGAATTAAGAATATGGCTGTGTCCTACACACCTGGTATTAGTTTCAGAAATATAAAAAATATATACAGTGGTCACGAAGTACACATGATTAACTATTGCTGAGGGTGCAGCATGAGGCAAGGCATGATGACTCTCATAAATAGGCAGACTAAGCCACTGGAGGATGGACCATGGTTTGCAGTGGAGACACAAGGATATTCCAATATACCAGGGCTGTACAAGAACTACCACAGAGGCTGTTGACTCAGTATGGAAGTTTTCCCTGGCTACTCAGCCAAGCTGGAGGGGCAGAATTACAAAATCCACAGAGACTCAGTCACTAGTTATGATATCAGACTTGAACTACAAATGTTTGAAGTTTACTTTATGGTTATTGAGTTAACATTGTTCTAGTCTCTCTTTGTTATGCCTTATAACAGTTGAAAATGTTTGCTCTGTGCCATTACATGTTAAAAGTATATAACTTGTTTTGATTTTATAAGACACACAGCTTAGAAACTATCTTAAATCTCAGATGAAACTTGGGACTTTAAAACTATCTAAAGTTGGTAAAAACTATAAAGACCTTAAATTTGGACTAAACACAATATACAATGTAACATGGGTATAAATCTCTTGGGGGCCAGGGGCAGAATGTGGTAGTTTAAATAGATATCCCCCTGTAGATTCTGGAATTTTATTAAAGCTTCTTGGATTTCCAGCTACCTGGCTGGAGGAGGTGTCACTGAGTGGATCCTGGGGTCCAGCCCTAAGGTGTGGGGGTGGATTTGGAATTTCAATATAAAGATAAACACAGTGGTTGAGCTTTGCCTGAGGTTCCTAAAGTGTGATTGTCTGTGCTGGTGGTAGTTTTGCTTTTGGGCTTTTTCTTTCTCAGCATAGGCCTGTGGAAGAGGCCAACTTCTTCTGCCATTATGGAACTTCCCGTGGATCTTTAAACTTCAAGTAAATCCCTTTCTCCATAAACTTTATCTGATCTGGAGGTTCATCTAAGCCACATGAGGCTGTCTGTTAAAGACATCTTTTGAGATGTGTGTGTGTGTGTGTGTGTGTGTGTGTGTGTGTGTGTGTCAAATATATATATTTGCTTTGAGGTAGGCAGCCTAAAAGTTGACCTTTCTAGATTCAAGGTGATACTTTCTCCCCCCCCCCCCCCCGCTCTCTCTCTCTCTCTCTCTCTCTCACACACACACACACACACACACATATGGTCAGAAAGCAGTATAAAAATTATAGTTACTAAGCATTAAACATAGCCTACATTTCAATTTAAATGATATCAAAACCTCAATACAAAATCATATCATATCAGACCTAGATTCAAACTAGTATTTTTATTTATTTATTGACCCCATACCTCAGTTAGCCTTATTACAAGATGTACATAATAATAGATAATACCAAGTGCCTCACCAGGTGACAAGGAGTAAATAATGCTGTAAAGCACTTAGAAAACAATGCCTCTCACCCATCACTTCAGTGCTCAAGAAATATTACTATTCAATATCAATAATATTACTTCAATATTCCTAAAATATTACCAAGCGCAGGAACTGACAGTTGTGTCATTGCAGAGATTCAGACAGGAAATAGCTGGCTTTATTCTGAACAGTACAGAAGTGGTGTTTTGCCTTTATCATTTGGCACATCCATCCATTGCTTTTTGGTAGCATGCTGGAAAATCTACCACAGCATGCTCCAACACCCACACCCCAGCTCTCTAAATCAGCTGTTCTCGTATGAGTCAGCACACACACCCAAGCATCTTGGTTTCCCTTCAGAAGTATACAGGCTGCAGTTTCCCAGTCAGACTGCAACTGCTGCCCCAAGTAAACACTTTCGGCAGAAAGCCAAGAGGGCATGTAGTAGAGTCACAGACAGGCATCTTTTTGGGTCCAGATTAAGGTTTTGCCTTGTGCAGAAAATGAGCTGTGATTGCCATAAAATAAGCCAAAAGCAAGGTATTGCAGTGCTGCAAAGAATGGTTGGTGGAAGGAAGCATCTTCAGCCCACATTGCACCTTACTGTAACCAGAGCTCACAAGTCCCACAGTTTCACCACCAACTTCACACAGTTAGTTGAGCTATATATAAAACTGCTTCTGTTTGTACCTAAGTTTTCTCTTCTTCTTTCTTCTTTCTTCTGATATTGTACTGTTTTAAAGCAGTGGATAAAGATATCTGACTATAGAGATGGGATGGTCTTAGCAAAAACTAGATAGAGGCAAAAAATCAGACCGAAATTATATTTCTCAAGCATATTACTCCAGAAGCAACATGTGCCTAGTGATTTGGCCTCCTCACAAATGAAATCAAATGTGTCCATCCATCTCACAGGAACAATGGTTTCATGATCCTCTGTAAAACTAAACAGAAGATGGGTAAAATAGAAAATCTCAACTAATGGAATTCTCAGGCATGAAAGTGTCCTGAATTTTACATTTTAAACTGCTTCTACTTTTTGTCAAAGATCTCTCTAAAAATAAATTCAGCCCTTAAGCAAGTATACTATCAGGACAATTGTATTTTGAGGATGTGGAATTCTGAAATCAACCAAGAACATTAGATAGCATATGTTAACAAGTTTTGATCATTTACTATTCCAAAATATCATTACTGGGGGAAAAATTCTCTTCATTTGACTCCTGCTTAAGATTTATAATTTATTTTTACAGCTGTTCTGATTTTTTTCTGAAAAGAAAAACTGAGCTCAACTTTGTTTTCCATGTGAAAAGGGACAAGAATATGCACCTCCATTTCCATTCCTGAGGGAGGCATACAGCCAGCCCACATGAGACCCTCATCATAACAATCAGAGGAAGAGTGATAAAAATGGGTGTCAGAATTAATTTCGTGCATTTGGTTAAAACTAATAATGTTCTTTCTGAAATACATAAATGTTAAAGACCTAAAATAAATCTTAAAAGAACCATTATGCACTCTTGGGACAGAAAGTCCTGAACTTCTTTTGTTTTGCTTAAAAGTCAAATCTTAGTTGGCCTCAAGCTAAAAATGAATCCCTAGAGAAGCTATGCTTAGTGAAAGTCAGCACTTCCCTAACAGTGCCAGTGAAGTTCATGGGATTGCAGTATCTCAAAAGAACACAGATGAATGGGAGCTCTTGTTTACCTATATGGCTTTCTATGTTCCTGTCCTCCAAGCCTACCAACACTCCTGAAACTGTAACTGCCAAAGGTTACTGGTGACCACAAATTGACAAATCAGGACTTGTTTCCTGTCTCAGCACTTGTCTTCTGTCTTTCAGCATCTGATGCCGCCTCTTCCTCTGTCTTCGGCGATGCTACACTTTTGATTCTCTTGACACTTGCCTTCCTCTTTTCAGTCCTCCTCCCTGTCTTTCTGGCCCTGCATGTTGCTGTGACTAAAAATTCTATCTTTGTCAGTCTTCTGTGACTCAATGCATACTAGTAAACTCAACAGCTCCTAGAACTTCAACTTGCACCACAAAATAAGAATAACAGACTTTTTGTCTAGTCCATACCCACTCCTGAGCTCCAAGCTTGGGTCCATTCCTGCTGGTGCTCTCTGCTTCCTGTTCCTATACTTTATCAGTCCTCCTCCCTGTCTTTCTGGCCCTGCATGTTGCTGTGACTAAAAATTCTATCTTTGTCAGTCTTCTGTGACTCAATGCATACTAGTAAACTCAACAGCTCCTAGAACTTCAACTTGCACCACAAAATAAGAATAACAGACTTTTTGTCTAGTCCATACCCACTCCTGAGCTCCAAGCTTGGGTCCATTCCTGCTGGTGCTCTCTGCTTCCTGTTCCTATACTTTATCTTGCTGAGGAGCAGGGATAGCCACTTCAAGGTTTCTTCTAACTCCTCACATCTCTTACTTACTGTCATTAATCACTGACAAAAATTCTGCCTCCTGAACTTATTGTCTGTCTACATCACGCTCCCCATACTTCACCCTGACTTACGTGAGAGCAGAAAGTATTACCTGTAATCTAGAAAGACCATCCTTTATGCTGCCTACCTCAAAGCATTCTTTCAAACACCTTAGCCTGAAAAGCTCAACTTTTCCTGAGAAAGTTTCAATTCTAGGTAAACTAACCCTTTGGTTTAAAAAGAATTCTTCATAAGTAATATAGAACCAATGCTAATAGGGAAAGGAAAATAATTCCTTTTCCTTGAGGTTTATGGCACCTGGATGGAACCAATCATTATCAAGAAACTGTTTTCAATAATAAAAGTATGATCATTATGAATTCATTTTTTCTTTGCACACATGTTCATTGACCATTTATACTAAATGATACACTGACTAAGCCAAGGTAGGTTGAGGAACAGATGGGGAAAAAAACGATACAAATGAAAAGCTGTCAGCTAACACTAAATGCTGTGCAGGGTATAACCAAGAGTGGGGTGGAAACTGCCTTACACTGGGTAGTAAGGTAAGGTCTTTCATTGGGTGTCATGTAACTGAGGCCTTAGGGATAACAAAAGTAAAAGGAAGCTGGGCGTGGTGGTGCACGCCTTTAATCCCAGCACTTGGGAGGCAGAGGTAGGAGGATCGCCATGAGTTTCAAGGTCACCGTAAGACTACATAGTGAATTCCAGGTCATCCTGGGCTAGCATGAAACCCTACCTTGAAAAACAAAAATAAATAAATAAAAGGAAGCTGCCAAGGGACCAAGAAGAATGAAGACCATGAAGAAAGTTCCATCTCAAGAGGCCTCATTGCAGAAAAGCCTGAAGGAAGAAACCACTGGATCTGAAGTAGAAGGAGAAGGTAGTCGTGTGTGGTCAGAGTGCAGTGAACAAGAAGAGAGGGCACCACAGAGGATGTGAATAAGCTACAGTGAGGCCAACTTAGAATACAAAATAAAGCTGCATTCATCAATGTAATTAAATAATTTATAGAAGCATTTTTCATACTTTTAACTTTGTGTGCTTTCACTGTATAAACTATTCAACAAACTATTCACAGTTTCCATTTGTCAAATGGAAACATAGTTGCAGTAGAATAATTTAAAATTTTCTGAAGAACAATTATATCACTTTGATCCTAATCACCCCAGATGGAAAACAAAGCAGTAGTTCTTCACTGTTGGGAAGATAAGCTAAATGGTGTTGCCTACATTCAATGGAATGCTTTTGAGCGGTCAGGAGCAATGAACCAGAGTCACACAACAGCATGGGAAGTTCTTTAATGCAGCTTGAAAATGAAAGAAGGCAGCCATATGGCTGCATATGTATGATACTCTGAAACCATAAGGCTTGGAAATGGGTACCTGGTTACTGGGTGTTAAAAGGTAAGGACAGGGGCTGACTATAAAGAGTCGGGAAGGGGAATTTGATATCTGATCAAACGTAACAGACATGGTGGAATATGCACAACTTCGCATTTAACAAAACCCATAGAAATATGCATCACTAGTGAATTTGGTTTTCCAAAATTAAAAAAAATAAATAAAACTAATCAGAATGTATGAGGAAAAGGAGGGGAGATCATGTGTACTACAAATGAACAACATAACCACACTTCTGGTCATTTAAATATGAAGTATCCCCCACAAGCTCATGCCTTTGAACACCTGGTCCACAGTAGGTGGTACCAGCTTGGGAAGTTATGGAACCTTAAGGATAAAGAATCTATGGCAAACATAAGCCATTGGGGTTAAGCCTTGGTAGTGATGTTGATTTCTTCTTGTGACCCAAACTCACAGCTGTCTGACCCACCAAGAAATAAGGAGTTGCTATCACACTCTCACTGCCCCAGCAGCCACGGGGAACATCCCCATCATGAAGGACTGTATCAACTGAAACCATGAGCCAAAATAAAACTTTCCTCCCTTAAGTCAGCTGTATGGTCACAATGATTACAAAAGAACCTAATACACACCCTGAAAGAGAATGTGAGAAGAAGGGATGAGGGGAGAAAGGATGTGGGGAGAAGCTGGTCTAAATAGCTTTGGAAAGTTGTTTTGAATCCAAAAAGAGTTTTTATACTGCATTAAATGGCAAGTGTGTTTCTTATACATGTATAGGTTTGCAACTCTAAAATATGCTACTTGTATACTAGGTTTGACCAAAATCATCAACATATTGCAGATAATAGAAGGAAGATATCTCACTGTTGCAGAAACCAACTAGAAATAAGGAAAGTGTCGAGGCTTCCTATGACTCATGATTCCATGCCAAAACAAGTGTGTGTGTGTGTGTGTGTGTGTGTGTGTGTGTGTGTGTGTGAAAAACCAACATACATTTCCTAATTTTACTCAGCAGAAACAGGAGTAATTAACATATATAATCCTAGATCTTGCTTACTTTCTAAGAGAAAGTATCTTGCCCTGGTTTGTTCCAGTGCTAAGAAAGAGAAAATGCAAATGATAGTTAAATATTTTGTGGTGTCAGAAAGTAAGGAAGTAGTAAAAAGAAAAAATTTTTATACCACAAGGCAACTTGGAAAAGCTCCCAATGGTCAAATTTAGAGCAACATTAGAAGTAAAGCAAATTATGACACAACTGGATTAAAACTGAATAACAAAGCAACTTTATACATCAGTGTTAATATCAACACAGGCCAGAAGGTGGCACTATTTTATGAAGTGATGATAAAAACAGTAGATTTGGAGGTTAAAATATCAAAGACTCTGTTTTAGATATGGCAAATCTAACATTTCTGCTAGTTCTAAAAATAACAACTAAATTAACAAAATAAATGGGAGATAAGGAACAACTTTAACATAAAAAATAATTTTAACTGATAAACATAAAAGGAGTAAAGGAACTAAAAATGTATCATTTGAACACCACAGTAATAACTGTCACAGGCAATAGCCAAGATGGGCGTTAAAATAAGTCATTTATGAAAGTACTGTGCACTCTGTAATTTTTAAATAAAAAGAAATCAATATTGACAACTTTGAAAGCTTTTTAGAAAAGTATTAAAGTAGATTAAGAAGAGTGAGTATAGAGGCAAATGTTTTAACATAACAGCCTTGGGAAAAGATAATAGTAGCTTTTACTGAAAGGTAGCCATGGATATGGAAACAAGTGGAAAGACTGAAGATTATATTTCGAAGGCACATAGGAACAGAATTGTGATAAGATAACAGTAATTATTTAAAAAGAGAAATTGAGGCTGATGGCTAGGTTTATGTCTAGATGAACTGGTCCTAAAGTGGTACTATTTCCTGAAGTCAGATAATAGGCAGATTTCAGGGCAAAAAAAAATCAGAGATTCAGCTAAAAGCTGGAATCAACCCAGATGTCCATCATTAGAAGAATGGATAACAAAGATGTGGTATATCTACACAATGGAATTCTATACAGCAGTAAGAAAAAACGACATAAAGAAATTTGAGGAAAAATGGTTGAACCTGGAACAGATCATTCTCAGTGAACTTACCCAATCACAGAAAAAAAATCGACACATAGTCTCACTCATCTGCCACACCTAAACTGAATCTGCCCAAGATGCCTTACATACCCAGCAAGCACCTCATGGACTAGACAATAAGATGGATGGGAGGGAGGGGAGGGAATCAAAGAGTGGAAAACAGTAATCTGGAACCAAACGGCAATGGTACCATAAAATTCTGCTTCCTAAAAGACAGACCAAATGGCTGAACCTTCACTAGACCCTTACAGGAAACACCTGAACCACAAGACACTGGAGAGGGTAGGATCAAGACTGACCTAAATCTCCTACATCTTCCCTCCCTCCCTCTCCCCCTCTCCCCTCTATCTCTCTCCTCTCTAACTCTTGTATATTAGTTATCTTTTTCCTCAATTTCTTAGTGGACACTGACCTGTAACCCCCACTTCCAGCTTGGGCCTACCATCCACAATGAGCTTTTGATCAGAGAAACCTACAAGGTTTCCCAAAACAATGACAGACTTCTGTCAGAGTACTTGATGACCCACCAAAGGCCAGTGATAAGACCCTATTGCTGAAGACTCCATACACAGCTGATGCGTAAAATGGAATGACATGGCTGGAAGCCAGGAGAGAGTCAGTCCCCAGACAGTCAGCGTGTCTAGTGCCAGAGGTGCTACATAGGCGACTGGGGGAAATGACCAAGATCTGTCCAAGCAACACATTGTTTAACCTAATTAGCAACAAATAACCGGATGTGATGCCCACACAAGTGCAATAGTGGTACACAGCCATGGTGAGGAATCAATTGCTCTTGATTTGGCTAACTGATCCACTCAGTGGTACTAGACCCTTAGCTGGAGCTGGGAAACAAGTCAGAACCATACCCAAACACAAGCCCACTCTACAATATCAAGCTACCATCAATCACGGGGTATAAGAGGGCCTACACCTATCAAAGTGTCTATCAAAAAAGTAAGTGTTATCTCAATTTTCCGGGTGCTAACTTACTCTCCGTTGGAGAATCTGCTTCTCTTTTCCAGATAGATGCAGATCCTAAGAAGAGAGCTGCCCCAACATACCTCAAAAGGGGCCCAATTGAAACTAAGGACAACTGGTGAAATAAGCAAGGGTGATGTTTTCCTGTGAACCACAAGACACAGCACAAAGGGGAAGGAGATCAACACAGAGAAAAATCAACTCCTACCAAATCAGAGAGCCAAAGCCTCAGAGGTCCCCAACACCTCAGCACTGAAGCAGACCAAAAATGAACCCAACATGGCTCAGGGAAATCTTGTGGAAGAGGGGGCGGAAAGAATGTCAGAGTTACATGTTGGGTCATGATTTGCAGAGACATTTATCATACTAATAACTGGGGGCTAACTCCACAATGCACGACCCATTTTCATTAACAAGGAGGGTCTAATGGGAGGGGGTAGATCACAGATGAGCATAAATAATGGTACCAAACTGCCTGTATTCACTGAAATGAAAACTAATAAATTAAATTTAAAAAAAATCAGAGATTCTATTAGATTTGTCTTATGAAATTTTTATTAGGCATCCAAGGGAAGAAATTAAAGAAGCCATTGTTCTGTGACAATGGAATGCAGAAAGATGAGCCTAGAAAATTCTAGAGCTATAAGCACAGAAGTAATGTAAAGCTCAGAAAATAGAATGTTTGACTTTGAAATTATGACAAAGTTCCACCCGGCACTAAAAACATGATCTAGGGTGGGGAAATGGCTCATTAATTAAAGGTATTTGCTTGCAAAGCCTGCCTGCCCAGTTTTGATTCCAGTACCCTCATAAAGCCAGATGCACAACATAGCACAAGCATCTGGAGTTCGTTTGCAGTGGCAAGAGGCCCTGGCAAGCCCATTCTCTTTGACTTTCTGTATATCTCTGCCCTTTTCAAATAAATGAATGAATGAATATATAAATAAATAAAATATTAAAAACCCACAATCTAACTTATACCCATGAAAATGATGAAGATAGCATGAAGAAAAAAATCACTGGCAAAAAAAGTTTTTTTCTGACTACCACAGATAAATGCACCCCACTGCATGCATGTGCATAGACCACACACACACACACACACACACACACACACACACACACACACACCACAAAATGCACACACACACAATACACACACAGCATACACACACAAAACACACACATACAACACACACACACAAATAGGCCTTAAGTGAAAATACTGGAAAATGGGATGTATCTGTTACTTTCTCATTGCTAGAACAAAATACCTAACCAGAAGTAATTTAGAGAGGGAAACTGTTGAAACATTCCCCCCATCCTCTCCCTCTCTCTCTCTCTCTCTCTCTCTCTCTCTCTCTCTCTCTCTCTGTCACTTTCTCCCTCACTGGCTCGCTTGCTCTCTCACTGGCCCACACTCTGCACCCTTCTCTCTCTTGTGCTTCGCTCTCTTGCTCTCGCTCTCTCTCTCTTCCTCTTCTTCTCCCTTTCCTTCTTCCTCTCCCCAGGTTTCTGATGCCTCACTCTCTCTATGGCTTCAGATCCCCCTTAGAGTCAAGAAACCATCTGTCTTGGTCCCTCTATCCAAATGCAGAATCCAACAACTAAGCCTAAGCTCACAAGGTGTGCTGGCCTGCAGCACGAGAGTCGAAACAGACCCTGAAGGAGGGAGTGGGAATGGATCTGAGACAAGAACACAAGGAATGGAGCCAAGACAAGTTCTGATCAAGGCTCAGGTTTATTCAGGCAAACACAAGCTTATATACAGAAAAAAACTTTCTCGACAATGCCTATGTGCCTAAAGTCAGCTTCACCAGGGCCATACAATAATTAATGTCTCTGTGTCTGGTGCCTGCTTCGCCAGGGCTGTATGAAAATGCCTCTGTGTCAAGAGGTCAAAGAGCAGCTTCAGCTCCCGACATCTCCCCCTTCTTTATTTATTAAAAGAAGCGACTGTGCCTGTCTTAGGTTGTCAGAGGCATCCTTACCCATCATAGGACAAATGTATTATCCTTCAATATGTGCCCTGTCTTAGGTTGGATGCCTCCTCCCCCCGATCTTACCCGTCTCTGGCTACCAGCTGGATAAAATTCAGGGAGGATTAGGATAAAGTCTGAGGGAGCCTAGGACGTGTTCTATAGTGCATACCTTGGACCTCTGTGTGAACATTCACAACAGACTTTATTAGACGTGAAGAAAATAGACAATAGGCATAAGAAAAGCAGAAGGCAAACTCCCACAACTGCAAAGCTGTCTATCCAGGAATTTAGAGAGTTCCAGCCAGGCAACACAGACTTAGTTGCAGCCAGTAAATCATTAGGGGCCTTAGTGGAGTCAAAATCAAGATGCCTGTTCTGTATAGCTAGAATTTCTGAATGTAAACTAACCAAATCTAATGAAATGTTAGCATGGTGACAAATTCCTTCCAAATGCATTTTGACCTTTACCCAATCTTCATAACTAGCATTGTAAATTTTAGAGGTGATGCAGATTCATTGATAATCTGCATGGCATTCCAATCGAGCTCTAATCTTCATTC
Organism: Jaculus jaculus; assembly: GCF_020740685.1. Taxonomy (NCBI): domain Eukaryota; kingdom Metazoa; phylum Chordata; class Mammalia; order Rodentia; family Dipodidae; genus Jaculus; species Jaculus jaculus. The sequence goes on from NC_059107.1 coordinate 111,586,009, forward strand.
CTTGAATTTGCTCTCCCAAATAGGTCACTACATCAAACAAAGCATGTATTTTTTCTTCTAACTTCTTGTCTATGGCTACTTGAGTTCCCAAAGCAACAGAAACGGTTTTAGCTAGATTATTAACAAAGTGTGCATATGAACTTCTTGTGTAAGAGCAACAGCAGCAGTAGTAATAGAAGCTAATAATGTAATAAATGCAACAATCCCAGCAATAATTAAACCTAAAATTCTCTTTTGTCTATTTAAACTATTTTTAACCTCCTCTAGAATTTGAATACCCTTGTCAGAGTACCAAGGCTTTGAAAGATTAACAGGAATCATAACAAATGCAGGTTGTTTGACAATCATTACAGCTTCAGAATCATGAGAAATACAATTGGACTGACTACAATTATCACAGGTAACATTAAACATTCCTTTAGACCCGTGATACCAAGTAATATTTATATTTCCTAACATCAGGGCATAAGGTGGTGTAACACAGGCCATAACAGTTCCCTTCGGAAGATGTGACTTTGATACCTCCCATAGCAGCAGCAATTTTCCACATGTAAGTTTGCTGATGTCCATTGTCTGACCACCACAATCCTGAGGACAGTCCAGTAACCCAATCATTAACCCATTCAGTTTTACTCCCTATAAAACCTGCTTTATCTTCTTTGTACCTTGTACATGCTCTTGTGCATGCTTTACAGTAATGTTTCTTTCCTGTATTTCAAAACATCCCACTATGCTGATCTTAGAAAAGCATAGTGGAATACCTAGACCACGCCCTGAATATGAACTCATAATTATTTGATGTAATTTTATATTTTTACTAGATGGCATGCTTAGCAACCAAATGTTATTGACTAGAACTATGATTACTTTTTTCTCCTCGGTCACTGGATGTAATATAGGAGGGTCAGGAACATAGGTCCAGTATACTTTACTGTAAGCAAGATGTAGATGACATCATATCATCAGGATCAGCAGTGTCCTCTTGTTTGATCTCATGGCCTGCATACCAGACCAAACATTCTGGCAACCATCTGGCTCCATTTTCTTTCTGTGAAAAAATACAAACAGATCCTCATCCCCATATTAATACAGGGTAAAGTCCACTCCATTTGTCAGTTAATGGATCTTTCCACATTACTTTAGCATAATTAGTCTTGGTTTGAGCATGCCAAAAATGGTCAGCAGCAGAAAACCCTTTTGCATCCAAAAGTAAAAAATTTAAAATAAATAAAGTATGCTTTAACCATCTTGTTACTGATTCCTGTGTCATATCCCCCTTTTTAGTTTTTTGTAACCAGACTTTTAATGTTCCATTTGCTAGTTCAATGATACCTTGCCCTTGGGGGTTATAAGGAATTCCAGTAACATGTTCAATATTAAAAGAAGAACAAAAGTGCTTAATTCCTGCACTTGTATATCCTGGACCATTATGTGTTTTCAGTTGTTTAGGTACTCCTAAAATATTAAAAGAATGAAGACAATGAGAAATAACATATTTAGTACCTTCTCCCGTTTGAGCAGAATAAGTGTCAATAGAAACATGTACAAATTTCATTTTTCCAAACTCAGGAACATTAGTTATATCCATTTGCCATAAATGGCCAGGAGTCAAATCTCTAGGATTGACACATGATATGGCACAGGTAAAAATGTGAGACATTGTTGACAATTTTTAACTATCTGTCGTGCTTGTTCACGTGTAATTTTATATTTAAGACAGAGTATTAGCTTTAAGATGATGAAGCTTATGAGCATTAATAGCTTCTTCCACAGAAAAAATTCTGGTAGCCTCGTCTGTAATAGCATTTCCCAGAGCTAAGGGTCTGGGGAGGCCAGAATGAGCACGAAGTTGTCCTACACAGAAAGGTGCTGAGCTCTGGAGAATCAAAAGTTGAACCTGTGCAAACAAATTGTAAACAGTAGAAGAAGGACTTATTCTACTACAGGTTTCTAAATAAGGAACTGAGTGGACAATATATTGGCTATCAGTGTAAATATTAACAGATATAGTAGCAGTATGTTGCAATAAAGCTTTAAAGGCTGACAGTTCTACAAACTGTGCAGATTTATAAGGAGTATTAAAAGTATATGTTTGTCCCACATGATCATAAATGTTGGCGGGGATGTGGAAAAAGAGGAACCCTTCTACACTGCTGGTGGGAATGCAATCTGGTCCAGCCATTGTGGAAATCAGTGTGGAGGTTCCTAAAACAGCTAAAGATTGATCTACCTTATAACCCAGCTATAGCACTCCTAGGCATATATCCATAGGAATCATCTCATTTCCTTAGAAGTGCATGCTCAGCCATGTTTATTGCTGCTCAATTTATAATAGCTGGGAAATGGGACCAGCCTAGATGTCCCTCAACTGATGAGTGGATAATGAAGATGTGGCACATTTATACAATGGAGTTCTACTCAGCAGTAAAGAAAAATGAAGTTACAAAATTTGCAGAAAAATGGATGGATCTGGAAAGGATTATACTAAGTGAGGTAACCCAGGCCCAGAAAGCCAGGTGCCACATGTTCTCCCTCATATGTGGATCCTAGCTACAGATGATGGGCTTCTGCGTGAGAAGAAAAATACTTAGTAGCAGAGGCCAGTAAGTTAAAAAGGAGATATAAAGGGAAGAGAAAGGAAGGGAGGAGGGTACTTAATAGGTTGGTATTGTATATATGTAAGTACTATGATTGAGATGGGGAGGTAATATGATGGAGAATGGAATGTGAAAGGGGAAACTGTGGGGGGGGGGATTACCATGGGATTTTTTTTATAATCATGGAAAATGTTAATAAAAATAAAATTTAAAAAGTATATGTTTGTCCATTTAAAGAATAAGCAGCTAGGCCAGAAGAAGATCCATCTGTAAAGTCCAACATAGCATCCTGGATAGGAGAAAATTGTGTATGGCAAGGAAAAATGACTTGATGTTGCATGAAGAACTGAATCAATTTATGTTTATGGTAATGATTATCAATGCTTCCTGCAAAACCTGCCATGGACAATGCCCAAGTATCTAAAAAGGCAACAAGCCAAGAAACCTGCTTTGAATTATAAGGCTCACAGATAACCTGTAGTTCTATTCCAAAATATTAATAGATTCAGCTCTTCCATCACTACTTTAGCAACATCATTATAGTGAGGAGTGACAGTTCTTGGAGGAGAAGATGCAAGATGTACCCATAGTATAGGAGCTCCTTGCCGCAACAATCCTGTTGGAGTATATGAGGTAGGAAATACAAGCAACCACAACTCTTTACTATAGTCAATATAAGTGATAAATTGTTCTTCTATAACCTTTTGTACTGTAATTAATGCTTTAGAAGCATCAGGTGTAAAAGAACAAAAAGAAGGATTACAGTCCCCCTGTAGTATATTAAATAAAAGTTTTAATTCATGAGTAGTAAGTTTTAAATAAGGCCTAATCCAATTAATATCTCTTAACAATTTCTGAAAATCATTTAAAGTAGTATGGTTCTGTATTTTAAGAGTTACTTTCTGTGGTTTAATTTGTTTTGGATATAAATAAAACCCAAGATAAGAAAAAGGGGAATCTTGTTGTACCTTTTCAGGTGCAATTTTTAATCCCCACATAGTGAGCTGTTGTCCCATGTAACAGAAACAAGTCAAAACATCTGTCTTTTCCTTTCCAGCTAATAAAATATCATCCATATAATGAATAATATATATTTGAGGAAATTTGCTTCTTGAAGAAGTTAATGCTTTAGCCACAAATTTCTGACATAAAGTTGGACTATTAGACATACCTTGAGGGAGAACTTTCCATTGATATCTTTTCATAGGCTCCTTAGAATTACTAGAAGGAACACTAAAAGAAAATGGCAACAATCTCATGGATAAAAAGGTATAGTAAAAAAGCAATCTTTCAAGTCAATAATCATTTTAGAAAAGTCAGCTGGAATGGCCACAGGACTAGGCAGACCAGGTTGCAATGCTCCCATTAAATGCATTGTAACATTCACAGCTCTCAGATCTTGTAGTAACTGCCATCTTCCTGATTTCTTTTTAATGACAAAAATTGGAGTATTCCAGGATGAAGATGATTCCTCTATATGCCCTGCCTCTAATTGCTCTTGAACTAATGTCTGTGCAGCTATCAGTTTTTCCCATGTCAAAGGCCACTGCTCCACCCATACAGGATCATCAGATTTCCAACAGTAGGCTTTGCATGGGGCGGCACAGCCTGACCAGTGGCCATTAGGGAAAATACCCCAGCCCTTGATGATTTGCATTAGAAGCTACTTGAATAGGTAATGATTCACCCTGTTCCCATTTTCCTAATCCTTTATCAAGCAAGTAACCCTGTCTAAGCATTTGAGCAGTAACAATTTCATTAGGACTACACATTAACAATTTCATTTGACTCAAAACATCTCTTCCCCACAGGTTTAAAGGCAAACTGTCTATAATGTAAGGCTTACAATACCCAGTATTACCTTTTTCATCTTCCCAAAGTAATTCTGCAGCACTCTGCTCAGGACAAGAGGATGTCCAGTACCTCTCAATTGAGTCCCTGTAGGATGCTTAGGGCAAGAAGCAGGCTAATGATTACCAGACAAAATAGTAACATCAGTTCCAGTGTCTATTAACCCTTCAAATTGCTTCCCATTTAATTTTAAAGTTAATTTTGGACATTCCTTACTTATAGGTTGAACCCAGTAAGTAGCTGATGAACCAAATCCTTGAGTCCCTCGACCCTGAACATTAGCAACCCTTCCAGTTCTTATCATTGGAAGGAGCAACAATTGAGCTATTCTCTGACCAGGCAATATTGTAAAGATTGTTTTTGGAGCAGACATCATAACTTTAAGTTCTCCTGTGAAACCTGCATCAATAACTCCAGGTGCTACTTGTAATCCCTGCAGAGTACTGCTACTTCTCCTGAAGATCAAGCCTACACTATCCTTGGGCACTGGGCCACATACTACAGTAGGCAGTGGTTGAAGTCCCATTTCTGGAGTTAACACTGTGTAGGTGGAGGAACTGAGGTCGAGTCCAGCACTCCCTGGTGTGGCTCCAAGAAGTTGGGAGACTGGCTGTTTGAGAAACAAACTGTATTGCCCCATAAACTTGTCTTTGCAGGACCTGGGGCTGGCCCCTCCTCCCGCTTCCCTGCTGTTGGATAATAGGGTTGCCATCTCTATCTGTTTTAGATCTACATTCATTTGCCCAGTGTTTTCCTATTTTGCACGTGGGGCAAAGACCAGGAGCTGGATTATTGGAATTTCCATTTTTTCTTTTAATTGGACAATCTTTTTACATATGTCCTATTTTTCCACAAAAAAAAGCACTTGCCAGATCTTGCTGCAGTGGCAGCCATTTGAAAAAGAATTCCTTTTAACGCTGCAGCCATGGCTATCCCCTGAGTTAGCTAGGACAAATATCAGCACATAATCTAATATATCCTTGTAGATCAACTTTCTTTCTATAAGGCCATATAGCTGCTTTGCAAGCACTGTTTGCATTTTCATAAGCAAGCTGTTTTACAAAGTCCATACCGGCACAGCATCTCCAAATACTCTCCCTGCTGTTTTTATCAATCTATCTACAAAGTCAGCATAATTCTCATCAGGACCCTGTATGATCTTGGTTAAATTCTCCCCCGCAGCTTCTCCTTTTGAAGGAAGACTAAACCACACTCTACGAGCTGCTGTGGCTATTTGTTGATAAACAGCAGGGGGATATGCAATTTGATTGTCATTCCCAGCATAATTTCCTTCCCCAATAAGCATATCAACATTCCAATTACCATTCTCTGCCTGTTGATTCAACATTGCAGTCTTTTTGCATAAGTCATAGAATTCTACTTTCCAAATTAAATATTCTCCTCCTGATAAACAAGCTTTGCCTATAGATTTCCAATCATCTGCTGTTAGAATTTTCCCTGCCAATGCTTCTGTAATTGACATAGTATATGGTGATGTAGGTCCATATTGTGCACAAGCTGATTTTAATTCTTTTATGTCTTTAAAATTAAAGGAAGCATATTGCCTTATCAGTAGATTACCCTGTTGAAATTCAGTTGCTGGATAAGCCAATAGGAAAGCTCATGCTTCCTCATCACCTTCTTCTGTGGCTTTCTGTATCACCCTTTCTAAGGGGGAGCAATTAAAAGCAGGCTGAGTAGGATGCAATGAAGATACGTGGACAATTTCAGAAGGCTTCTTAGTAATACTATCTAACTCATCTTTTAACTTTCTCTTTTCTTTCTCCAGGTTTATTCTCTCCTTTAAGGCTGTCACCTCATTTTTTAATTCTGCTATGTATACTTGTGTGGAGGGCATGGGGTGGAGGGACGCGGTGGGTCCCAATCTGCATGATAATCAGCGGACTCTTTCTCTATTTCTTCTGTTTCTTCTGGCTCTAATTCCTCATCACTATTTTCCTTAGAAACTTTATTCAATTCTTTGTAAGTTACAGGTGTCCCTTTTCCAGAACTTTGATTTCTAATTTCTTCAATGACATCTTGAGTGTGATCTAACGTTTGCTTCACTAAACTATCTTTTGTACCTGATTCCAAGGCAACCTTTATCAAAGACCATAAGGAAAAAGCAATTACTGGAGCCTCATTAGGACCACGAGTTTGTAAAAAGACATCTAATTCTTTCCCTACCTGAGCCCAAGCAACTGAATCAACATTTCCCTGCTCTATGAACCAAGGGCTCGTTTTATTAATGAAATAAAAAATTTTGCTTAAAGAACTTGAAGCAATCCCAGTTCCTTGTGCTTTTACTATGGCAATTAGCTCCTTTTTACTCTTTGCTTGTCCCATCATTGCGCCAACTTACCTTATTCCAGAAGACTGAGCGGGTGACTACAATCCTCTTTTTAGTTTCACTTTCTTCCACGGATCGATCCTGGGTTGATATTGGCATTCCTCACTGAAGCCCCTCATATTCAGGTCCTGTTCTGGGCACCACACTGTGCCAACCTGCCCTCCAGCACGAGAGTCAAAACAGACCCTGAAGGAGGGAGTGGGAATGAATCTGAGACAAGAACACAAGGAATGGAGCCAAGACAAGTTCTGATCAAGTTTCAGGTTTATTCAGGCAGACACAAGCTTATATACAGGAAAAAAAAAAAAAAAAAACTTTCTTGACAATGCCTACATGCCTAAAGTCAGCTTCACCAGGGCCATATGATAATTAATGCCTCTGTGCCAAGAGGTCAAAGAGCAGCTACAGTTCCCGACAACAAGGTTTGCAAGAGGAACAACAGTTTTGTAGGTTTTCATGTTACCAATTTAAAAGACAAAACAGGTTTGGTACAATCATCACCAATGTGATTACTCCAAAAGTGCTTACTTGCAAAGTCTGCTGGCACAGATTCAATTCCTTAACCACTCATTTAAAGCCAGACAGGCATTCATTTGCAGTAGCAAGAGACCCTGGTGTATTCATGCATACACACACGCACACACACACACACACACACGCACACACACACACACACACACGCACACACACACACACACACACACAAACAAACAAATAAAAATTATTTTAAAAAGAACCTACTTTGTTTATGGTCATACAACCCCTAATCCATCAGCTGTTATCTCAAAAGATGTCTATTTTGTGACATCAATGGACTGGGAATATAAAAACTCCACTAAAAGATAAAAAAATGTTGATAATAAAATAATTGGCTACACTTGGTGCTAATTTTGTGCCAAGCCTTGTGCTAACATTTTTTAAATATTTGCATTGTCATTTTGCTTTCCCAAACCAAAACTCTGAAGGTCGCATGGAAGAGGAGAGTAGAGAGTAGGAGGGACAGGTAACCTCTTCATTTCACAGAAATATTTGGCATAAAGTCCAACTTGTTGCCATGAATGGTAAGGTCATTCTCAGAGCTGGGAAGCGGGTTACCTCATTTAGCCACAGCTTGAGCACTCCCAGCTTCTGCAGTCTCCCTACACTGGGCTGACAAAACTAGAAACAGCTCCTCATTTCACTTCGGAGAAGCTGACTTTTGCTATCTTCCCAGTCTGTTTCCCAGTCACTTTCACAGAAAAGGAGCTGAAATGTCTAGTCCTCCTTATCAGGACAGTTAGGAAACTGTTCCTTCTGTATAAGACCTTGAAATTCCAGTATTGCCCAAAACAAGTCTCTTTGCGTATATGTTTCCATATTTGGGGGGTATAAAACTTACTCTGTGTTTTACCTGGAACTGCTTGCCAGGCCACTGACAACTTCAAGCTATTGGGCTCCATGGACTACAGTTTTTCTTATTTGCTAACCTGGTGTCCAAATAAAAACCAGTTTCCTTATTAGCAATTGATTTTGATTTTACTAAAACTGGTGTGGTTAAAAGGTTCTTATACTAATAGATATGTGACCTTTAAGATTCTTGACGGGGAAAAAATTCTCATCAGATTAGAACTTCATTTCTCAACTCAGTCTCTTCTCACTTTAGAAATAGTCCATTGAAGTGATCCTTTCCCTGACTGTGCTCTAGCATCTTCTTCAATTCCCTCTTCTCTCAACTTCTCAATTTGTGGAACTCCGGTCACTCTCCCATTACTGGAAGTGGCAGTTACCTGTAAAAACACTGTTGTCCTAGTCTGAAGGTTTTATCTGTATTTATGTCATCCAACCTAAGCCTGTGGACAATGAACACAAAAGAGCAGCAAATATGAGGGTAGAAGTATAACCATGAGAGTTTTCTTAAAACAATGACATTTAGCCATAGCACAATTAAATAATACCCCATGCCTCTGGTATTACACAATAGTTAAGAAGTAATAATTTGGGGCTAGACAGGTGGCTCAGCAGTTAAGTGTTTTTCCTGTGCAAGTATGAGTGACTGAAAGTGCCTGAGACCACTAGAGTTTGAATATCTTACTCCCACTGAACCAGCTGGGCATGGCCACAGCACCTGTAACTCTAGTTCTGCAGGGGAGAAGAAGCCCAAGAATTGTCTGAGCCTGTAAGCTCCAGATTGGGCAATGAGACTCTGGCTCGAAACAAGAATGAGTGGAAGAGCAATGGTGCAAGACACCTACATTCCACTCTGGCCACTGTAGCCAAGCATATGGGATGCCACAGTGTACACTATCCAGTCCCCCCCCCCCACTTCCACACACACAGCAAAAAGAAATAATAATAACTTAATAAATTCATGCCTGAAAAAGATGCCAAGTGTCAGCTGTGGATTTTATTGGTTGGTAGTCAGATCAGGACTTCTTAGGGGCTGTGGCCGTTCACTGTCTCAGGGGGCCATCCTCTCTGTTTCTGCTTTGTCCTGGTGTCTCTAAGTTCTGCTTTTCCCATTCATCTCTGGTAACTCTAAGACATGAATTAAAATAAGTAGGAAAAAAAAAAACTCAAGAGAATAAACATTGCATTTAATAGCGCTATGATAAGCCACCTTCACTTTGTTATTCCATAAATTGACCACCATTGTCCTGATGTCATGTAGACAGGCAGGTCACCCTTGCACACTGATGTAGATGTGGGGTTTGGCACCTTCAGTTAAATTGAATCAATATTTCTTTTAAGCCTAAGAAAACTGACAGTGGGGATTTCCTAACTCCTAAACCAGAGTTTACAGCAAGTCATTTCCAGTCACTCAGCATTTTCTACTCTGGTGATAGTCCCTACACCTAATTATAAAAACAGAAATAACTAAGATTTCCTCACCCAAACTTCTTGATGCCCACCACTCACCTAAGGTCAGGTACTCACTTAATTTTGTCAGCTTCATGTTGCTATAACAGCACATCTGAGAACTAAAAGACCTACTCGGTTCATGGTTCTAGAGGTTCTGGCTCCAGATTAAGTGGCCGCATTACATTGGGTCTCTGAAAATGGCAATACATCATGGTGTAAGAAGAAATCACTTGTCTCATGAATCAAAGAGGCAAAGAGAGAGAGAACCAGCAGGTTCCACAACCCTCATAGGGGGCATGTTTCAAATGACATTCGGACTTCCCTCAAGACTTTGCCTCCCCTTAAAAGCATCACCCTACAGATTAAGCTTTTCATACATGGACACTTTGGAAGATTCTACTCATGTTCAAACCATAGCCCTCCTCATCGTGATTCTATTCCCCGAAGGTCATCAGTACCTTGTGTGTAGTACTCTCAATGAAGGAGAGCAAATGAAGAGTGTTTGAACTTTTCAGGTCAAAGTCCATGGAAGATTAATCATGTATTACTGATTAGAAATATGAGAAGGATAAGGCTGAAAAGTTACATTTCATATATGTAAGTATTTGGAAGGCACCTTAAAATTAAATTTGTACCCTGGTCCTTTGGCTCAAAGGGTGGTATTCATCACTCTTCACTCACAAGTAATTTGAAAATATATTTGAGCAACTGTGATTGTCCTGTTGATTCCAAAAGTTCTATTGAGATTTCATGGCTGGAGAAACCATGGATGTCATAAGTTCTGTAGTGTATGAGACAATTCTGTACAATGGACTTGCCCTGTGCTTCATGCAATTTATCACAACATCTGTCTTAATTCATACAATAACCCTACAAGTGCTGCATTTATCCTATCCAAAAACTATTCTAGAGTTAATAAGAGCCTTCATCTTCTTTATTTGTAGCTAGAGTGATCACTTTAGTGCATGTTATCCACGCATAATTCCTCCTTTTTAAAAAAAACATTTTTGGCTTGTTCACATCCCCAAGTCACCCATACAGACCTACTAATTAAGGGAGTAAGATCATTTTGAACACCAGAGAGTGTATACAAACTCTCAAAGGTTAATTAACTGTATTATCTTAAAATATTAATAAATACTCATTGATAAAAATTTGAGAAACTTTGAAATTTCGATCCATATTCTTTCAAAAACTTATCTATTTATTTGCAAGGAGAGAGAGAGAAAGAAAGACAGAAAGAGAGAATGGAAGTTCCAGGACCTCCTGGCACCACAAACTAACCCTACATGTATGTAGCACTCTGTACATTTGTACATCTTTATCTGCTGGGAAACTGGACCTGAGCAGTCAGGCTTTGCAAGCAAGTGCCTCCAACCACTGAGCAATCTCTTCAGCCTAAACCACACTCTTATTGGTACAACTGATTGCACCTGTTTTGCATGTGTATGTGATGTGGTGTGTGTGTGTGTGTGTGTGTATGTTTCTCCAGATGGAAATATGAGAATGGGTAGTGTGGAAAGAATGTTTGAAATCCTTATAAATGTTAACTGATGATCCACTGGCTAGAATTAGTACTCCGACTAGTACAAAAGAGTTCATCCTATTGTGTGGTGGTCCCAAGAAGGAGGGGCCCAACTCTAGGATTGAGTCTTAGGTAACAACCATATCATACTTGGATGGGTCCCTGTGGTTTGATTGAGCTCTTACATGTAAACAAGATGGAGCTGAGGAGGACAGAGGAGAATCAGAGATGTTAGGAAAGAGGTTAAGAAATACAAAATAATAAAAAAAAAAGAAAGTGGTCTAATATCTCAGAATAATAGTGACAAGGAGTATTTTCTGGCTTTGCAGTATCCAGGCAAGGGAGTAGTGTAGTGGGATTTAGGAAATTACATCAGTGTAAGGTATGTCTGGGGTTCATAGGAGATTTGAAATAATAGCTTGGAGATAGGAAGAAAAGATTATACAGACTGTTTGGTGGGTTGAGAGAGGTTTAAAATAAGAAGAATATAAACATGTAGGTAGAAGTAAAAGACCAGTTTAAAAATCTTTTGTATCAGAAAAGGAGTTTCTAGTAAAGCTCAGAAGCAGAGGCACCATCCTAAATTAATTTCATCTAGTTTTTTTTGTAAACAACTATCCACATATCAGGTCTAAAGCATTGTCCTCAAATTGCAGCTTTTCATTTTGTTTAGTGGTCATATAAAGGTGGGACAGTTTATAAGAGTTAGGTAAAGTTTGCGGAGGCTTTGAGTGAAGACATTTAGGGCTTTATTGAAGAGAGAGGAGGCCCTCTGTTAGAAGGAAGTTAGATGGAGAGGCTCATAGGGATCTCTTGAGGCAAATTGATATAATGGTTTGGTGAGTGATCTAAAATTGGGGATCCAGAACTGGAGAGATAGAGCAGTTATTAAGTGCACTTCCTCTGCAATCACGGGGCTCTGAGGGGGCCTGAAATTGCTATAGTTCAAATCTCCAGAACTCACATAAACAGCTAAGCATGATCACACACACCTATAACCCCAGTCTGTGGGGAGTGGAGACTGGAAGTCACTGGAGCATGTGAAAGGCAAGCTCTGGAATCTGTAATAAATATTTTGGCAAAGAAAAAAAAAATGTGTGAGTAATGGAAAAGAGCACCTGGTATTCTCCTTCATTTGTTATACCAAACCCATGGGGTGCTACAGGCCAGTGCTTAGGGCATGTGGTGGTTTGATTCAGGTGTCCCCCAAAAACTTAGGTATTCTAAATACTAGTCTCCCCAGCTGATGGAAATTGGAAATTAAAGCCTCCTGGAGGCAATGTATTTTGGGGGGCAGTCTTATGGGTATTATAGCCACTGTCCTTTTGCTAGTGTTTGGCATACTCTCCTGTTCCTGTTGTCCACCTTCTGTGGACCAGGGAAATAATGTCCACCCTCTGCTCATGTCTTCATTTTCCCCTGCCATTGTGAAGCTTCCCCCTCAAGCCTGTAAGCCAAAATAAACCTCTTTTACCCACAAGCTGCTCTTGGTTGGGTGACTTCTACCAGCAAATTCAAACCTGACTGCAACAGGATGCTACATCAACATACTGCTACACTATGAAGCTACTACAACACCACACACACACACGCACACACACACACACACACACACACACACACACACACACACACAAATATTAAATGGGGATACAAAGGCACAAGAAGTTAGCTAGACACTGGAAAGAAGTTAGGGTTTGGTGAGAACAAAGGGTGTTACTGTAATTAATTGTCTCCATTTTGGGCAAAGCTTGAGTTGTCCCTTTGTAAATGAAACTCTGTACACCGTTTTCTGCAGGAAAATGATGATATGAGTTGTAGACAGAGATCGGAGGGGCAGAAAAGAAAATCATCTACATATTGAAGAAGGATGCTAGAAGAAAGTGAGAGCTGTGAGAGGTCTTGAGGTTGTCTAAAAATGTGGGGGCAATCTTACAATCTGTGAAGGTCTAAATGAGATTCTGGGCCATTCTGGTGGAAGGGTACATCCAAATAAACAAAAAAAATATATTGTGAGGAAGGATCAAGTAAAATGGTGGGGAAAAAGACACCCTTAAGACCAACTACAAAATAGTGAAAGATTTGGGACTTCTGGGTAAAATGGCATTGTAGTAGGCACGCCAAAGCATCCTAGGGAGGAAATAAGCAGAAAAACAGCAAAATATACTCTTCTACCAAAAAGTGATAGTGTATACCAAATTATCAATCTCAGCAGAGAAGCAGGAGAGAGCCAGAGCTTTTAGCAACCACAGAAGCAGGCAGAAATGGATCCTTTGGGGGTGCTGGTCCGAGCAGCTGCCAGGCTCTGCATGAGCCTCAGGAGAAGCTAGGTGAAGGGATTTTCCTCTCATCCCAGTCTCCTTGCAAAGTCAGATAACCTGAAGGAGAAGACAGCAGGGGCCAGCTACACAGCTCTGGTAGAACTTCAGGATCACTCCACAGCCTCCCCTCCCCCAACCATCAGTGCCAGCAACCGATGTAGATGTGGGGAATGGAGATCCACCACTCAGCACCCAGCACAGGCAAACAGAGCAGTGAACCCACCAACCCAAGCCCATGGTGCAGGGACCCAAATGGTCATGCAGCATAGTTGAGACCAAAGCCATCCCAAAAGATAAGAGGACCTACTTATGCTATGTTCAAAGAAATCAAAGAAGAAAACAAACTCCTGAAGGAGAACACAGGAAAACAACCTAATGAAATAAGGAGGTTAATACAAGATATGAGTAAGGAAATAGAAATAGTGAAGAAAAACAATCAGAAACAATAGAAATTAAAAACACAGTTTGGGGCTGGAGAGATGGCTTAGCAGTTAAGCGCTTGCCTGTGAAACCTAAGGACCCCAGTTCAAGGCTCGATTCCCCAGGACCCATGTTAGCCAGATACACAAGGTGGCATACTTGTCTGGAGTTCGTTTGCAGTGGCTGGAAACCCTGGCGTACCCATTTTCTCTCTTTTGCACTCTGCCTCTTTCTCTGGATGATGCTCTCAAATAAATAAATAAATAAATAATAAAAATGAAATTAAAAAAACAAAAAATTTTAAAAAATGAAAACACAGTTTTTTAACAGCTAGAATAGGTATATTATAGTGGGATTGACTGGATTAAGATGGCTGGAAGTTTGTTAATAATTGATTTCAGGCCCTGTAATATTGTCATAGAAATTAATATTGGGACCAGTTCAGGAAAATTACAAGGTGTTTTAGGGTAACTTTAGTGGAGTAGGCTGTAGCTACCAATCAATGTCCAACATTCCAGACTATGCAATTAATTTTGACTGTGAAAGTATCTTGGAGTGAGAGGGCTGATGAGGATGGCACTGAGGACAGGAAAAGGAGAGACCTAATCTGGGTTGTACGTAGGTGAATAGAGATAGTTGCATGAAGTTTAAATGGGGCATGCTGCCCTAGTGGAGTAGGGAAGCAGGGTTCACATCTATAATGCCAGCATTCAGGAAGCTGAGGTAGGAGGACCACTGTGAGTTCAAGTCCTGCCTGGGCCACAGAGTGAATTCTAAGTCAGCCTGGACCGAAATGAGATTCTGCTTCACAATATGAAGAAAAAGAATGAGAGAAAAATGGACTTAACTTCAACAGTGACATTTACCTATAGTGATGTTAATGGTTATGGGAACTTCTGAACCAAGGCAATCAATCTTCAGTGAAGAGGACAGGAATTAAAAAATCTCAGCTCATTTGGGAACTGGAACTGCTGGTCTCTTCCCAGGGGCTTGAGGGCAGGATAACTTATAGTGTGCCTGAACTTTATGCACCGAGCAACGTCCCAGGGAAGCTCATGGATTTGGGCAAGTTCTAGCCCAGTGTTCCTCTTGGCCACACTTGAAGCAGTGTTCTGATAGAATGGAAAGTTGTTGTTGTTTTTTTTGTTTGTTTGTTTTCCAGCTGCCCTAAATAGCAGTTGCAATCAGTTGGTATTAGTCTGATCTCTTTCCCACTTTTGTTGTTGAGTCTCTTCTATAATTAAAGACTTTGAAAGCTACTTTAAGATGATCTTTTAGGGAGTTTGAGGGCCATCCTTTGATTTTTAGAGCATTTTCTTACTATTTTTTGAAGACCAGTAGATAAATTGAATATGTAATGTCTCCCAGCCTCCAAATTAGAATACAGATGGGCATGTATGAGGAGAGCCTATGTAAGGTGGATCACGAAAGCTGCTAGGTTTTCATCAGCTTCCTGTGTGAGCTCCTGCATTTTATTATGATAGATCACAGCCTTAAGAGAAATTCTTTCTAAACTCTCAATCAGGTAGGTTAAGAAGTAAGGCATACTTCCCAAATGGAGGGAATTTGATTGAAAATTCCATTTATAGTCAGTAGATAGAACTCCCTTATTCCTACTTGGGTAGCAGTGAGGATGTGTGGTGTAGAGAGAATGTGAAAAGGCTACAGTCAATATCCAGATATGAGCTTTTGCCTCCAGTGTGGTGCAAGAGGTTATAATGGCATAGACATCCTGAAAGGTCAGATCACAGGAGTGTGTAATATGCTGCGATTCTTCAGTGTATTGTGTAGGGTCAGCAGAAACTGATCCCAGTCACGTTTCAATCTGTGAGAGGACAGAGAAGAATAAGACATATACATGGAATATGCCTCTGCTCCTGCAACTTCCCATAAGAGGAGCTGGGAGGCAGGTGCAAGTGTTTCAGGAAGCTGAGGAAAATGGGATTTTAAGAAAGTAAGCAGAGGGGGAAAAGTCTGGGGCTTTAAGAATGTGGCTAGGGGCAGAGTTAAGAGTTTAGCTTTCCACTTTAGCTGTGTTGGGAAGGAGACGTGACGGGGGGACTAGATGGAGTTGATTCAAGGAGCAAGATGACAGAGCTGGGAAGGTGATCATGTGGGCATAGAAACAAATCAGGGGGAAAATTGTAGCTTGGGGTGAAGGGGCACAGAGAGGAAGGCAGTAATCAACAGGGTCAAATTCAGTGGAGGAGTCTCCTGCTGAATGACTTTTCTGGAGAAGTATATTTTCATGAAGTAACAATTTGGAAAGCAGTGCAAGATTGGTAGAGAGACTGTTATTTCTTTGTGGGGGGGGCAGTAGTATGTGACATGTAAAGATGTATATGACCCATGCATGTGCATGTGGAGGACAGAGAAGAACACTGGGTATCCTCTTACAGTTCATTCACATGCTTCTTGGATGAGGTGCCTCCCTCAACCTGTAGCTTCTGTCCATCAGTAAGAATCAGTAACTCTCCACTTTCTTCTCTTCATAGGCTGAGGGTACAGGTATGCATGGCTGTACCTAGCTTTGTTTTATATGTAGGATCTGGAGAGTTGAACTTGGTGGTCTCTGGCCCCAAGAAGACCTCATGCTTAAGCAGAAAGTACTCTTTACTAACTTTTGAGCCATCTCCACAATCTGAGAATGGCCATTTCTAAGATAGAAAGGGCTGGAGGAATTGTTTAGCAGTTAAGGCATTTGCCTGCAAAGCCAAAGTGCCCATGTTTGACTCCCCAGGACCCACATAGGCCAGATGCACAAGTGCACAAGGTGGCACATGCCTCTGGAGCTTGTTTGCAGTGGCTGGAGGCCCTGGAGAGCCCAGTCTCTCCCCCTCTTTCTCTGTCAAATAAATAAATAAATAAAATTTTTTAAATAAGAGAGAAAAAGGTTTTAGATAGGGTACTTTTAATCACTTATCATAATGGTGTATAAAATTATCCAAATCTATAAACTAAAGGTATCATGCTCAAGCCTTGTAACAAGTATTTTGTATAGGAAGCCTGGGCCTGGCTTTGTTGGAAAGGATTATATAAGCCTAAGACTAGCAAATGAACAATGGATACATATCCAGTTAAAATTTCCCAGGAGGGCTAGAGAGTTGGCTCAGTGTTGCAGAAATTCTCTGTAAAGATCATTCTAATGTGTTATGAGTGGAAGTAGAAGAGTTTATTTACTTGGGGGCCAAAGAGCTTAAGGTAGCTCTCCAAAGAAGCTTTGAGCCCGAACTGAGATTTTAGTTTTATTTTTTCATAGCCAAAGGGACAGGTCAATGAACAAAACAGACATAAATAAATAAATCATTTCTGTAGTCAGGCTTCCCTAACAGTGAACTCCATTTTTCTTTGCTTTAGCCTATCAAGCTATCTTCAGAACTTGATTCCCGTGGTAGGCAACTATCGATGCCTGCCTTAGTCTGGTATATCTGATTGATTTAGAATTATATTGCTCAGAATGTGAAAGGATGAGGAAAGAAGGGCAAAGTGAAGAGGAAGAGAGAAAAAGAAAGCCCACGGATACTTAATGCTCAAGTTCAGTCCCCTAATCACACCATTAGCAAAAGTATACTGGCTAATATTCGAGAGCTGCTAAGGAGAATAGAGCCTCGTGCTGCAAGGATTCTCCCACTCCAGGCTTTGGTTGTGCCCCCTGGTGCTATGGAGCCTAGGGAGACCATTACAATCCACTAGGTTCCTTAGTCTATAATGACCCTACAATCCTCTGGAATTTAGGTGTGAACATAAAAGAAAAAAAGTACAATATATTTTGCAACTATTACATAGGCTAGTCTCAACTCAAGTTCTTCCAGAGGACCTTGTCTTCCTTGTTCTCTGCTACCATCACACCACATATGCATAGTCCATGTCTCAGAGTCTATACTGACACTAGTCAGAGCCAAACTGACACAAACCTTACAGAAAGGGTAGAAAAACATAATGTATCCCCAAATTGGAATCCCCTAGGGCTTCACTTCCAGCACATAACTAATCATTTCTCAAAATGATGGGCAGTAAGATTCCCAACCACTTCCCTGAGGTTATGATCTGGTTCTGTGGTCCAAACAAGACAGTATCATAGTAGCCCTCCCTCCACAGATATATTAAAGTCTGTATCAGTGAGTCTTAAATACTAACAGGACTGGACACACCAGCTGTATCTTATATTGGTCACAGTAATGCCCATCTTTTTCTCATTGTTGCCTGGTCAAACAAATAAAAGTTTTGGAATCAAGTCTCATCCACTGTCTCTTAAGTTACCCCCAGTAATCACCACAATGACCACTGATCATTGCCTAAGATTACAATGGTCCTTTTCATGAACTATTTCACTCAATCTTGCTATTGTGAGCAAATTAAGTGAAATCATTGAAAAGGAACCTCTGGATATCTAAAATCTGTTCCTTGAATTTTCAATCTTGTCACTGGTTTTTTTTTGTTGTTGTTGTTTTTATTTATTTCAATGAGAGAGAAAGAGGCAAAAAGAGAATAGGAATGCCAGGGTTTCCAGCCACCGCAAATGAATTTAAGATGCATGTGCCACCTTGTGCATCTGGCTTAGGTGGGTCCTGGAGAATCAAACCAAGGTCCTTTAGCTTTGTAGGCAAGTTCCTTAACTGTTAAGCCACCCCCCCAGCCCAATCTTGCCACTGTTTTATGTCCCAAAGCTAACAGAAAGTATCTTTATTATATCCATTATCTTTGTTCATGCCAGTAACAATAAAAAGTCTTAACTCATAACACAATACTGTGCATATTCCATTTAATGACCTCCTGTCTTGTGCCTATTCACCAGGTCTCCTGAAATAACAACCCAGAGGTCTAAATTCATCATATCTTCATCTTCTTTCTACCTAAATAAGACATACACTGACTGACCCATTCATCCTCCTAAAGTGGTGACTGTTTTTTTCTCCCATGTTTTGGGGCTACCACATCCATCTAATGGCTTTTATTTTATTGCCAGACAATAAATCTTCACTTCAGAACCTTTCCAATGATGTTCACCATTCCTAAAATCTAAAAGGCTTCCTCCCTTGCAACTGATTCCTGAAGTATTTTCAGTTAGAGGAATTGAAATTGCTCCATTTAAGCATCTGGCCTCCACCCCACCCTACCTACATCATTCCCCTTCTCCATTCTTCTCTATTTTATGTTTTTCCATGGCATCAAGTATTTCCTAAAACACTCTATGGCATATTATGTATTTTATTTACTGTCTGTTTTCAACTTGACCCACTGACAGATTCCTGTGTGGTTTTGCCATCTAAGTTATCTCTAGAATCTAGGCACACAGAAAATGCCCCAATGAATATATTTTGCGGGGGGGACAGAATTAATTCTTACCAAAATATTTCAAGGAAGACCCCACATTTAATTATTCTTCCTTTTCAAATAAGGGGGTAAAAGATGACATAATATAAAAAAGCCATTAAGGGTCATACTATCTGTAGTAATGTAACCTGGATTCCAATCCAGGCTGCACTCCAAGATTAACACTGTGTATCCCACACTCAATGGTGTCTGCTCAAAGTGGGAAGAGTGACGTCAGCAAGGTGGAATATAGGAAAAGGGCATAGAAATAACGGTGCATGAAACTAAGCAGCCTATATACTTCCAATAGCAAGAATTCTCAACTGAATGGTGACACAATTAAACCTACATCTTAGAAAGATAATTCAAACAACTACCAACTACAGCTGTAGATGCCAACAAATTGCCACAGGAGACAATTGGCTTAGTGTAGCTCCAAGAGTTCCAGAGCTAAAAGTGCCTGCTTCCTTCTAACTCATCAGCATACGGTTTGTTCACCTCAGTCATCCCCTAGAAAAAGTCTGACCCAGCATGAATGGTTGTGAAAGAACACTTTATTCACTTATCTTAAATAGTGGTCATTTACAAGTGAGTTACTTTCCATTTGGGTGCAGTCACAGTTTTCACAACATTTGGAAGCACCAGATGTGAAATCTCCTTAAATGCCATTGTTATTGGGGACAGGTCATATGACCTGACACTTTCTAGCACTGTCTGACATGCCATCATAACTCTGGCTCAGAACACAGAAATGTTCTTGAGCAGGTGCAGGTATGGTGTCGATTGTAAGTGTCCCTTGTTCTGTCAAGCGAAATGCATGCACAGCCTACAGCCTTTGACTTAAGTCAGCTGTGTAGCTGGCCCCTGAGATACAGCCTGATAGCTACACAGTCTAATTAGTCAGAAAAAAAAAAAAGGCTAAGTGAAATAGTTACAGGATACAGGAATGATAAGTAATATATATTAACAGATAATCATTTTCATTACATAAAAGTTACTACTATAAATACTTCTTTGATTAATGAGTCTAAAAATATATCCTCCATATAAATAATGTTAAATATTAATAAATAGATTTAGGTTTAAAACTTCAAATAACTCTGGCAGGACGATTCTTATTTTGACGTGCTAGAGCCCCAAAGCAGCATGGACTCCTCTTTCGCTTCCTTTGTGCTGGCATCAGGTTTCTTAATACACCTCGGAGTTCATTGATCGCTTTGCGCTGGACCAGCTGGTTATTTACCTAATGGAAAAGAAAACAAAATGAGTTACAAGCACACAAGCCATTGGGATAGTCTTTTAACATCATGGTCAGTGAAAATGGAAATATTTCATTTTAAGAATGGTGATTCTGCAGAGCAAAATATCTCAATTTATAATATTCACTTCTTTGGCATCTGAGGCTAAAAGGATAATTAAATTTCAAGTAGCTAATAATTGGGAATACATGGGTTGTGTCACACATTTATCACTTTACTGCTACATAAATCTCAAAATGGAATCATGAAAAGACTCCTGCAGAAGAGTGGAGGAAAAGAGGCGGGATTGAGTATGCAATAACTCTGGCTCTGAACCAGGCTTTTAACCTCTCTAAACTTGTTTCTCCTGAAGAGATTGGTGAGATGAGCTTTCATCCACCAATTCTATCAACATATACATTGGTCAGTCATTGCTGAAATTGTCAGATAGTTCCTAAGAGCCAGTGCTTCTCCTCTTCAGTGCAGAGCAGTATGGCTTGAAGACCTAATAAGGAGCCCAAAGACCAGGTGAATGAAGAGGAGTCTATGACTCTGTGAGGTCAGTAAGTTCCCCAGGAGATTCTGATCTCCATGTAGTTTGAGAATCCATAACACAGGCTAAGCACTTTGGAAAACACTAAGTCTAAGAACAATGAAAATTCAGACCTGGGCTGGAGAGATGGCTTAGCAGTTAAGCGCTTGCCTGTGAAGCCTAAGGACCCCGGTTCGAGGCTCGATTCCCCAGGACCCACGTTAGCCAGATGCACAATGGGGCACACACATCTGGAGTTCGTTTGCAGTGGCTGGAGGCCCTGGCACGCCCATTCTCTCTCCCTCTCCCTCTCTCTCTCTCCCTCCCTCCCTCTTTCTCTGTCTGTCACTCTCAAATAAATAAAAATAAACCAAAAAAAAAAAATTCAAACCCATTTATATCAAAGCCAAAGGAATCTGGAAGCCTTTATCTTCTAGATAAAATTGAGAAAAACGTGATTTGTCTTTATGCTTTTAAAGTTATCTTTCAGTTTGTAGAAGCCATAATTTAAAAACTCAAAACCATTTCGAGATAAAGCTTAAGGGCTAAAAAGATTTCTCCAGCTGAGATACTCTAATATATGAAAGTCAATTCAGCCTTCTTGTCACAAAATATAAGGACTACCTTCCCTCCTCCCCTAAAAGCAAGTTAGCCTGCATAACATGAGAGACTGTCCAGAGACCAGGAATGGCATACCCAGATATCTTCCCCCCACCAAAAGCTGTAGCTCTCTTCTCTCGTTCTCATTTTCTGCCTAGGATGTTGTAGAGTTTTAGGGCAAAGGAGATCAGAGAACTTATATAGTAAACCCAACTGGTTCCTTTCAACATGAGGAAACTGCACCCCGAGAGACATGTGATTCATCTGAAGTCACAGTACCTTGTGGCCAAGCTGAGTGGAGAATACAAATATTCTCTCCCCCTCCCACGGCTTTTTCCACTAAGACACAGCCTTCCACTTACAGTGGGAGACTTCATCACACAAACAGGGGCCATGAGAGCGCTGTTCCTCACTACTCCCCTCTACTATTTCCCCTGCTTCTTGCTCAGTGAATTCATCTATCACATGTACAATTGTTTTTGTTTTTGTTTGGTTTTTCGAGGTAGGGTCTCACTCTAGCCCAGGCTGACCTGGAATTCACTATGGAGTCTCAGGGTGGCCTTGAACTCACGGTGATCCTCCTACCTCTGCCTCCCGAGTGCTGGGATTAAAGGCGTGCACCACCACGCCCGGCTGCATGTGCAATTGTTTTAATTCCTGTGTATTTTCAAATGACAAAATGCAATGAGTCCCATACTAACTTGACAAAGCCACCCCAAACAAACATGAAGTTATTAAGGAAGAGCCTTAGCCAGGGGTCCATCTCATAGGTTTAGCAACTGCACAGTAATCAATTTCTATTTTTTTGAGAACTAAATGCTCCATAGGTGAGGGGAACTCCATAATGAGAAGAAAGAAATAGCTGAGATATCCTCACCGAAATTTGAGTAATATTTAGGAAGTCCCACAGTTTGTCAACGCTATTGTTGAAGAACTTCACAACTAGATCTTCCTTGATGGCATCTATGCTCGCCTGGATATGTTTATCTTTCACAGTGTCAAAGAGTTTGAAGTAGAAGGAGACAATCTGGCTCTGGATGATTTTGTCCTTCTCCTTGGGAGAAAAGCACAAACAGAAGATCATGTGAACTTATCCATTATGAAATAAACAAAAGGAAAATCAGCCAAATGGGAATGCTCAGCCTACCTCTTGCCACTTCTTAGAGATGTTTAAGAAGAGAATCTCTCCATTCGCTACATCTGACTTACTGGCATTCTGAAAAAAAAAAAAAAGAAACATTGATTTATAATCAGTCCATCAATTACACATATGTATATATCAAGTTTCATTGAGTCCAGATGCTGATAATGGTCATTGATTTATTTCAGTCTTCCATTTACTTCCCAAAAGATTTTATATTAAATTGAGCTAAAGACCATTACACTCTTAGTTCCCTTACTTACTACCATAATCATGAAATTGCAATGTCACAAGTAAACTCAACAAAGCTGATAAAAGTTCAGGTGTCCCAAATAACTATTATGGAAGTCTTTCCAAACCAAGAAAAAAAATCAGCAGTGATCCCACTGTAATATACTGCCCTCCTACTGTCCAGGCTTCTATTACAATTACCTATGGCCTCCTATAGGGTCTCATTAATTCAGCTTTAGAAGATAGCTCCAAATACATGTATGAGAGAGTTTGATTTATACCATGAGAGTATGACCAATTGTGAATGCTTGAATATGATTATTATAGCTATAATTATAACTATATATATATTGGAAATTTTTTAAATAAAAACTATTATCATTAGTCATCAATAAAATACAAAAAGAAATTCACACAAAAATGTAATGTTAAGCCAGAATCATAACTCCTACAAAACTCAGAGTGAATATCTTCAGAAATAATTCACAGATTTTGAAATTACTTTTTAGAGAAAAAATAAGTGAAAATATTAAGACAAAACTTCAAGAACTTCGCCTTCTTTTACTTTAAACGTTAAATTATTTCCTATTACTATTTTTAATGATACTTTTCTCTTAATATTACTTTCCTAGAAGTCAGAAAACTCAGAAACTAATGGCCAATCTCTCTTTTGATATAAATAGTATTTAATTTAAGATGACTAAGTAGATTCCATCATAAAGTGATATCATTATACTTTATACCTATTTTATACCCATCTGTTAGGAGATTCTTGAAAGTCCCCTATGTTTCTACAGTAAACTGAGTAGAGGGATAAGCTAATGCGAAGATTATTTAGTCAAGAAATAGCCCACTAACACCACATCTTCTCAAAATGACTGTGGGCTAGAGCTCATCATAGACAAGTTCACATTCAACCATATTCAACCACAAGCAAGTATTAATAAAAGGTCATACTTACAAAATATTCCTTTAGCTTGTCTAGTTCTGCAATGAATGTAGCCTGGCAGTACCAGCTACAAGAACCCAAAATGATGCAGACCTGGAAAGCCAAGATATAACCTGTAGACTTCATGGTCTTAGAGAGCTAGGCCAAAGGAGTTGGAATCAGTGGCTCCTATGTTACGTTAACCAGGTCCAGAGGACTTAGTTAACCTCTCTTCTAATAGCGGATCTGGTGATGATCTGAGCAGTGTGCTGTGTCTCCTTTGGCTATGGATATTTATACCTAATTGAAGGCTCCTCATGATTACGTATTTTCACAAGTTTTTTTTAAGATGAGATGGTGACAGATAGGCAGGGATGCTAGTTAGTTTGTATTAATAACTATGGTTTTGTGGCATTTGGTTTTGTAGTTAAGAGTTTCCTTTCAACTTCTTGGGCCCTTTGACTATGAGACAGACCCATTGTGCCCACCTGTGCTATTCTTGTGGGATTCTATGAAAGCACTTTTGATTCACATCACTTAGGGGCTGGAAATTTTTTCTGCATCTTCCCTGTTGCCCTTGTAAAGCGTTAATTCCTCACGCAGAGAGCACACTGATCATTTGTTTGTGGTTGGAAGCAACTGCAAAAAGGAAATTCTACGGCTTCGCAAACCCTTGCAAAGGGGAAGCCTTTTATAAAATTTCTTGCAAACAACCAGAAAGCAAGGAAAGAATATGGTTACAAAAACAATGTGGAAAGGAAGTCCTTCACCAGGGCTGATTAGTAAAATATCTATTTTTCTTTAATAAAAAATAGTAAAATATATGTCACAAGTTTAAATTTTCTCTAGGTCATTGGCCCAGGAAAAATAAAATGCAACCATATGCACAAAATTATCAAGTAGCCCCAATAATTAAAGTAAAAAGAAATATGTAAGAATAATTTGTCAAATACCATATTCAAACCAACTTATCTAGTGTATACAAATGATATATATACAAATGATAATTTTGTGTAAGTATACTCTCTTTCTGCAATATTATATCCTTAAAATCTGATATATATCTTATACATGCATAATATCATAATTTGGAATAATCATATTTCAAATGCTCAACAGCCACACATGGCTAGGGGTTACCACATTGAACAGTACAGTCTAAACAAGCAATTGTTCAAGATAATCATTAACAATTTAGAAATTGGGGCTGCAGAGATGCACAGTGGGTAAAGTGCTTGCCATGCAAGTATGAAGATCTAAGTTTAAATACCCAGCACCCACATATGAGCTGGGCATGGTGACATGGGCCTCTAATCCCAGTGATGGGAAGGTGAAAACAAGAGTCTCCCCAGAGCTTGCTGGATGGCTAGTGTTGCAGTCCGGTTCGCATTGCTGGTAGAAATCACCCAACCAAGAGCAGCTTCTGGGAAAAAGAGGTTTATTTGGCTTACAGGCTCGAGGGGAAGCTCCACGATGGCAGGGGAAAACGATGGCATGAGCAGAGGGTGGACATCACCCCCTGGCCAACAGAAGATGGACCACAGCAACAGGAGGGTGTGCCAAACACTGGCATGGGGAAACTGGCTATAAAGCCCATAAGCCCACCCCCAACAATACACTCCCTCCAGGAGGCATTAATTCCCAAATATCCATCAGCTGGGAACCTAGCATTCAGAACACCTAAGTTTATGGGGGACACCTGAATCAAACCACCACATTCCGCCCCTGGCCCCCATAAACTGATAGCCATACATGATGTAAAATACAATGCTTTCAGTCTGACTTTAAAAGTCCCCATAGTTTTTATCAATCTCAATGATGTTCATACATCCCCATAGTTCAAGATCTTTTAACTGAGCCATAATACCAAAATATAACCTCAAAAAACCCAGAATGGCACAGAATAAATATTCACACTGCAATAGATGGCATTGGGCATAGCAAAGAAACATTCAACCAATACAAGATTTAAAACAACCAGGGCAAACATCAAACTCTGTAGCTTCAAGTCCAGCAACTCAAACCAGTGACAAATCTTCAAGTCCGATAATGCTAACCAGCAACAAGTCTCTGGCATTCCAATTCCACCCCTCCAGCTAGGCTACTCACAGTCCTGGGAAACTTCATCGGGGCCGGCAGCTCCTCGGCAGCCATCTCATGGTCCCGGCATCTCCACTGGGTCTCCACTGCAAGCCACGGTTCATCTTCACACTGCCCATGGCCATTTCCAAAACACAAGACCATGTTGCAAACTCAATGACCCTCTTTCCAGCATTTAC
The DNA here is from genome assembly GCF_020740685.1 of Jaculus jaculus. NCBI lineage: Eukaryota > Metazoa > Chordata > Mammalia > Rodentia > Dipodidae > Jaculus > Jaculus jaculus. Next base: position 111,612,173 of record NC_059107.1, read on the forward strand.
TCCACAATACCAGGTAGGGTGCCAATTTGTTAATCCAGGGGGGATTAAAGCAGACTTTGAAGAACAGGACACTCCTTGAGCACTCAGGCCCCTTCAAAAGAGTCGACATTCTTTCTGTTGCCCCAGCGCAGGTCAGCTAGCCCAGTATCAAAGGTTGTAATCTCTCAGTTGCAGCTGAACGGGCAAGAGTTCACCCAAAGATTTTTCTTTCTGTGCCATATCCCTCTGCACACACCAGTTCATTTCTATGCAAAGCAACCCTGCACAACTTCTCAGGACATGGGCACAAGAGCAAGCTTCTCACACAAACTGCTAGCCCAGTCCAGGCAAAGCTTTTTCTCACCCTCATAAACCAAACCTCACAGTCCATAGTTCTTATTGCATTCAGGTCTTGCAGCTCAGACCAGAACAGTCCATCAAGCTGTACTTACAGCACTGCAAGGCATCTCTTAGGCCAGGTTTCAACTCCTTCCACATTCCTCTTGAGAATCAGCTCCAAAAGGCCAAAGCCACACAGTCAGGTGTCTAGCAGCAACCCCACTCCCGGTACCACTTTACTGTTGCAGTCCGGTTCGCATTGCTGGTAGAAATCACCCAACCAAGAGCAGCTTCTGGGAAAAAGAGGTTTATTTGGCTTACAGGCTCGAGGGGAAGCTCCACGATGGCAGGGGAAAACGATGGCATGAGCAGAGGGTGGATATCACCCCCTGGCCAACAGAAGATGGACCACAGCAACAGGAGGGTGTGCCAAACACTGGCATGGGGAAACTGGCTATAAAGCCCATAAGCCCACCCCCAACAATACACTCCCTCCAGGAGGCATTAATTCCCAAATATCCATCAGCTGGGAACCTAGCATTCAGAACACCTAAGTTTATGGGGGACACCTGAATCAAACCACCACATTTTCTAGCCTAGCTAATGAGTTCCTGATTCAATAACTCAGTCTCAAAAGAAAAGGTGGAGAGTGACTCAGGAAGACACCAATGTTGATCTCTGGTCTTCACAAAAGGACATATGAGTCCATACACCAACATACACATGCACCCACATACATACAAACATGCACAGCACATACACATCCATACCAAGAAAACAAAAAATAAGAAACTGTGCATTTCTTTTCCTCTCCAAGACAAGCTAAGAAATTCCTACACCACTCTAGTAAATTGTTTATGAGGTACAACCCTTGAGGAGAGTGCAGAGGATCTCTGCTCTTTGGTTCCAACCCACCTTGTGTTTGTACATACACTGTATGCATTAGAGTATGGTGATTATGGGTACAGACTTCCATTCCAGTTCTATTACATTCTAGCTGAGGGATTTTGAGTAAGCATCTTTATGCCTCTATAACTCATTTTTCTCACCTGTAAAGTGGGCTTTATTATATATTATTATATATTTATTTTATTTATATGTAATATATATGTATAGTATTTCCTTCCAGATTTTATTTGAAAGTTCAATAAGATGATTTATATGAAATGGTAAGAACTTTTCCTGGTATATAGTAATCACTCACTGAAAGTTATCTATTGCTATCAGACATATTGGGTGACTTATAAAGCCATTGTTGGACTGGAAAGATGGCTTAGCGATTAATGTGCTTGCCTGTGGAGTCTACTGACCTACTAGAGAGTGGAGGTACCATGGGCAAGAATACAAAGCCATCTTTGGCTACTGTCTTTGGTGTCTAGGATACAAGAGGCCCTGACTCACAAAAATAAATAAATAAATAGATTTGAGTTATTTGTCCTCAAGTTTCAAACCCAAAACTATAAGGCTGAAAGTTTAGGAAATTAGTTTTAATCAAATAAGATCTGTTATTGTTAGAAAATAATTCCATGTCTCCTTAGCCATCACCTGCTGACTGAATTAATTCCACATATTGTTTGCTTCTTTCTTTGTATAAAGACCTTTGAGGATATATCTTCCCAAAGAACAAAAAAGAATCAGGTCAGCTGTGGGCTGAGAGGGTCATGTTCAGCAAGTGAGGAGCCAGTGTCACTGCACACCGAGCAGTATTGCTGCTTTCTCCCAGGAGGAGTGCAGAGCAGGGAAGGCACCTGCAGTGAGACACTGGAAGGGTGGCCCAAAGCTTTTCCAAAGCCTTAAGACGCTTTCTCAGAAACCAATAGTCAAACCCTGAGTCATTGAAAGGGATATTCAAAATATTCTGAAAGAAACAAAAGTTTTATGCATTTCTCACTTTGTCCGGTGGAATGTAGTGTTGGGAGAGAGGAATTACCAATAGTGGGATCTCTCATAAGGACTTATTTGTCCCCACAATACTTGTCAGTTAAGAACACCGATTCACCATTAGAGATACATATATTAAGGCTCTTAACACTATGACAACCACATGGCTAACACCCAACCTCTAATAACATATGTCAGGTCCAAGCACAAAGTCATGGAATTACAGAAATTGTTTAGATTTTTACATCAAGCCCCAGAAAGGCTAAGCAATATATTTAAATTAATTGAAATGTTAATGTAGAGCTGAATCTAAAGGTTTAGAAGATATCTCCTCAAAGGTCTTTATAAAAAGAAAGAAGCGGGCTGAAGAGATGGCTTAGTGGTTAAGCGCTTGTCTATGAAGCCTAAGGACCCTGGTTCAAGGCTTGATTCCCCAGGACCCACGTTAGCCAGATGCACAAGGGGGTGCACGCGTCTGGAGTTCGTTTGCAGTGGCTGGAAGCCCTGGCGTGCCCATTCTCTCTCTCTCTCTCTCTCTCTCTCCCTCCCTCCTTCCCTCCCTCTCTCTGTCACTCTCAAATAAATAAATAAAAATAAACAAAAACAATTTAATAAAAAAGAAGGAAGCAAACAATATGTGGAATTAATTCAGTCAGCAGGTGATGGTTAAGAAGACATGGAATTATTTTCTAACAATAGCAGACCTTATTTGATTAAAACTAAAGCCAAGGTATTTCCCTTTGTATCCCACCCTCAAATTGATCAATATCCACTAAAATGATTGTATGTCCTTGAATCTATATGTTAGGATGCGACTTCCAATAATTAAACAGTGAAGTTTCACCTTCTGGGTTTTTGTTTTTGTTTTTGGTCCTGTAATATTTGTGAGATAGTAAATAGACTTCAAAAAAATTTCTTTGGCCTTTTAAAAACACTTTTATGTACATATGTGTGTATATGTGTTCCAAGGTCTTGTGCTACTGAAAAATGAATATCTGCCTGGCTTTATATGGGCAGCTGGGGAATTGAACCCTCAACTAGTAGGCTAAGCCATCTCTGCCTCTGCCACTAAAGTTTTTTGTTATTGTTGTTGTTTTGGGGTTTTGTTTTGTTTTGTTTTGTTTTGTTTTGTTTTGTTTTGTTTTGGTAGGGTCTCACTCTAGCTCAGGCTGATCTGTAATTCACTATGTAGTCTCAAGGTGGCCTCGAACTCAGGCGATTCTCCTACCTCTGCCTCCCAAGTGCTGGGATTAAAGGAGTGCGCCACCACACCCAGCCCTTTTGTATTTTTTTTTTTTTTTTTTTTTGAGACAGAGTCACATGTAGCTCAGGCTGGTCCTGAACATATTATGTAGCTTAAGTGAGACTTGAACTATTGATCTTCCAGCCAAATGCTGAAATAATGTGTGCCACCTTGCCAATTAATGTAGTACCAGGCATTAAATCCAGGGCTTTGAGCATGCAAGGTAAGCACTCTACCAACAGAGCTATATGCCTGGCCCAAGGATCCACATTTGAATTCCTTAAAAAATAGTCAGACTAAGGATAAAAGTTTTGAAATGCTTGGCCAGCCATCCCAGCAGACCCAACTTCACAGGCATGCAAATTGCAAAGTCATCAGGACTCTAAACTTGAAGCAGCTATACTTTATTAGTACTTCATGGTCACCTTCTTGACATTCTTAATAAGTTTCAAGGGACTCATAATTTCATTTTGCACTGCTTTCTATGATTTGTGTAGCTGTCCTTACATCCCACTCTAGAAATGAGTTACCCACTGCTAGGTTTCCATCTTTGAATGCAAGATTCTCTAATTCAGAATGTTGTCACTAGAACGGGACATCCCTTTTATGATCTTTTCCTGTCTTATCAACTTTGCAAGAAAAGATATTTCTCTCTGTTTGCTGCCTGTAAACCTTATATTGTAAATGCAAAGTAGAGGTTTCACACCTTGTTGGTTCTGAGCCTGCAGAATAATTCACCACCAAGATATCCTTTGAAAATTTTGCAAAGCCACCAGGAGTCAAGATGTGACCATACTGATAAAACAGGGGGACTGAAAACTATTTCTTTACACCTGGGTTTTCTTTCTGAAAACTGGCTGTAATTGTTCATTATGTGTCAGCAAGATTTCAAAATGTACTTCATGCAATCCTAGGTCTAAGCCAATTAGGGAGTCAGTAAGACAAAACTGACACCTTGGTTTCCCTTGTCCTCTGTGATCAGTGGTCATATCCTCAGCACTCACAACCCAGTTAGTTCATTCAGACTCTGGTGTAGATTTCCCCCACTCAGTATGAGTCAGTGATGGATTCATGCCTTCACCCTATTCTGACTCCCCCAACTCCTTGACATCATGTGGGCTCAGCCCAGGAAAGAAGCCGGTCCTGTGCAATGGAAGTCCACGCAGCCTCAGATTTTCCCCACAATTTGACTCATAAAAATTTCAGAGGTTAGTTTGCTGAATCCCCTTTCTCCTCTAGGCCATTTTGAATAGTGGTTCAATAAATAATGGAGACATTGTACTTATGCAACACAATTTTCAGTTACCAAGATTCCCAATTTTATGTCAGATGTGATTTTATTAGTGATCTAGACAGCCATGGTCCTACTTTAAATGATTTTTATACGTTTTCATCTTTTAAAATTGTTTAATGAATTTATCAGCAATTCTGAAATCTCCTAGTTGATACCCAGTGGTGACTTCTGGAGACTTCTCCACATTATATGTGACCTTCACATCCATACTTGGAGACGATGGGTTGGATTATTATAGTTGGGAACACTGGTGATTTCATGGTTCTGGTTTTTGGTATGCTGTGCATCTCTTTCAGAGATGTCACATTTATGCATCCTCTTTCAGAATTCTGTAAACATGCAGGGATCCTGGGGACTGTTATTGCTGCTTCCGGCTTATGCTTCTCAGTGTCTTGAAGATTTTTTTTTTTTTTTTAGCAAACAAACAAAAAATTTCATTTTTTATTAGTTTTGTATTCAGCAAATAAAGGCAGTTTGGTACCATTATTAGGGTCATCTGTGACCTACCCCTCCCCATTGGCCCCTCCTTGTTGAGGTATATGGGTCATGCATTGTGGAGTTAGCCCACAGTTATTGGTACGTGGGGAACCAACTGCTCTTGATTGGGCTAACTGATCCCCTCAGTGGTACGGGACCCATAACTGGAGCTGGGAAACTAGTCAGAACCATATCCAAACATAAGCCCACTCTCCAATATCAAGCTACCTTCAATCATGGGCTACAAGAGGGCCTACACCTATTAAATTCTCTACCAAAATAGTAAGTTATCTCATTTGTCCTGGTGCTAACTTACTCTCCGTTGGAGAATCTGCTTCTCTTTTTCAGATAGATGTAGATCCTAAGGAGGAAGCCACCCCATCATACCTCAAAACAGCTCCGGCTGAAACTAAGAAAAATTGGCAAAACAAGCAAGGGTACTGTTTTCCTAATGAACCAGATACCAGTACAAGGGGGAAGGAGACCAACACAGAGAAAAATCAACTCCTACCAAATCAGAGAGTGTCTCGAAGATTTTTAACACACTCCACCAAACCCATTCCTGAGAAACTATAGTTTCATGAAGGTGCTCTCTTATTGAATATTTCAAATGCAAGGATGTCACAAAGTGTTGCATCCTAAAATGAACAAATATGATAAACCACTGACAACATGATCCTAGAACCTATGTCATGTAGATGTGCATAATTTACATCACACTTACTAACACAGAAAGCATAAAGTATACAGAAAGAAAACTTTCCTTGACTCGTTCCTCCACATCCTCTTAGCATATATAAAATTTATGTTATCTACTGAGTTTTTATACACATAGTTCTTCTATACCTTTTAACCTCCTTCTTCTTCACCTCTTCCTCTCACCCTCCTTCTTTTTCTGCATCAGTTTTTGTTTGTTTGTTTGAGACAGGATCTCATGTATTTCTGGTTGGCCTCAAACTCACTATGTAGACAAGTATGACCTTGAACTTCTGATCCTCCAGCTTCTGCCTCTTGAGTGTTGGATAAAGGACATATTTTTGTTCCTTAAGAAACTTTGAAACACTTATTGAGTGATTAACATAGATTTTACAATGAAAGATAGAAAGTCTTGTCATAAAGTACTTGCTTATATCCTAAATTCAATCAATTTAGCACCCACTATATGCCCATAGCTTTAAATTAACAGTGAGGCAGATTGGCAGGTATATCATCATATGTCACCACACTGGCAGCTAAGATTAATTTTTCTGCTCCAGTTGCTGAATGGGGTCACATATTCTTTCTCTTTTTTTCATGCTTATGATTACCATAAAGCCCTTATGTGTAAAAGAGTTCATTTTTTGTCAGAGGAAAAACATGTTTGTACATGTGCATGTATACTCTATTGGCAAATGTAATCAATAAATATTAGCATTCATTCTTAGTAAGTTCAGATATTGACATTTAACTCTCAATAGATACTAACACCTTATCACCATTTGATTGCCCATTTACCATCTTATAGCAAAAGAGTTACTTTTTGCTGTCTCTTTATTCTATAAATAAATGATTTCAATTTATAAGGAAATAAAAGACATGATATGCTCCTCCAAGTAAAATAGTGTAAGAGAACAAAACATTATAAAGTGATTGTGATGGTTTGATTCAGGTGTCCCCCATAAACTTAGATGTTCTGAATGCTAGGTTCCCAGCTGATAGAGATTTGGGAATTAATGCCTCCTAGAGGCAGTGTGTTATTGAGGGCGGGCATGTGGGTATTAGAGCCAGTTTCGTCATTCCTGTGGCACATTCTCCTATTCCTGTTGACTACCTTATGTGGGCCAGGGGTTGATGAACACCCTCTGCTCATGCCATCGTTTTCGCCTGCCACCGTGGAGCTTCCCCTTGAGTCTCTAAACCAAAATAAACCTTTGTTCCCACAAACTGGTCTTGGTTAGGTATGTTCTTTCAGAAATATGAACCTGACTGCAACAGTAATATAGTATAAGGAACGTTGGGCTAACAGAAGCAAATCTTAAATTCTGACCCTAGCTCTGCTATTTATATAGTATGAGACTTCAGCAAGGCTTTTTCTCATGTTTGACATTCAACTGTGCCATCTTCAAAATGAAGAGGCAGACTCAATCAATGCTGTTTCTTTCCTGTGCCGGCCCGCAGCACGAGTCGAAACAGACCCCAAAGGAGGGAGTGGGAATGGATCTGAGACAAGAACACAAGGAATGGACCCAAGACAAGTTCTGATCAAGGCTCAGGTTTATTCAGGCAGACACAAGCTTATACACAGAGTAAAAACTTTCTCGACAATGCCTATATGCCTAAAGTTAGCTTCACCAGGGCCACACAATAATTAATGTCTCTGTGTCTGGTGCCTGCTTCTTCTAGGCCACATGATAAGGCCTCTGTACCTGGTGCCTACCTCACAAAAACCATACATTAATTGCCTCTGTGTCAAGAGGTCAAAGAAAAGCTGCAGTTCCCAAGGTCAAAGAGAGGCTGCAGCTCCCGACACTTTCCACTTCTGATATGCTATTTCTAAGACTATGATCTACCACAAATATAATAAATTGCTAAGAACTAGTTTATATGAGGTAGAGACTCCAACAAATAGGAATTCAAAGAGAAATAACTAAATTAAAAAATAAGTTGGGCAATTTTACCAGTGACTTGAGTTTTGACTTTAAGTTTGATCATTAAATTTTAATTGAACTTTAAAACCTATATAAAATTTGTAATAATGGACAAGAAATAGGACTTCGTGTTAGTACTTAACCCCACAGGTCTTTTTTGATTTGTTTTGTTTTGTTTGCCTATTAATCTAAAATATGAGTTGTGTGTGTGTGTGTGTGTTGCTGAAATGACACTGAGATCTAAATATGTGTGCACTTCTCCAAAGCAGGTTTACAGGGTTACATTTCTACCTCCCATGCAGAGGTAGACTAGATTCCCATTTTTCCCTGGCTATTCTTTTGACTAGAGACTATATATATATATTTGTATGTCTATGGCCATGTGTATGTGGGGATGTACACATGTGTACATGGGCATGTGAAGACCAGATGTAAACACCAGGTATGTTCCACATTCAGAGCTACCCACATTATTTTAGAGATAAACTCTTTCAATGTGCATGGAGCTCACCAATTCAGCTAGACAAGCTAGCCAGCAAGCTTGGGGAATCTGAGCTCAGGTCCTTATGGTTGTGTGGAAAGCACTTAACTGACAGAGCCTTCTCTCCATCTCCCTCTTGATCATTCTTATTTATTTATTTATTTATTTATTTAAAAAAAAGAAAGTATTGTGTGTGTGGCCATGCCAGGGCCTCCAGCTACTGCAAATGAACTCCAGACCCATGCGCCACCTTGTCCATTTAGCTTACAAGGGTCCTGAGGAATTGAACCTGGATCCTTTGGTTTTGCAGGCAAGTGCCTTGACCATTAAGCCATCTCTCCAGCCCACCAATTATTAATATAAGGAAAAAGGTGTTTTGCATTAAAAATTTATGTGTACAACAAATATTATACACAACATTTAGCTAACAAGTTCATGTCAACCAAGCCCCTATATGCATATACTTAGGCTCTCCCACCTCCTATCTTTCCATTACAGCTATGTTATATATATTTTTTGATTTTTTTTAATTTATTTATTTGAGAGCAACAGACACAGAGAGAAAGACAGATAGAGGGAGAGAGAGAGAATGGGTACGCCAGGGCTTCCAGCCTCTGTAAACGAACTCCAGATGCATGCGCCCCCTTGTGCATCTGGCTAACATGGGACCTGGGGAACCAAGCCTCGAACCGGGGTCCTTAGGCTTCACAGGCAAGCGCTTAACCGCTAAGCCATCTCTCCAGCCCCTATGTTATATTTTTGAGGGTAAGATCTTCATTAGTATGACTACCGAATTTTTTTAAATTTAATAAATTATATAGTATTTTAAAACATTCATATTGTGTAAGAAATGCTTTATGAGTGAGGCATAGTAATCCCAATACTTGTCAGGAGGCAGGAAGATCAGGAGTTCAAGAATATCCTTGGCTACAAAGTGATTTCAAAGCTAGCCTGAGCTACATGAGATTCGGTCTGAAACAACAACAAAGATTACTAAGATACAACTAGGTAGAACTTGGGCTAAGAACGAGAGCTAAACAATTCGAAATGGGCCTCATAGAAGTGTAGTTTAAGAATGAAAGCACATGGATCAGACAGCTGCTAACCTTCTGTTGTAAATCTTTGATATTTATGTATAAAGTTTAGGAATCCCCAAGACCACCTTCATTTCTCAACCATCTGAAAGTTTATGGGTGCCTAAGACTACTTCCAAGTTCAATAGTTTGTTACAAGAACTCACAGAACTCAGGAAAGTCATTATAGTCATCCTATCATTTATTACAGTATAAGAGTACAGAACAAAAACAGTCAAAGAAAGAGCACAGGATAGAGTCCAGAATGTGGCATGCTCAATACCATGTCCTTGTCCCTTTGGAGGGTATAACCATAGTTGGCCTTAGGACCTCCCACAGGGCCTCAATTCTTTAAAGGGCCACCTCCCAACAATGACACGAAGAATCAAGCTTCCAACATGAATCTTGAGAGAACACATTTAAATCCTATCCAAATCACAACAGGAAAGAGGAAAACATTTAGTTGCTCAAAATATGATAAAATTGCCTTGATGGAGACTTTTCGAGGGGTTCATGGAATGGTAAAACCCTTGATGAAATTTATAAATTATCTTTCACTACGCCATTTCTAGGGTGATCCTTGATGTGTTGGCATTCTAGTGAGTAGAAACAAAGACAGCAATCAATGAAGAGTGTGCTCTCATACTGAATCAGTGTACATGTGCTCTCTCTGGGAAGACTTTGGGAGCCAGACTAGCTTGTTGTTCATCAAATCTGCTCTTTTATCCTGGCACACCTACACTTCCCAAACCCCCTTTCAGCTATGCGTGAATGGATGGCCGAGTGCTAGCTTATGAGGAGAAGCAACATATGCCACTTTCCTTGTGCTCTTCCCTTCTTGGCCAGATTGATACAATACGCACAGTGACTTCTCAGTCCACCTACTGAAGATGGTGAAGACACAGGGAACAAAAACACCTGATCTTAACTTACAAGAGAGATGCCAGTTGCTGAGATCCACTCATTTTGGACTTTACATGAACAGAAATAAGCGTCTGTTCACTGTAAGGCATACATGTGAGGGACATTCATATTACCTTAACTCTGCTAAAATAAGAAAAATGTGTATTTAGGGCTAGAGAAATGTCTCCACAGTTAAGAGCACTTCCTGTGCAAGCATGAGGGCCTGAGGAGGCTTGAGAGACAGCTGGTGTTCAGTTCCCAGGACCTGCACAAACAGCTGAGTGTGGCTGCGTGCATCTGTAGTCACAGTCAGGTAAGGAAGCAGGACTTGAGACACAGAGAATAATAATTTCCCTAATTCTGCAGAGTATTTATTTTCACTGATCAGTGAAATTTTTGTCCTTTCTTTCAATTTTGGAAGGCAACAGGCATCACAATGCTATATATCTTTCTTCTTTTTCAAACCATCTTGTTCTTTGAGATCATACACCAACTTATTACTCCAAGCAAGGCAAAAACATGTACCAATCTCTTTAGGTCAGATTTGATGTCCCAAACTTAATGATATATGACTTGCCATACTTAAAAATTGGAAATCTCATTTGCTAATTAAAATCATAGCTCATAACTTATAGGCTGGTCAGTTGCAGTTTCATTAGGAAGCATATGAAACAGTAACAAGTGCCTTGCATTCTGCCACAGTATCTTCTTATATCTCATAAAAGAAAAAAGTAAAATCAATCCCAAGATGCAAACCTAAATGACATATTATAAGACAGCTTACACTAACATTAGAAAAGTGAGAGAAGGGCTGGAGGGATGGCTTATTAATTAAGGCATTTGCCTGCAAAGCCAAAGGACCCAGGTTCGATTCCCCAGGACCTGTTAGCCAGATGCACAAGGGGCACACTTGCCTGGAGTTTGTTTGCAGTGGCTGGAAGCCCTGATGCACCCATTCTCTCTCTATCTCTCCCTCTTTCTCTGTCAAATAAATAAATAAAAATCAAATTAGATTAAAAAGAGAAAAGAAAAGTGAGAGAAACCAAAACTAAACTAAAGACTAGGAAAGATTTCTTTTCACCCCAGGTGGAATTTTAAGTCATTTTCTCACTGGCTTTTTCAGCAAGCCGGTCAACCTTCTGCTCTGTTGGGCTGTGGTCAGGGGTTTCCCCCAAGGTGTCTCGCATCTCTTGGCAATGAACAGAAACTTGGCAGTTTGAGTTTTCTTTCTAGTCACCTGATAGGATTTCCCAGGTCAGAGGTGTCAAGCCAGTTTACGACCTGACTTCCCATCTCCTTCCTGTTGGTCACCTTGAGAAGAAAGGAACTCATCTACATCCTCTGTGCTCAGCTCAGGCTGATGTGCTTACAGTAGCCCCAGCCTTTGCAGGAAGCAGGGACTGTTGGGGAACCTGGGCAAAGAAGTCTTCTCTGTCACAGACCTAACAGACTTTTGGACTGCCTCTTGTTGAAGAGCTGTAAAGCATGTGCAAAGTTTCAGGGCATGGAGGCTTGTTGTTTTAATACCTTCCATGTTCTGACATAAGCCTGTTCCCCATCAGAGCTGCAACAGATGAAGCCAAGAAGCAGGAATTGTGCAAACATGGGCAAGAGAGATTGGTTAGTGATTAAGGTGCTTGCTTGCAAAGCCTAAGGACCCATGTTCAATTCCCCAGATTCCACATAAGCCAGATGCACAAAGGTGAAGCAAGGGCAAGGTTGCACATGTCCACTTGGTGGTGTAAGAGTCTGGAGTTTGATTACAGTGGCTGAACCAATTCTCTCTCTCTCTCTCTCTCTCTCTCTCTCTCTCTCTCTCTCTCCCTCTCTCTCTAAATCACACACACACACACACACATATATGAAGTCATTGTGCTAACATGGAGAAATGAATTCAAAGAAAGCTAAGCCTCTGAATAAACTCAACTGAAGTTTTCCTCATACAGCAGTAAAGTTCAAGGTTCCCTCATAAGCTGTCTTCCCCACCAGATGATAGCATGCTAGACAGCGTGCATGGTGCCCTCGTCTCCTGTCTATCTCAAAAGGATATCTCAGGGCTTTGCCCTGAAGCATCTAATGACTTTTGATCAGTTTCCAGGCCTGTGGGATGGAGACTGTAATAGCTCTTCTTCACTGTCAACTTAACTGGATTTGGAATCACCAGGAAACTCACCGAGCGTGTCTATGAGGGTGTTTCTGGGGATAACTGAGGGGCAAAAAAAAATAAAAAAAAATCCTGCATGTTGCTGACCCCATTGCATGGATGGGAGTCTGTGACTGAATGAAAAGGGGAAGGGAAGTCAACTGAGTACCAGCATTCCTCGCCCCTGCTCCCTGACTGTAAATTCACATCATCTTTCCACAGTCATGCCTTCTCCTCCATAATGGAGTGCAACCCTTCACACCACAAGCCAAAATAAAATGTTCCCTTAAGGCGCTTCTGCCCCAGCCAACGGGGAATCGAACAAAGAGGCGAGGTGAAAATCAACCTGAATGAAAGTAGGCAAACAGACACAAGAAGGAGACCATGCTAGACATTTGTCATGGCCTCGAGAGTTTATTCTTACATGTAGGTTTATATAGGGTTGTAGGGGGAAGGGGACGTGGTCAGGGCAAGGAGTTGTAGGGGGAAGGGGACATAGTTAGGGCAAAGATCACAGAGTTACTGGTTAAACCACAATGCCTTTGTTTCTTCATCAGCTACCAGCAGGATGGGGGAATGTTTGGCCAGGTGTACGATCCCATTGTTTCTGGTAGTTGAATATTAGGTGAGGAAGTAGAAGCTTAACTTGCTATATGGAAGTCTTTGTTTCTGGTAGTTGAGTATTAGGTGAGGAAGTAGAAACTTTAACTTGCTATATGGCAGTCTCTGTTAACATGGCCGAGGTTTGGTTCATGGCTCCCAACACGCTTCTGTGAGGTATTTTGTCACAACAATGAGAATAGTAACTAAGACAGAGACAACCTAGCCAGAGCTGCAAATGCAAAAAGACCTCAATTGTTTTAAGCTACAATTCGGTGTAAATTGTGCAAGGAAAAGGGTGGTACCTCATGACATGTGCTGATTTCAGCTTCAAACTATACCTGTCCTGTATCTTCCTAAGAGATGGATTCCTGCCAATTACAGAAACTTCTGCTAGAAGTCATTCAGTGTCACCTGCTAGAGGCAGACCACTTTCATCACAGCTAACCAAATAATAACAACTTAAAGAAATTCCTAGGAAAAGTATTTATCTCATAATTGCTCCTATGTATGTTGTGACACCCTTGCTCTGAGGTCAGAGGAACATAAAGCTCCATTAGTTGTTTTACACTAGTCATACAGCATATATGAATACTATATGCATAAACAATTTAATTATTCGCAGAATGTCTTGGCATGATTCATTATAGTATTACAGTAAACAATACAAGCATGTGAGCCAGCCAGTGTTTGAATTGTGGCTCTGTCTTTTAACAGCTGTGTGAAAAGAAAAGTTCCTCAAACTCCTTGGATTTTACTGATAATAATGACCTCTACCTCGCAGGGTTTTTTCTTTTATTTTTGTGAGAATCACATCAATTACATGAGAAGCTCTTGAAGCAATGTTCTACATATAGTAAGCACAATATGTGGACATTATTTTTATTTTAGTTAAGTGGGATCTTTTTTATTTGTAGCCTGATTTGCAAATTATATTTCCATGTCTTCGTCTTTATTTATCTAACTTAGATTGGGTTACTTGATAAGTGAAGCCTGAGGCAAGAATCATGTTGTAGGAAGCACCAGTATGAAAAAGGCAAATGCTTCAGGGAATGAAAGGGAGTCAATACAAGAGGGTTAACTAGCCAGAACCACCACGGGCATTGGGAATTAGACCTCCAATGATGCCATAAAGCACACCCCAACATGGTCCTGCCCAGGAAGCTCCAACTTGGGGTATTTGTCTGCCACTTTCTTCAGCATTCCCTCGGGACTGCTCCCAAGACATTGGCACCTTTACCCTTAGCCTCCTTATTCTTCCCCAAATTCAGCTGAACGAATCCTTCTACCCAAGCATAGTGAGTTTCATAGTCAGAGGTGGAGGAAAAGGCAGGAAAGCAGGCTGGTGAGAGATCTGGGCAAGACTTGGCAGCAGGACCAGTCACCAAAATTTGATTTAACTGCTTTAATCATTCCTGTTTTTTTAATTTTATATGAAATTGATACAGTTTTATTATAGCCTCTGTTTTCCAGTGTCATTATTACTACACAGCAAGTTGTATTTGTTAGACATTGCGTGCAGCAAGAGGTGGAAATCCCAGCCATGCTATTTCAATCAAACGGAAGTATGTATTGGTAGGGCACAGGTAAGGATAACAGAGGGAGGAGCTCAAGAACACTTGAAAATGTTGACAGATTTTTGTTTCTCTGATTCTCATGTCTACTGTTTTGGTGAAATAACATCGATCTCTCCAATTACAGACTAGCATTTTGAGGAAGGAAATGATCAAGACATTCTTCCAAAATTTTATATTTCACAAGTTCTTAGTCCCAATGATATACGTTCTTTCTTAATTGCAATCTGAAACATAGCATTAGTTGCCAAATATTTATATCCTCATAGAAATGCAAATTAAAACAATATTTCATTACATATGTATTACAATGCCAAAGACCCTGAACATTAACAACACCCAGTGGTGCCCAGGAGGCAGAGCAACAGCCACTTAGGAAGAGGAGTTGGTGGTCTCTTAACAATACTAAATATACTCTTAACCTGTAATTAGCAAACACACTTCTTGGTGTTTACCCAAATGTGCTGAAAGCTTAGGTGAGTAAACACACACATGCACACATGCACACACACACACAATGAAAAATCCCTGCACACAGATGTTTATAGATGCTTTCCCATAAATGCCAATACTTAATAGATTGCATAATACTGTAGTATAGACATTCAATGGGATATCATTCTGCCAAAAAGTAACTGAGCTACAAAGCCATGAACACAGTGAGGTCTTAGTGCATATTGGTAAATGAAGGAAGGCAATCCAGAAAGATTACATATTCCATCATTACAACCATTTGACATTCTGAAAAAAGGAAGATCAGTAATTACCAGAAGGTGGATAAGGCATGAAAAGGCAGAACACAGAGGACTTTTAGACAGTGACAACATTCTGCATGGTACTATCACAAAGGACACATGCTTAACCATCTGTAGGTTTTACCACAAAAAGTATGAACTGTAATGTAAATTGTGTGTTTTATATGATTATTATGCATTTTATTTGATTAAGATGTATAAGTACAGTTCTGTATATTGTAATAAATGCATCAGTCTGATGGGGATACTGATGGGCAAGGCTATTCATGTGAGGGGAAAGGGTGTATCTCCAAGTCTTTCACTTTATTTTTTTGTGAACTTAAAACTATCTTGAAAAATAGAGTCAAGGGAGCTGGAGAAATAGCTTAGCAGTTAAGGAGCTTGCCTGAGAGCCTAAGGACCCAGGTTCAATGGCCCAGAAACCACGTAAACCATATGCACACGCATGGTGGTGCATACATCTGGAGTTCATTTGCAGTGGCTGGAGGCCCTGGTACACCCATTTTTTCTCTCTCTCTCTTCTCTCTCTCCCTCTCCCTCTCTCTCTTTCTGTCTCTCTTTCTGTAATAAATAAGTAAAAATAAAATATTTTAAAAAATAAAAAATATAGTCAAGGGGTTAGAGAGATGGCTCAGCAGTTAGGCATCTTCCTGCAAAGCCAACGGACCCAGATTTGATTCCCCAGTACCCACATAAAGCCAGATGCACTGGGTAGTGCATGCCTATGGAGTTGATTTGCAGTGGCTAGAAACCCCAGCATGTCCATGCGCATTCTCTCTCTCTCCCTCCCTCCCTCTTTCTCTCTCTCAAATTAGTTAATATTAAGAATAATAAAAAAAACCTTCTTATTTAAGATCTGTTTGTTCTAGAGAGAGGGATATGGGAAGGACACATGTAACATGCAAAGAGAAGAGGAAGAAGATCCTGAGGGGAAGGAGGATTTGGAGAAAGGATGGGAGGGTGGGAATCCACAAAAACAAAAAAGATTTGAAAATGTCAAAATGAATGATATCTAAATCTTTGTATGCCAACTTAATTAATTTTTTAAAATGCTGGAAAGATGGCTTAGCGGTTAAGCACTTGCCTGTGAAGCCTAAGGACCCCAGTTCAAGGCTCAATTCCCCAGGACCCACGTTAGCCAGATGCACAAGGGGGGTGCACACGTCTGGAGTTTGTTTACAGTGGCTGTAAACCTGGTGCGCCCATTCTCTCTCTCTCTCCCTCCTTCTCTCCCTCCCTCTCTCCCTCTCTCTCTCTCTCTCTCTCTCCCTCTTTGTCTGTCACTCTCAAATAAATAAATAATAAACAAAAAAATTAAAAAATAAAAAATTTAAATGTGGTCATTCTACTTTAGAGGTAATCAATACGATTTTATATTACTGGAAAAAATACAGTGTGGGAAGACCCAGTCCATTATGGTGGGGGAAGCCTAGCAGCAAGGGCAGAAGGCCACCACTCACATTGCATCCCCAATCAAAAGGCAGAGAGAGGCAAATGCTGGTGCTCAGCTCTCTTTCTCCTTTTCATTGAATCGGGGACTGCTCCCCGTGGAATTGTGCAGTCCTCAGGATAGATTTTTCCACCTTGGTTCATCTAATCTAGAAACTCACTCTCAGACATGCCTAGAGATTTGCCTCCAAGGGGATTCTAGATCCTATCAAGTTGACAATTCAGATCAATGGTCACAGCTGGGATATGAAGACAGGGGACTGGGGCAAGAGCTCAGAAGGTAATGCACCTGTTGCACAGTGTAAAATCTGAGTACAAACCCCTGCACTCATATGAATGACGGGCGGGTGTGGTGGCTCTCCTGTAATCTAAGTGCTTGGGAGACACACACAAGGGACTCCCTGAGCAAGTTTGCCCACTGGACTGATCAAAGCAGTGCATTCTGAGTTCAAGTGAGAGACCATGACTCAATAAACAAAGTTGAGAGTGATCACAGAAGATTTCTGACAACATCCTCTGGCTTCCACATATTCCCGTACACACATGGACACCCACACACAAGCAAACATACCTACTACATGTACACACACTACATACACAAAAACAAAAAAGAAAGAAAGAAAATAGGCTCCAAAGGGCAAGAGTAGAAACCAAGAGACCAATCAGGAGACATTGCAGTCAAGTATAAAAATACAAGTGAGGGATTTTATTAACTCAGGATGCCACCCCAGAAGCAACCCAGCATAGAGTCATACAACAATATGGTAACTACCTCATCTCCACCCCAAGTCATGTTCACAATAAAGTCAGGCTGTTCAAGAAAAAGGAAAAAGCCTACACTCACAAATAATTAGGCCTAACATATACATTTAATTTGCATAGTACCTCCATCTAAACTGCAGATGCATATCGTCAACTCAGGGGCCTATTTCTACATTAATATGTAAATGAAACATGTCACAGTGCTCAGATTGTTTTTTTTTTAATTTAATTTATTAGTTTTCTTTTCAGCAAATACAGGCAGTTTGGTACCATTGTTTAGGCTCATCCATGATCTACCCCTCCCATTGGACCCTCCTTCTTGATATAAATGGGTCGTGAATTGTGGAGTTAGCCCACAGTTATTGATACGATAAATGTCTCTGCATATCATGACCCAACATGTGACTCTGCAGTACTGGGGATTGGATATTGAGTCCAGAGCCACTGAGCTACACCCCCAACCCAAATTTCTATTTTGTAAAGATAGGAGTATATCTTCCTCCTAATTATTTTTGTTTTTTAAACATATTCTACATATCATTGATAGATATTCACTGCACAATTTTAAGAAGTGCAGTGTAACGTTTTCATACATACATAAAATGTATAATGATCAGACTTGGATTAATTTGCATATCCATGGCTTAAAACATTTATCATTTCTTGGTGTTGGGTACATTCTAAATCTCCTGTATTAGCTATTCCAAGTAACATTTCATGAAAATGGCACCCTAATGATATCATTCTCTTTAAGTGAACACGTAAAATTTAAGTGGTTATCTTTAAATTTTATAACCCAATATCTAAAAATTTGTAGCATTATCATTACACTGCCTTGAATGTCACTGAGCATGTTCCTAGGAAGGATAGAGTTGGATCCTATCATAGTTCTAGTTGTTAGGCGGGACTGTGCTCAGAACAAAGGACCTAACATGATGGCCTGCCCTCCAATAACCCCACCACCCACATTCCTGAGCATGATCAGAACCAGCAGTTTCAAGACTCCCCCCTCCCTAGTTGGAACCTCATAAGGAGACCTCTGCTTTCTCCCATCTTTGAAATAGTTACTTTCCTCAGCCTGTCTCTGGTTTCTAGCTAGCGAGTCATCTCCCCCACCCCCTTTAAAAGACCTGCACCTTAGGTCCTGGATGCCACTTCTCTGGCCTCACATCTTGGGACCAGTGAAGGACAGCTGTGCCAATAGACCTGAACCAGCTTTACTGATCTGGTTTGATCTGGTTCCTCGCATCAGTCAAGCCTTTCAATAGTTGTACCTTTCTGATGACCCTCCATACTGATCTCCACACAGGACTAATTTACAGTCTTACTGTTGCTGTTTGTTTTCTTAATAATAGTCAGTCATTCTGACCGGTGAGGGAGAATCTCAGTGCAGTTTTGAGTAGCATTTTCCTACTAACTAAAGATGTTGATCACTTTTTATGTATTTATAGGCCATTTGAACCTCTTTTATTTTTTTCATTTAATTGGCTCCATCTGGCTTGCCCACTGTCAATCCTGCAGAATCTAACTTCCTGTTTATGACGCATAGAAACCAGAAACTACAATTCCCAGAATCCATTTCTCTGGGCATTTCCTTTTACTTAAGACGCCTGCACTTGGCAGGAGATGTAGAATGGAGAGGCATAGAGAGGCAGATGCATGAACCCATGTGAGGTTGAGAGCTGCTTCCTGACATTTGCACCCAGACATGCTGCAGATGGAAATGGTTCATGAGAGAGCCTCAGATTCACATCTGCTCAGGACATCTGAGGAATCACACAGATCGGGGTTACATGTAGGCAGGTATGTCAGTGGCAGCTTGAATGACCATAACTGCCAACAGTGAATGGGACAAACTAGTTCCCTTCATTGAAACCTTGCTCGTATGAAATGTCGATTATGCTTCATGTACCATGAGATAAGAATCATCTTTCGTCTCGCACGTCGACAGGATATAGGCTACCTGCTGTTACACAGTGGCCATCTGTTGCCAGATTGACTGTGTAGCACTGTGCTTGTCTTCAAGTAGCTCTTTCTTTAGTTAATAGTGGTCCTAAAACACAAAATGAATGATGCTGGCAATATGGATAAGCCAGAGCAAAGCCATAAGGTCCTACCTGTATATTTGCTTTAAAAATATAAATGTGGCTGAGCGTGGTGGCACAGCCTTTAATCTCAGCACTTGGGAGGCAGAGGTAGGAGGACTGCTGTGAGTTCAAGGCCACCCTGAAACTACGTAGTGAATTCCAGGTTGGCCTGAGCTAGAGTGAGACCCTACCTTGAAAAAAAAAAAAAATGTAGAGAAGATGAACCTACCTTTCTCATGGAGTTATTGTGATGAATACATGTGTTGACACTTATAAAGCATTTAGATTAGAACTCTACAAGGCAAAGAATGAGCTAGAATGTTACTGATGGCAATGAAATGGTAAGGACCTTTTTTTTTTTTTTTGTTATCATTGGCACTTGCCAAAACTTGATAGTTTGGAAGTGAATTATGTTTTATAAATATTTACCTTGTAATTTAAATGTTATCAGATATGGAGCTTGTGTTCAGCAGCAAAGAGTTAAATTAAAGCATAATTGCATATTTTCCAGGAGATTATATAAAGAGGGACAGAGGATAGGCTATGGAATTTATGTTGGATAATAAGGGAAGTAGAGAGCAAAGGGAGTAAACAACAATGAAAAGACATTAATATCAGAAGATTGTCACTCTTAAGGGTATTGAATGACTGATTGCTGGAGTAGGCCATACAGGGAACACGCTGGAGGGTTTTAGATTAGTTTTGTGTGCTGATGATAATGGGGTAATGGGATAGTCATTCCTATAATACAGCCTGTAGGATCTTCCCATTGGAAGAGCTGGGTAAAGTGAGATAAGGAGTGATACTGGGATGAAAAGCAGATCAAGGAACTGGCAACTGCATATTAGAAGCACCACATGTATGAATATTGGAATTTTTTACAGAAGCAGTGACAGGAGGAAGAGAGTAACAGTGAAGCAACAGTAAAAAGCCTCCTAGAATCAGGACTGACTGAGGAATCAGATGGTGATGAGCACAGGGGACTTCAGAGAGCGATGTGGTCTGACATTAAAGCAGGAATAAGCAGAGGAGTTTAAGAAGGAGAGAGAGAGAGAGAGAGGAAGAATTATACAGAGCCTGATGAAATGCAAGAAGGGATTTTAACTCCCTCCACCTCTATTCCCAGAGGTAAGAGTAAAGGGGAAGAAAACAGCCACCTCTGTAGAGAGGCGCAGGGAGTCAAGTCACCCATGGAAGTCAGGTCAGGTCAATCATGGGATGAAGAAACAGTTCAGGGAAACTGGTGACAAGGTACAGTGACTGGCAGTGGGCTCAGAGGAAACAAGGAAAGGGTTTGGAAATTGGAAGCAGGTGTTTGGTTCAGACAGGGTGAAGGAAATTCAGGGTCTACTGTGGAATTGAGAGCCTGGGAACAAGTGGTTCCCTGCACTTAGTGGCTCATCAAGGTTCAAACAGGAATAAAGTGTATCATGGGATTACCTGTGGTGGCCTCAAAGCCAGCAGTGGGAAGGAGGCTGTCAGTGTGGAGATCCTGCCAGGAGCACAGAGTTAGGAGTTACAAACCTCTCACTAGTGGTTCCCAGGAAGTTGGAGGAGAAGGGATCATGTTCCCCAGGGAGATGGGAGCTCTTGGCTCCTATGGTCACCGGGGAAAGATATCTCCATCTGCATGAATATCAGAAGATAACACCAAAGGATAGCAAGAAAGTGAAATTACATGGAGGTAAAAAGAAGTGGATGTGAGCCAGGCTCACAGACCAGTGTATCTTAAGCCGGTGAGGGGACAATAGGACCATTGGAGACTTAGAGACTTCTGAATTGAATGTGCACACCTCAGTGAGGAAGAAAACAAACTATAGGGAAGTAGAGTGAACCTAGAAAGCTACAGTTCAAAAATCATTATCCAGGGCTGGAATGATGGCTTAGTGGTTGAGGTGCTTGCCTGAGAAGCCTAAGGACCAGGTACCCGTGTCAGCCAAATGGACAAGGTGACACATGTTTCTGGAGTTTGTTTGTGATCACTAGAGGCTCTGGTGTGCCCATTCTCCCTATCTCTCTCTCTTTTTCTCTGTCTCTCTATCTATCTATTGCTCTCTCTATATATATATATAAGCCTGTCTCTCAAATAAATAAATAATATATTTTTAAATCGTTACCCAAAAAGAAAATGCTGGGCTGGAGAGATGGGTTAATGGTTAAAACACTTGCCCACAAATCCTATCAACCTGAGTTCCATTCCCCAGTATCCACATAAAGCCAAATTCACAAGTTGGCACATGCATCTAGAGTCCATTTGCAGTGGCTGGAAGCCCTGGCATGCCCACTCTCTCTGCCTGTCTTTTTTCTCTCTCTCTCCTTACAAATATATAAATAAAATAAATATGTAGTAAAAGAAAAGGAAAATGCTGAAACATTTAAAAGGAGTATGGATTTATTACCTGGAAAAGTTGCTAATGAGTAACAATTAAAACTTATTTTTAAATGCCTATCACACTCCACATAAAGTTTTCTGTTGGCACCTTTATTATGTGTTACTGTGCAACTGTGGCATTAATAAATAAATCCACATTACAAAGTAATAATTCTTTTCACATTTATTATAATTGTAGGCTTAGAAGTAAAAATGTCATATTAAATTACAAATTTAAAATAATCAGTTTTAGAATTGACCAGAGAAGATCCTTTGAAAAAGTTATAAATTAACACTTTATAAGAAGCATATTTCTTTTTTTAATTTTTATTTTTATTTATTTATTTGAGAGCGACAGACACAGAGAGAAAGTCAGATAAAGGGAGAGAGAGAGAATGGGCGCGCCAGGGCTTCCAGCCTCTGCCAACGAACTCCAGACGCGTGTGCCCCCTTGTGCATCTGTCTAACGTGGGACCTGGGGAACCGAGCCTCGAACCGGGGTCCTTAGGCTTCACAGGCAAGCGCTTAACTGCTAAGCCATCTCTCCAGCCCATAAGAAGCATATTTCTAAAAGCCAGTAGTCTCAAAATTTTTAGAAATTATACCTTATTACTGAAGAAATAGCTATAGACACTACATAATATGTTTAAATACACCTTATTTCATTATAATTTTGAAATTTATAGAATATCTTATAAATAGAGACATTTTAGAAGGCACTGAACTAAAAACTATTATTATTGACTATTTTGATAGCCCATAACCCTACAATATAGGCTTTTGGAGTGTGTGTGTGTGCATGAGTGTGTGTGTGATCATGTGTGTGTGGGTGCACATGTATAGGTCAGAGGACAACCTCAGTTTTTCCCTCACATACACCATCTACCTGTTTTGAAGACAGGGTCTCACACTGGCCTGGAGCTCAGTAATGAAGCTAGACTGGCTGGCCAGCTTGCTCCAGAGATCTACCTGTGTCTGGCTCCCCAGCTCTGGGATTGGAGGTGTGCACCAACATGCCTGGCGTTTATGTGGATGCTGAGGATCAAACTCAGGTCCTCATGCTTACAAGGCAAGCACTTTGCTAACCATGCTCTTTTCCCAGCCTCTAATTATAGATTTTTACAGTTCTGAATTGCTTTGAGATCCAAAATTTTCCTAGCATAGTTTAGAATAGCATTTGCAAGAATTTCTAGAAAGCACAAGTTGCTTTCATATCTTATGCCTTTTTGAACTTTTTATGATTTATGTTTTTTATTTATATAATTATAACCTTACCAAAAACATCAACTTTTGAGGTGAGATAAGCTATTGAATCATGTGACTTTGCCACAAGTCCTCTTATCCATTGATTTCAAAACGACATTCAAGATAATGCTCTTACCAAGAATTGGTCCCCAGTGCAAAAGTGAGGTGCCATTAACCATCATTTCCACTGATGGCTGAGGCTGTGGTTTTGCATGCAGCTTTTTTTTCCATGTGTGGACTATAGAACTGAAATGTTACTAATGTAGTAATGTGAGTAATCTACCAAACCTGTGGTTACTACAACCTTGAAAAGCCTTTCTCGGTAGGAAAATGCCATTGGCCATTCCCAAGATGTTACACATGAACAGAAAAAAAGAAGGTGAATACTGCTAACTTTTACATTTTGTCTAGGAAATAAAACTTCCTTCTTCACTTGTGGTTAAAGACAATTTGCCGTGGTGACACATACCCTTTCTTCTTTAGGAGATGAGCTAAGCAGGAAACAGCAGCCTCAGATGTATCATCAATGAATTTTACACTTAAAATAATCCTTTTTTTTTTCAAAAAATACAAATAGTTAAGATAAAAGCCAAGCCCATATACCTATGAATTTTTTATCCTAATGTCCTCAAAACAACATATGCTAAATTAAAATGTTTGCTTCTGGGCTGGAGAGATGGCTTAGCGGTTAAGCGCTTGCCTGTGAAGCCTAAGAACCCTGGTTCGAGGCTCGGTTCCCCAGGTCCCACGTTAGCCAGATGCACAAGGGGGCACACGCGTCTGGAGTTCGTTTGCAGAGGCTGGAAGCCCTGGCGCGCCCATTCTCTCTCTCTCCCTCTATCTGTCTGTCGCTCTCAAATAAATAAATAAAAAAATTTAAAAAAAAAAATGTTTGCTTCTTTAACCAAATGTCTTATCAGTCACTCTCCACTTTATTTATTTTTAATTTTTTTTGTTTGTTTATTTGAGAGCAACAGACAGAGAGAGAAAGGGAAGGAGAGAGAGAGAGAATGGGTGCGCCAGGGCTTCCAGCCACTGCAAACAAACTCCAGATGCATGTGCCCCCTTGTGCATCTGGCTAACGTGGGTCCTGGGGAATTGAGCCTCGAACCAGGGTCCTTAGGCTTCACAGGCAAGTGCTTAACTGCTAAGCCATCTCTCCAGCCCTCCACGTTATTTTTTGAAACAGGGTCTCTCACTGAACCTACAGCTCACCAATCAGCCAGATTAGCTAGCCAGCAAGGATTCTCAGGCTTGTGCCTCCCCTGTATAGGGATTACAGAAGTATACTACTACACTCAACTTTTATGTGGGGGTGCAGGATCTGAACTCAGATCTTCCTGGTTGTGCAGTGAGCTCTTTAACCATTGAGCCATCTCCCTGGCCCATTAGCCTATTGTGAGAGGAAAACCCAGCAATTGGTTTGCGGTTGTTTAGCTTTTTCTTCACCCATGGCACTTTGATTCTTCTATTTTTCCCAGTAACTTAAAGAAAGGAAAGATGAGAGCTAACCTCTTAAGTTTGAGAATCAAGCTTAGTTTGGCCATGATAGGAAAGCAAAGAAAAATTAATTTGGAACAGGATTCAAGTCAGGAGTCAGTAAAGTGCATGATTGCTAAATGGAAATGATAGATGTTGGATCAACTCACATGCTGGGAACCCCTAGATCTTTGCAAAGCTTCTAGAATACAACCTGTCTCCATCGCCATTACCTCTTCCTGCTGCAAGTCATTGTCATCTTCCATATACCACTGGAAGTGTTTTTTAATTGCTTTCCAAGCTTCTACTTCTGGAGTCAGGGCAGAGTTAGTGGATACACCTGTAGTCCTCTGTGGCTGGGCAGAGCTCATGCTAGCTTGCGAAATATTTTCATTACCCTCCCTGCCTACCATCCTTTCATCTAACAGTAGCTACTGGTCTTTGCAGCATAAATCGTGGCTTGTCACTCCCCTGATTTTGAGGTGGCTAGTAACACGTGAAACCACTGATCTACCTGAACATCAAGAAAGAGGAATTACAAGCCAGATATGGTGGTGCTTGCCTTTAATGCCAGCACTTGGGAGGCCTGGGATAGAGCAAGACCCTACCTGGTAGGGGGAGAGGAATTATATTACGAGGCTTCCTGTAGTGAACAATAGAGTTTACAGCACATGGTGAGAAATTCTTGCCAAAAATACAATGTGATCTATTTTCCTCTCTCTCTCTCTCTCTCTCTCTCTCTCTCTCTCTCTCTCTCTCTCTCTTTCTCTCTCTCTCTCTCTCTCTCTCTCTCTCTCTCTCTCTCTCTCTCTCTCTCTAATTACCAGTTTACAGGAAATTCTGGGGGAATTTGATGGTCATTCTGGGTATATCAGTAGCAAAATCCAGAAGGTAGAAAATTCTACAGGATAAATGAGCTATTTTCCTCAACAACTAAATTAGAAAAGAAAGTTTCTAAATTTAAGAAACATGTCTAGGGGCTTGAGGGATAGATGGCTTAGCAGTTAAAGGTGTTTGCCTGCAAAGCCAGGACCCATGTAAGCCAGATGCCCAAGGTGGCACAAACGTCTGGAGTTCGTTTGCAGTAGCTGGAGACCTTGGCACACCCATTCTCTCCCTCTCTGTCTCTCTTTCTCTCTCTCTCTCTCTTAAATAAATAAGTATTTAAAAGAAGAAATGTGTCTGTCCAGTTATCTTGAATTTCAATTCAACCAAACCAAATACAAAAAAAAACAAGATATTTATGACATGTTCACTTTTGTAGTATTAAATAATTGACTTTACATCAGCAGTGATATCCCAGATGTATTTTTTATTTTAATCTACGTATTTACTTTCAGGCAGAGAAAGAAAAGAGAGATGGGGAGAGAAAGAATGGGCATGCTAGGGCCTCTAGCTGCTACTAACAAACTCCATATGTATGCACCACTCTGTGCATCCAGGCTTAAGTGAGTGCTGAGGAATTGAACCTGGGTCATTAGGCTTTGCAGGCAAGTGTCTTAACCACTGAGCCATCTCTCTAGTCCCCAACTATTTTTCTAAGAGTCATTGTTTCTTAGTCAAAATGAAGTATGTCTCAGTACTCATAGAAAAAACTATCTGGAATTGTCTTTAGAATAATCAGAGTGGGAAGTGTTGGTAAACCAATATTGCCAGATTCTGAGGGTTTTTTTCTTTCTCTTTCTTTCTTTCTTTCTTTTTTCCTTTCTTTCTTTCTTTCTGTCTTTCTTTTTTCCTTTTTCAGTGCTAAGGTTTGATAACTCAGGACCTTTCACAGGCTAGATAAATGTTGTATAACTGTGATAAATCTTAAAATTAGAGTTTTTAAGCTGAGTGCTAATTTTTGTTTAATTTGTTTGAATGGTTTTTAGAGATAGGATCTTATATAGCCCAAACTGGCCTTGGACTCACTACGTAGCCAAATATGGCTTTGAATTCCTGACCCTCCTGTCCCTATTTCCCAAGTGCTAGGATTACAGGCATATACCACCATGTCTAGAAGTTCAGGGTTTTTTGAAAACAATATTATCTCTATTTTTTTCAAATTTTATAACAAGGACTTGGGAATATTAACTGAACAAAAAAAATCTACAAAGACATCCCATTACTTTCATTCAATCTCGTCGCCTGTCCTACTGTCCGGCATGATCTAGTCCCTGCTTCTTTGACCCCACCATTGAAGATCCTGTTCCGTTCTTTGGCTTGTTATGCCCCAGATATCCTATCCCCTTTTCTTTCTCTTGACCTCCCCAAGGTCAAGGCCCTCAAATTTGTCATTCCCTCTGCCTACTGCACCCTTTCTCCAGCCACTGTCTCTCTCCACTTGGATCTTTCAAGTCTCAGTCCAAATATTGCTGCCATATTATCTTGGAATCTGTCCTCAGTTCAAACCTAAAATAACCCCTTTGCCTTACCAGCTTCAATTATTCTCTTTCATGATTTCCTTATGAACACTTTTCATTCTGAAACTGCCTACTTTAGTATTAGGAGTACTGTTTGGTTGTTGTCTGCTTCCTTGGGAGACTAAGTATTTTGAGAATAATTACCCAATTTAATAACTGTTCTCCAACTTTAGAAAAGTTTCTAGCATAAAATAAACTGTCAGTAAGTATATGTTGAATAAATATTTGTTTTGTTGAAAATAAGCAAAGAACACCCAATGGGCTAGACGAATAAACCTTCAGGCCCAGCCCTAACAGCACACCTCCTCCAGTAAGGCTCCACCTCCCATCTCCACAATCTTCCCAAATTGCCGCCAGCGGGTGACCAAGTGTTCAGAACATATGAGCCTAAGTGGGACATTTCAATCAAACCACCACAATGTCTCTCTCGTGTCCTCCAAGGCTCAGGAACCATTATAGAAGATGGAGACAGAAGAATGTAAGAACATGAGGAAGGCAAGGGATTCTCTGGAACAGTGTCTTGTGGACACAAAGTGGCCACTGCATTTATGACCTCGCAGCGGCTGTCTTTATCTACATGAGACCTACAAAATTCTGGGTCCATCAATATGTCATCATGGATAATGGAAGACATCAACATAGGCACTAATTAGAAAGAAAGAAGGGGCTCCAGATGAGAAAGTGTGGGAAAAAGAAGATAATGAGAGGTGATAATGACCAAAATACATTATATACATGTGTGAAACTTGTCAATAAGAAAGTAAAAATAAATAAAATAAAATACCCTACGTGATTTGGTTTGACATATTTCACTTCTTCCAGTAGCACAAGAAAAGCATGCCCCAAGCGACTACTTATTGAAAAATTAAATGTTTGCAACATATACCTGAAACAGGACTCAAAGCCTGAACCCTGTGGCAGAACAGCTGCAGCTTACTCAGAGGCCCATGACCAGGAGTTGTTTTCAGACACTGAGATTTGGGGAGTTGTCCAGCAGTATCATACTCAGCCTGGGAATTTAAAGATCAGTGCTCAGTGCAAAGATTCACTCCTTCTGTGCTTTTCATTGATGAAATTGTCGCTGTCATTTGCTCAGCTGTGAAGGATTTCATCCACATCCGCGACACGTGGCATGATGAACTCATTCTCAGCCAATGGGAGTCTCCTAGTCACCCAAAGCATAACTAATACCTGCTCTACAATGCTGTCAAGGGAGATATATGTCCTGTTTTTCCCCTTTGCAGGCTGATGCTCCTTGTTTCTATGAGGAAAAAAATGTCGCTCTCTGACTGATCTGGTCAAGACTTTATATTGTGATATTAGAGTAGATTCCTACTGATACTGCAACGATTTCAAAAGAATGTTCATTAAAGTATTTGTAAGGACACTGTAGAAACTTAATGCTTTTATCCTCATCCAACTTGACTGTCTCTGGAAATGCAACGGAGAAACCCGTCCTGCCGCTGGTTACCCCTCACTCCTCAGTGCAGCTACATGCTCACAAACGGTGTGAATTACTTCAACTTACTCGTCGTTCACAGATGACTTCTCTGAAACAGCTTCTAGACTAGCACTCTCATAGATCATAATTTTAGCCTTAATTCCTCACCTCACCCTTTATCTGTATCCTTGGCACCATGTGATTGAACAGAATTATTTCTCTGTTCCTTGTCTTTGGGCTGAGTTTTTAAGAAATAGTTACTTATTCATTTATTTGTGTGTGAGAGAGAGAGAGACAGAGACAGAGAAAGTGGGTTGAGGGATGCTGGGGCCTCCTGCCGCTGTAAACAGACTCCAGATGCGTGTGCTACTTTGTGCATCTGGTTTTTCATGGGTGCTGGGGAATCTGACCCAGGCTGTCAAGCTTTGTGAGCAAGCACACAACTGCTGAGTCATATCTCCAGCTTGGACTGGATTTGTATTGATCAATCAAGAAGGATGGGGCTGAAGAGATGACTTAGTGGTTATGGCACTTGCCTGCAAAGCCGAGTGACTCTTGTTCAACTTGCCAAACCAAGTAAGCCAGATGCATAGTGATGCATGCATGCAAAGCCGCACATGTGCACAAGGGGGCGCACGTGTCTGGCGTTTGATTGCAGTGGCTGAAGGCCCTGGCATGGCAATTCCCTCTCACCTCTCTCTCTCTCTCTCTCTCTCTCTCTCTCTCTCTCTCTCTCTCTCTCTCTCTCACACACACACACACACACACACACACACACACACACACACACACACACACACATTAAAAAAAAAAGGCCAGTCTGTTGGGTTGGCTCACAAAAAAAGGAAGGATGTATAAACTTGGTAGTTCTGAACTTAGGCTTTGCGAGTTCCCATCTTAAGATAAGCTTTCCTTGCTTTACTTACTCTCCTAGGTCCCACGACGAGGATATGAGATGGTGGTAGCAGAGCTATTCTATCTGTATGACTCAAACCTTAGTTGATGGGCCTGAAAGCTAACTATTTGAACTGCAAGAAGGAGTGATTTGGTAGATGTTTGTGACACAGCATTCTGTGACCATATTACACTGACATATCCCCTCCTGCTTTAAGTTAAAAAAATTATTTGATATCTTTCTCACACCTACATACTTGTAGATCAGAGTACTTTGTGTATTAAACATTTGTCCCAATTTTCAAAAGAATATGTTCCAACATCTTTACCAGATAATTTCTTAAAATTAGTTTCAGATGAAATAAATAAAATTCATTTACCTAGTCTTCAAAAATATATTACAACTTTTGTTGCTGTGACAAATGACTAAAAAGAACAACTGAAAGGAGGAAAAGTTGGGCTGGAGGGATGGCTTAGTGGTTAAGGTGCTTGCCCACAAAGCCAAAGGACCCAAGTTTGCTTCCCCAGGACCCATGTAAGCCAGAAGCACAAGGGGGTGCATGCATCCAGAGTTCGTTTGAAGTGACTGGAGCCCTGACGCTCTCTCTCTCTCTCTCTCCCTTTCTCTCTCTCTCTCTCCCTCTCCCTCCCTCCCTCTTTCTCTCTCTCCTCCCCTTCTTTCTCCCTCCCTCTTTCTCTCTGTCAAATAAATAAATAAAAATAATTTTTCTAAAAAAGCAGGAAAAGTATTTGGCTCAGCATTTCACAGGTTTCAGAGCAAAGGCGACTGACTCCACTATCTCTGGGCATAATGGCAGAAATGCTGAAAGAAAGCAACCTCATAGCAGATAGGAAACACAAGCAACAGGAAGGGGGAAAAGACACGGCGTATTTTTCCAAGGCATCCTCTCAGTGAGTGCTGTCACTTCCCAAAAATACTCTTAAATTATAGATCCAGTCTGGAGGGATGCCTTAGTGGTTAAGTCATTTGGCTGCAAAGCCAAAGGACCCAGGATCAATTCCCCAGGGCCCATATAGGCCAGGTGCACAAGGTGATGCATGCATCTGGTTCATTTGCAGCAGCTGCAGGCCCTGGCATACCCACTCTTTTTTTTTTTTTCTCTCTCTCTCTCTCTCCATCTTTCTCTCTGTCAAATAAATAAATAAAAATAAAATATTTTTAAACCAAAATAATAATAGTAATAATAATAATAATGTTTATTTCAAGATCAGTCCCAGGTACATAGTGAGCTTGAGGTAAGTTGGGCTACATGAGACCCTATCGAGGAGAGAGAAAAAGAGACAGGAAGGAAGGAAGGAAGGAAGGAAGGAAGGAAGGAAGGAAGGAAGGAAGGGAGGGAGGGAGGGAGGGAGGGAGGGAGGGAGGGAGGGAGGGAGGGAGGGAGGGAGGGAAGGAAGGAAGGAAGGAAGGAAGGAGGGAAAAAAAAAAGAAAGAGAGGGAGGGAGGAAAGAAAAAAAGAAAAAAAAACTGTAGGTCCATAATTGTGAATTGTTCCATCAATGAAACCAGATCCTGAATGAATCAATCACTTCCCAAATTCACTGCCTCTGAACACGGCTGTACTGGAGACTAAGCCTTCAACACATGAACCTTTAAAGGAATACTTCATATTCAAATCATATTATATGATGGTCCCTATTATAATTTAATTTTTTACTTATTATCATTTATTTATTTAAGAGAGAGAGAGATAGAGGTAGACCCAGAGAGAGAGTAGGCACACTATGGCTTCCTGCCACTGCAAACTAACTCCAGGCACATGTGCCACTTTGTGCATCTGGCTTTACATGGGTCCTGGGGAATCGAACCCAGGCCATCAGGCTGGTAAGCATGTGCCTTTAACCAGAGTCATCTTTCTAGTCCCCTATTATTTCCATATTCACAAAATGGATGATCAACCCCTGATCAGTGAACTATTTACCTCTATTTTTGTTGCACATGTATGTGTGGTCTGTGTGTTGGTTTGTATATGTGTGGGTGCATGTGTGTGCACATGCATTTGGACCCCAGAGGTCAACACTGGGAATCTTCCTCAGTGGATAATCACCTTATTCTTAGAGACAGGGTCTCTTGATGAACCCAAAGCTCACCAATTTAGCTAGACTAGGCAGCCAGTGAGTCCCAGAGACTCCCTACTTCTGCCTCCTGAGTACTGGGACCACAGATGCACCCCACCATGCCCATCATTTTACATGGGCTCTGGAGATCCAAACTCAGGTTCTAGCACTTGCACAGGCCCTGAGACATCTCTCCAGCCCTATCTATCTCTGCTTTGATGGGAGCATATTTACTTGAATGTTTTGTTCTTTTGTTTAAATCCAGAAAGTTCTTTATAAAGGCCCTTGGGCATTTCTTCCCTTCTGTTCAAGGACAGAGAAATTGTTTGCTGATAGTATTGGTTTTTATGTTTGAGAAGGTAGAGGTAGAACTCATGGGGCATATTCTGCTGGATACAAGATTAGGTGCTTGGGACTGAGGAAATGGCTTAGCAAATAAGAGTACCTTGTCAAAGAAATGTGAGGGACTGAGACTACCCAAGTTTGATTCCCCAGTACCCAAGTACATCTTCTCATGTATATCTGTCCATCCAGTCCTGTAGGAGCAGAGACCAGAGAATTGCTAGGGCTCTGGAAAACAGAGCTTCCAAATCAGGGATGAGACTCCAGTCCAAGAAAATATGCAGATGAGCAATGAAGGAGAATATCCAGGAGTCTCCACAGACACTACAAAAGACCACACATACTGTGTACACACATAAAAAAAATTAACTGGTAATAATTTTAAATTAGTAGTTCTAAAAGCTAATGAAAACTATCAAGTTATTTGTAAAACTAGACACATTTACCTTTTCATCCTTTGTGTATCTGTTTTGGGACTTTTGGCAAGTAGGGCTTTGTGAAAGACAAAGACAAATAGGCAGTCTGGAAACCTAGCACTGTGAGGTATCCCTTCTCCTGCAACCATACATGGGCAAAATACTTCCAAAATGCTATTCTGCTCCAGCAGCAGCAGCAGATCTTGTGAGAAAACGAGAAACATTAGCTGTCAAGAGTGTTTCTGAGAGACTAAACTTTTGTCCAAAATGTGTTGTGAAAACTCAGGCTTATTTCTTTGGTTTTGTGGTGCCTCACATATTCAGTAGGTCAAGATTATTTAGCAATCTCTACCCTCATCCTTCCGCATTTGATATCTCCTTTATCTTGTTTTAACTTGGCCATGTCTCCAATCATCCAGCTGACATTACATATTCTTGTTTGTTGATTTGTAGCCAACTTCCCACAAGATGACTGTAAGTCTCATAAAGATGAAGTTTCTATGCCTAGAACTGTGTCTACCACAATAACTAAATTACTATTTGATGAATAAGTAAATGAATGAATGATTTGGAATAGTGTGAGTAATGAGTAGTGATTGAGAGACTAGAGGAAAATTCACAATCAATAGAAGAATTGTGCTCCCGTGGCTAAGGTTAGAGGTAAGCTTGAAGCCGGGGACCTGTTATGAGAGGTACATATGGAAAAAGAACAGATCCAAGGAGAATCTGAAGTGTGAATGATGTGTCCTTTCCCTAAGGTGATATATTTGGAGAAACAAATTGGATTTTGCTCCTTATTTTAAGAGCAAAGAAAATCCGTTTGAACACCTGTCTTGTTTCCCTTGAGTGGCATCTAGAGTTAGCTCAGAAGTACTCTTTTCTGACCTTGATCTTCTTGGAAGTTACCATTTGTATGTGTTGGTGTTCCCCAGAATATCTCTTGAGACACAAAGACACAAAATGTTACTAAGGGCCTGTAAAGCTAACGTGTTCTTAGAGCAATCTTTCAGAAACTGATAAATAATATTTAAGATTTGTCTTAATGCAAAACTTTTCTGATCTCTAAATAACTTAATGCACATTATAATTCCTCCAAAAGAAGATACAGTTTGAAGCATTTTCCCAAATTTATTAAATAAGAAAACACTTTTGTAAGTCTCATAGTAGGGAAAATGTGTTCTGTGGAATAGAGTGGGAAAAGCTGGCTTTAGCCACATGGCCTTGTCCTTGGGGCAAAATGCGCTAGAGTCCATGTGCAGTGTTTGCAGTGACGTCTGAGGGAGCGGACCGCTGTGGTGGCTGTACTTGTTTAGTGACAGGGTTGTTCTCAGCACTTTAGAACTTTGCTGTTTCTTGCCTAAATTGTCACTAATGCATCAACAAAATCATTATCTATATAGAGAAATACTTAGATGAATCAAAAGAAAATAGTTTTCGGGCTGGAGAGATGGCTTAGCGGTTAAGCGCTTGCCTGTGAAGCCTAAGGACCCCGGTTCGAGGCTCGGTTCCCCAGGTCCCACGTTAGCCAGATGCACAAGGGGGCGCACGCATCTGGAGTTCGTTTGCAGAGGCTGGAAGCCCTGGCGCGCCCATTCTCTCTCTCTCTCCCTCTATCTGTCTTTCTCTCTGTGTCTGTCACTCTCAAATAAATAAATAAAAATTTTAAAAAAAACTTTAAAAAAAAGAAAATAGTTTTCAATGGTTAAAATATCATTTCTGTGCTGGGGATGCAGGATATAATTGAGTTGGTAAAGTGCTTGAAGCATGTGGTCCTGTAACTTGTCCCCAGAACCTTATAAATCAGGCATGATGGCACACACTGGCAATCCCAGCTTTCAGGAAGTAGAGGCAAGAGGGTTAGGAATTCAAGATTAGCCCAGAGTGGGATACAGGCAAGGCTAGCCTGAGATACAGTAGACTCTGGATAAAAAGAAAAAAGAAAAAGAAAGGAAGGGAAGAGGGAAGCAGGAAAGGCGGGAATGGGGGGAGGAGGAAGAAAAGAAATAAAGAAAGAGAGAAAGAAAGAAAGGTGAAGAATATTTTATTAATTTATATTATCAGATAACAAAATATACAAATCTGACAAAACTTAAGCCATATAGATGATTCAAAGAAGTGTAAAGTCTTCTAGAATATGGATTTAGTCTTCTTCATAATAATTGCATGATGTTTCTAGAAACATGTCACCTCT
The DNA here is from genome assembly GCF_020740685.1 of Jaculus jaculus. Lineage (NCBI taxonomy): Eukaryota > Metazoa > Chordata > Mammalia > Rodentia > Dipodidae > Jaculus > Jaculus jaculus. The sequence continues at coordinate 111,646,700 of NC_059107.1, forward strand.
CCTAGCCCCACTTGGTATATCCACATAAATTACAAAGACATAAAATCAGTAACACATTTACCTTGTACCTCTATCATGGTGAGGACCAGTCAAGTCTGTGTAAAACATTTCAAGGCTTTCCTGCCCACATTCTTTAAATAGCAAATCACCCCCTGCCTTCCCCCTTAGCCCTCACCAGCATGTATGGTCTTTTTATTGTTGTTGTTTTGTTTAGAGGTGCTGAGGAGCACACCAATGGCCTTGCTCTTGCTAGGCCAGCCAAGAGGACACACGGATACACCCCCAGCATGCTCATTCTTCTTGACACTTGCCATCAGCTGACACATTTTATTGTCTTTGTCTTCCCAACTACAAAGATATTTTCACCTGTCACATAATAAACAAAGCAAACACACTTTTACTTGAAAACCAGGTTCAAATTTGAAAAGCTATATTGGAATCCATTGTCAAAAGAGAACACAGAATCAATACAAACAGGCTTATTGTGAAAGCCTAAGGTATAGGCAAAGGCAGATAACACTGAGAAGTTAGCTGGAAGGAAATGTTCATTGACCTTGTGACCAGAGGAGACCACGCAGCTACAGACGATATGCCTAGGAGTAAGACAACACAGAAGACGTTGCAGATGGCATGTCAGGATGTATGAGGACATGAAGGCAGAAATAAGCTTGTCTTAGGTGAGGAGCGTGTGTAAAAATGGGCTGTGTCAAGGGAAACACACACACAGAATCCTGAGAGATGGGTTTGCAAACTCTTCAGACACAGATGCTCTCAGAAGCCTGATGAAGGGCTCTGTGAATGTCACCCTAAGCAGTGTGGCAACGTTCATACTGTCCCAGGGGTTATTTTAAGACTGACAACCTTCTACACCCAAAGTGCTCGATCAGCCCATTTGCTCTGATCGTAAGTGTCTGGTTCATTACGCAGAGCCACTGGCCTAGCAACATGTATTTCATCAGATGGCCGCAGCCAGGATAATTCTGAAGATCATACAGTGTGTCAGAACTTAGAAATTGCAGCTGTGAGGAAAGTGGAAACCCCATAAAATGGATACAGCACCACCGAGAAACAGAATTCCTAGCAGAACACTTCATAAAACCGTCTTTCCAAGTTTGGGACCAGACTTGCTTAGAAATCAGTGAGTGGAAAATTCCAAATGACTAAAACAAATGAGTAGCTCTCTGCAAGATCTAGCCTCCACTGGGAATATGTAGGAAAAGCGAAACTTAGGTCACATTCCTCAAAACATTCCTTTGCCACTTGCTAGTTTAAAGAAAGTACCATTTATCTCAAAATAGTCCTCAGCATGAGCATTATTCCTTTTATACATTTTATATATCATAATGATGGGAGCATGTAGAAACAAGGCATCTGCCTGGCTTTCAAGGAGCTTCTGATGTAGTTAGAGACTTGCAGAGGGAGACAAAGGTTAGTTGCAAGACAGTGTGAGCAGGGTGATCATAAGTACTTTGCATATGTCATAGCTACAAGAAGAATCCGAAAGACTCCAGCTGGGCCAAGAATGGGGTTGAGAGCGTGGCAGTGGACAGTGAAGAACAGATGGCTAGAGTCTTAAGCAGTAAGAATGAGACCTCTGTCCTCATGAAGCTCAGATTTCAGTAGGGCCAGAAGACAGGAGATCATGAGTAAGAAAGATAGTAGACAAACAAAATAGATAATGTGTTAGATAGCAAGCTGAGTAAACAGGTAGCTATCAACTCCTGGTGCAGGGAATATGAAATGTGAGCAGGAAATTCAGGGAAGAACGCAGTCCTGAACACATTCACTCCAGACAGCACTTAAAGTCTTGGAACTGAATTGGGTAAATCTAGAGAAAGGGAGCACACAGAGAATAGAAGAGATCCAAGATTAGCCCTAAGACTTCCAACTTGTGTTTGGATAGAAAAGAAATTCACTTGAGAGACCAAGAGGCAGCAGTGAGGAAGGAAGAATCCCAAGAGAGTATGGATTCCAGAAACTGAGTGGTTAGCATGCTGATTGCATTCTCAGCCAGTCTCTGGCCTCATGCTACTTGACAGCTGCAGTGATTCCAGCCTATGTCCCCTCAAGCCTAAGGTTTATGGGAGGCAGGGGGAGCAGTCTTTCTCCAGAGTACATTGACAAATCTTGGAACTCATTTTGTTTGGGCCTTCTTGGGTTATTGATCCATCCCTGACTCCTGTCACTAGGAGGCCCTTAAGAGGTAGGTGCCATGCATCATGAATGTACAAAGCTGACACTCCACCACCCTCCATTCATGGTACCTTGTGAGAAGTTACCTCCAAAATTCAAATCCATCACAATCAAAAATTGCCAGAATAATCTGTGTTCTATGAAGAAAATGCTTTCTTACTAACTGTTTACAAAGTATCCAAGATCACCTTGCTGGTGACACAGGATGCTATGCACCCAGAACATGCCTCTTCAGTCCAAGTCACTCTAAGCCTGATGTAAAAAGACCAGATCACGTATGAGTAAAAGGAAAACAGAAAGTCACCAGAGACTCATTTTGAATCCACTGCTTTGAAACAGTTCTGTTTAAAATAAATTGACCACAAGGTTGGGAAGCAATTTCACTCATTCTTTGTGGGAGTTTCTGTCCTGTCGTAGAAAGTGAGGGTCATGGTCTGGAGAGATGGCTTAGTGGTTAAGCACTTGCCTGTAAGGACCCCAGTTCGAGGCTCGATTCCCCAGGACCCACATTAGACAGATGTACAAGGTGGCACATGCATCTGAAGTTTGTTTGCAGTGGCTGGAAGCCCTGATGCACCCATTCTCTACCTCTCTCTCTCTCTCCCTCCTTCTCTCCCCCCCTCTCTCTGTCACTCTCAAATAAATAAATAAAAATAAACACACAAAAAAATTTTAAGTGAGGGTAAGAACCAGCCAGGGCTACGATTTCTGCTGTCTTTACAGCAAGATCTCTGAGTTATTTCCCCTTATCTCTGAATGTACCGCCCACTCATTCATTGATCCCATGGAAGCTTAGTTCACAACTGCTCAGGTAAAACACTGCAACTGTGAACAAAGCAGATGCAATCTTTCCCACTGAGAAATTTAAATTCTACAAAGGAATTGACACTACTAAGTAAAAGCAATATACAATGTTTTATCAAGTGATGTATATTATAGAGACATGCAGTATTATGGGAGGATGTTCACAACTTTAAAGAAGATGACTAGCTTTCTTGGACACATTTTTAAAATTTTATTTATGAAGAGAGCTGGAGAGATGGCTTAGCGGTTAAGCACTTGCCTGTGAAGCCTAAGGACCCCGGTTCGAGGCTCAGTTCCCCAGGTCCCACGTTAGCCAGATGCACAAGGGGGCGCATGCGTCTGGAGTTCGTTTGCAGAGGCTGCAAGCCCTGGCGTGCCCATTCTCTCTCTCTCCCTCTATCTGTCTTTCTCTCTGTGCCTGTCGCTCTCAAATAAATAAATAAATAAATAAATAAATAAATAAATAAATAAATAAATATTTTAAAAAATTTTATTTATGAAGAATTTATTCATTTATGCCAACTACCTTTATTTATGAGTGATTTTTAATTAAACTATAAAGCGTGGGGCAATGAAGGTACTTGATGCAGAGGAAAGGCTGAACTCCAGGGTTCACCAATATCCTTCAAGAGTCAGGGAGCTAATGGATCAGTCCACTCATAGGAGGGTGGAACAGGCATCACTCATCCAACTCAGCAGGCTCAACTGACTGCTTATGAGGAGTGAGGAGCAGAGAGTGGTGGGAGAAGCTATGAACATGACCTGACCAGGCACGTAAGGAATGGATTCTTTAGCTTGGAAGATTCTCAGTCTCTACCTCTTCCTCCCACAGCAAATGTAAATACATTTATGACAGGTTTCCCCCTCTCCCATAAACACCCAGAATAGCAGAAAACTGGCTCCAAGCAGCTTCGGTATATAGGCTGAGAGATACAGGGCGAAGTGATCCAGCTTTACCCTCTTGCTGAGAGCTGTCCCCTTATAGGAGTTGAGAGCAAGCCCAGTGTTTAAGCAGTGTGTGGTTTTTCACTAGCAAATTATTTGAAATGTTAACACCAATTAAAATGTACCATTTGGAGCCGGGTGTGGTGGTGCACGCCTTTAATCCCAGCACTTGGGAGGCAGAGGTAGGAGGAGCCGTGTGAGTTCAAGGCCAGCCTGAGACTACATAGTGAATTCCAGGTCAGCCTGAGCTAGAGTGAGACCCTACCTCAAAAAATCAAAACTAAATAAATAAAATGAAATGTACCGTTCATGTTTATATTCAGGTAAGATTTTAAACTTATTATTAAATAAAAGATCCATGGGACCTTTTGAGATGTATCTCAGAGTAAAATGAAATTTTAAATGGAATATACATATAAAAATATTAAGTTAGCAAGATTTTAGTGGGTTACAAACTAAGACAATATCATTTCAACTGCTAAGCCAGCAAAAAAGTATAAAATATCTCCCGACACTATGTTTCCTTTTCCAGTCTTACTGTCTGTCATTCATCAGTTTAAAAATGTTTACCAGGTGCCTTGTATGTAATCAGCTCTGTGCTAAACAGGAGAACTCAATAGTGACTAGGACTCTAGCCCAGGCCTTGGTGAAAGAGATAAGTGAATTCAATGTGACAAAAGTTATTCTGAAAATGTGCTCTGCAAGGGCCATCTAACTCAGCCCAGCCGTGGATGGTGAGAGGGACAAAAATGACTTGCTGGGCTGGAGAGATGGCTTAGTGGTTAAGCACTTGCCTGTGAAGCCTAAGGACCCCCGTTCAAGGCTCGGTTCCCCAGGTCCCACGTTAGCCAGATGCACAAGGGGGCACATGCGTCTGGAGTTCATTTGCAGAGGCTGGAAGCCCTGGTGCACCCATTCTCTTTCTCTCCCTCTATCTGTCTTTCTCTCTGTGTCTGTCGCTCTCAAATAAATAAATAAATAATTTTTAAAAAAATGACTTGCTCACACATCTCAAAGGATAGGTCATCTCAAACCTCACCTCTTAGCAAATTGTGCGCTGCCTATACCTCCATGATTAATTGCATTCTACAGTCTATATGATTATCTTCATGTGTCTTCTACCACCTACCCACACCATGACAAATTTGCTAGAAAGAAACTATGAGATTCAGTCATCATTATGACTTCAGTCGTGAATGCAGACCTAGCAGCTGGTAAGCACTTAGTAAGCATTTGCAGAGTTCACCAGATTTCCTTGCAGTTCATAACACACCACCAAAGTGGAGGACAGCATCCTCTGGATTTTTGTGACTTAGAGTCGTTCACATGACCATCCTGCATCTGTTTGAGATTTCCTGTTGCTGTTGCTGTTCCACCTAGCTTGGCTTTCACTTTTTTAAAAAATATTTGTTTTATTAACAATTTCCATGATTATAAAAAATATCCCATGGTAATGCCCTCCCCACTTTCCCCTTTGAAACTCCACTCTCCATCATATCCCCTCCCCCTCTCAATCAGTTTCTCTTTTATTTTGATGTCATGATCTTTTCCTCTTCTTATGATGGTCTTGTGTAGGTAGTGTCAGGCACTGTGAGGTCATGGATATCCGGGCCATTTTGTGTCTGGGGGAAGCACGTTAGTAAGAAGTCCTACCCTTCCTCTGGCTCTTACATTCTTTCTGCCACCTCTTCCACAATAGACTCTGAACCTTGGAGATAGTGCAGTGCTGAGCACTCCTGTCACTTCTTTCTAGCATCATGATACCTTCTGAGTTATCCCAAGGTCACTGCCATCTGAAAAGAGAAGATTCTCTACCAAAAGTGAGAGTAACACTAATATAAGGATATGAACATTAAGAGAAGTGACAAAAGCAGAATTTTTGCAGTTAGCACCAGGTACAAAGCAGATATCAAATATCAGGCCATCTTGACTTCAGGGTGAGAGCAAACACCAGATACCTTTACTGGAACCACATCCTTATTCTTTTTGTCGTCTTCTTCTTTTTTAATCATGGGCTTTCACTTTTTGTTCCTACTAGTGTGTGCACATCTGCACAGTCCAGATGCTTCACAGGCAGGAAGACAGTGACTCATATGATTCACATGATGGATATAGTCACATCAAAGCTACATCCATCATGGTTACCTGACCAGGATTGTTCGCGAAGGATAAGGACCGTGTAACTATGCCAACATCTTCAGCAAGAAGTATATTCGTCAGCACCATGGAATGACTGACAGGGCAAGCATGCTCTATTCCTCCATCTCTGGAAAAAATGACAGGAACCCTGAAATCAGATTGAAACCTGAACATAGTGGCTTAACTTTTTCTAAACTAGTGTCTGTGGGTAGATTAAAATGGGCTGGTTCCAATTTTGTGTATTTCTAATTTGGACCAAAATGAGACAGTGGAAATTCATTAAAATGCAGTGTTTCTCAAATGTGTGAGACGTCCTACCCAGAAGTTGGCAAGACGGTTCCCCATGGTACATATGCAAATGTGCTTTAGTTAAGAATGCATTTGTGAGCCAGGCTTGGTGGTGCACGCCTTTAATCCCAGCACTCGGGAGGCAGAGGTAAGAGGATCGCCATGAGTTCAAGGCTACCCTGAGACTCCATAGTGAATTCCAGGTCAGCCTGGGCTAGAGTGAGACCTTACCTCGAAAAACCAAAAAAAAAAAAAAAAAGCATTTGTTAAGTAATTTATTTTCCAGTCAGATATTTATTTACCTTTTATTTAAAGCAAGTAACCATCTTTAGGAATAAGAAGAAATTAACTACGCAAAGCAGTGCTTGCCATGGTGTTGGGGGCAGGCGATGGGAAAAGACTATATGAGACCTAAGAAGGCCAGCATTATTGTAATTCATGAGACCCTGTCAATCTCTTACTGCCTAGATGTCTGCTGGGCACACATGTGATGGCTGATTTTAATCAGGGCCAAACCAGCAACAGAGGCCTAATAGGCATGATGGTCACAGGTGGCATACCCTCTGGGCTGCCAGACCAAAGCCTCATTCTATTTCCGTCATGGATTTTCATGTTCTTCATGAGTTTATATGCTGATGGATGACAAATTCTAACAGGAGTCTTCAGCAATAGGGTCTTACCATCTATTCCTGTTGTGGGAAACCAAGGGCCTCAGCAATGGCCTATAATGTTTTGGGGGCAAGGCCACTGAGAAATCCTGCTGGAACTGAGCTGATAACCTCCTCCATGTAGACCAGCTGACAGAAAGCTGGAAGAAGCCATTCTACATGTAGTTCAATGGGAGAAAGAAATACCACCAGTGAAGATACTCAGCAGTGGACACTGCAAGCCTTATACTTGGCCAGCCAGGCCAAAAGAGCCAATGGGTGCAATAATGGCACCTCTGTCATGGTGGAAACCAACTGCCCTCCAATTGGACTAGAGGCCTGCTCCACGGGGTTGAACACATCCCTGATACTGAAAACTTAAAACAGGGGTAGTCATGAGCCCTAGGGGTGTAACATCTGCTGATGTCTGGAAAAATGTTTATACTATGCTTATCAAACTGCCCAGTAAGCATTTCTCTTAATGTTTATACCTTATATTAATGCTACTCTCACTTTGGGTAGAGAATCTTCTCTTTTCAGATGGCAGGGACCTTGGGATGACTCAGAAGGTATCATAGGGCTGGAAAGAAGTGACTGGAGTAATGAGTAACATCTTGATCACACCTTCCAAGGCTCAGGGTCTAATGTGGAATAGGTGGTGGAAAGAATGTAAGAGCCAAAGAAAGCACCTTATAATGTGCTCCCTCCAGACAAAATGGCCTGGATATACATGACCTCATAGTGCCTGACACTACCTACACAAGACCATCATAAGAGGAGGAAAAGATCATGACATCAAAATAAAAGAGATACTGATTGAGATGGGGAGGGGATATGATGGAGAATGGAATTTCAAAGGGAAAAGTGGGGAAGGGGCAGAGGAGGGAGGGTATTACCATGGGATATTTTTTATAATCATAGAAAATGTTAATAAAAATTGAGAAAAAAAAATTCTAACAGGTATTCTCCCAGGAATAATCCAAGGGGGATTTACAAGAGGGGATCTCCTCTAAACAAAAGTGGGTGTGGACATTTATTGAATGTAGCCATTTTCCCACAGTGAAATTTTGATAAAATCCACAGCGGGACCTGAACATCACACCTGAGGTCACAATGACCCCACCGAGACTCAGCCTCCTCACCGTGCATAAGGATACTAGCTAGTGTCTCTCTTCTTAGCTGTCCCTTCAATGGGCCTATCTTTACTTACGCTCACATAAACTGTTCTGTTTTCTCCTGGAATCTAAAAACTGATTATTTGCAAATAAGTACCAATGCATGAACATTGGTTATTTGCTCTGCTCAATGATGACTTTTAAAATCCTATATTGGAGTCAAGTCCCTGTGCTGGCTTAAAGTGGATGAGGTCCCCTCAGGCTCTCTTCCTATGCTTCATGGCCCACCCCTCTCCCCCCCCCCCCACCGCCCCAGAGGCTCAAGAGCAGACCTACTACTCGGGTAAGTACTTCACTGAGCACTACAAGTACCAGCCTATGTTACCCAGATGGGATGTTACCCAGAAAACTACCCAAACAAGTATAACCCTCATCTCACATGTGAAGAGGAGTCCAGGTGACCTGACGTCCAATAGAACATAGTCTAGGGCAGGTTCATTACGTGATGACATGAGCCAGAACTTCGCAGTTTTCTTGTTAGTTAATCACTTCCAAAAGAACAACAAAAAGGAAGTGTGTCTGGGATCATGGCATCCTTTCCAACTTAATGTGTGTGTGTGTGTGCATAGTAATGCTCAGAGAAGAGTTGAGAAAATGTACAGCTCATTCACCATACCTATGCATGAGCTGTGTTCCTCACAGCAACAGACTGGAGCACAGCTCACCAGACTTGAACTGCGAGTGCAGCATGTTATGGGAGGGTATTGAGGGCAGTTTCCTCTAGTCAGCTGCATTCTTACTCGAAATGCATGTTTGACTTTACCTGTAACTTTTGTTAAGTCAATTTTTCTCTGTTGAAATTATTTAAAATCCTGTATAGCTCTTAACTGAATTTAGTTAGCTCCCTTTTGACTGTCGGAATTTATAGTGAATTCCCGGTCAGCCTGGGCTACAGTAAGAACCTACCTTGAAAATCAAAAGAAAAAAATAAAAGGAAAGTGTAGAATTTGTGAAATGATCATGCAAAAGCATTTCATTCCACTACCCCTCCCAAAATTCTAAGAAGAGAGGTGAAATGTTAAGCCTTAAACACCTAAAATCCAGATGATATTTTCTGACTGGCAAATGAGTATTTTCACACATCACTGATGTCCTGAGACACTCAGTAAAAAGACAGCTTAAGAATGATTCACGCAAGACAGGCTGCTTGGAAGTCCGGCATTGTCTACCTCCACCATGAGGGGAGTCAGTTCTTAGAAAATACCAAGTGCCTTAAAAGTGGGCCAAAGATTGTGGAAGCATCATCTCACCTCCATGGTCCACGGCATAGCCAAGGGGCAAGTCTTGATCCGCAGATACCAGTTCATTCATGTTCCTGGGGCTGCCCTACACCTGATAGCCTACTGTCTGAGTCTTGATGCCCCAGATACCAGCTCCACCATGCTCTCAGGCTGCCCCTCTCCTGATGACCCCCTCCTTCTAGCCTGGGAACCCAGTCACCATTTGCCTATAAGAGGAAGACCATCTTTTAGGTTCTCCTTTGCCAGCCGCCAACCCCTCAGACCTCTTTCTCACCTGGTAACCTTGGCTAATAAAGAGTTCTTCCATCTGGGTTCCCCCATAGAGGTAAGATGAGGGACCGCATTGTTTTTGGTTTTGTTAATAATTTTTTTAAATTATTTATTTATTTGAGAGCGACAGACACAAAGAGAAAGACAGATAGAGGGAGAGAGAGAGAATGGGCGCGCCAGGGCTTCCAGCCTCTGCAAACGAACTCCAGACGCGTGCGCCCCCTTGTGCATCTGGCTAATGTGGGACCTGGGGAACTGAGCCTCGAACCGGGGTCCTTAGGCTTCACAGGCAAGAGCTTAACCGCCAAGCCATCTCTCCAGCCCCGCATTGTTTTGATAGGAAGGGAGAAAGAGGTAACTTCTGAGTATGAGCTTAATCAAGGTGGGGGAGGGGCTTCTCCTCTGTTGGACATATCAACGTCCTGTCCTGGACAGTGGAAGACAGCAAACAAACCAAAAAATAAAGACTCAAAATAGGAGAGGGACAAGTTTGAAAAGGGGGCACAGGGAAGCGACAAGAGAAGGTAATGTGCACAATTATGATCAAACTACATGATGCACGTGTGTGGACACAGTCAGTAAAATGTTAAAAACAAAAGGGAGAGCTTCTCCTAAAGGAATGGAAGACAAGTATTGCCAAGGATGTCTTTCGTAGGATCTTGGGTATACCCTGTCCGTGCCTACCACCAGGTGCCAACTATAGTTTGGCCTATGTTCAGGAGAGTCATAATGAATGCCTCCAGAAGTGAACAGGTTGGCTGCCCAGGACTTCCTGAAAGCTGCCCATGTCTTCTTGTCATGTGACTATAGCAGTAGAACAGAGACTCTACAATGCAAAATAATGGCCAGGCCATATTCTTTATTTCACTGAAGGGATGCCTATGCAAATGAGGCTTTCAGAGACTTTCAGAGATGCACTGTGAAAATAGCTAAGTTTCACAGCTAAGTCTGACTTCTGTCAACTCTCCTAATTGCACACCGAGAAAAAAACACCATCATGTTTTGGAATCATTGTTCTTTGGTTAGTTTCTGGTGTTTTTGGTTTAAGGTTATATGGTTAAGGCATTGCTAGTGAATATTCCAGGTACTTGACTTGTGCCTTTTGTTTGATTTGACATGATTATAACCCTTTGTATCAATGAAATGATAGCATCCCATCATAGTGAGGGCATCCATAGAAAGAAATACCCTTTAATTAAAATCAATTAATTCAAGTCACATGCCATTAAATTAAATTTATGCAATGTACTTGTATCACTTACTTTCTCGTTGCTGTTACTGAATACCTCACAGAAGCCACTGAAGGAAGGAAAGCACTTACTTCAGATTACAGGCCCAAGGGGGTTACGTTACATTATGGAGGGGAAGGCCTGTAGCACCTGGAGGAGGCTGCCTTATTACACTGCAGTCAGAAAGTGGAGGACAAACAGGGGGAGAGGCTCGCTATAAAACTTCAAGCCCCTCTCTGCCCAACGATCCACTTCCTCCAGCAAGGCTCCACCTCCTCATGGTACCACAACCTTCCCAGACAGCACTACTGTCTGAGGAGCAAATGTTCAAACATATGAGCCTATTGAGGAAATTTTGCATTCAAACCATAACAGTACTTGTGAATAACAAAATATGACTAAGATAAAAAAAAATTGAAAACACACAAAAAAATTCAAGTTAGTAACTGTTTATCTCCAAAAACCTTTCTACATTAAATCCCTTTTCAAATATTTTGAATCCCCTGACATGACTGTGAATAATACATGCACATTTTTTAAAGAAATACATTCTTCTGAACTTATTTCTAGTGATTCTCATTGTATTTCAAGATAGCTGTCAAGTGAATGTGTTTGGCTTCATGATTTACTGAATGCTTTCCAGCAGTTCTTTAATCCAGGACAGAAGAATACCCAGTTCACTGATGCCTTTATAGATTCCTTTGCTTCCAATCTGTGGGGGCGAGGAGAGAAATATTACAAGTAGAAATTGACATATTTTACAAAACAAAGTACTCACAAACAAGGATTGGGAACACTTACTCTATAAAACGTTCTCTTCATCCTGGTAATAGACTTCATCTCTCTAGTTGGCGAAGTGCAGGGAACCTAAGATACCAGCAGTGAGTCCTTACAAAGTTGTTAGGAAGGCGCTGGTGGTGTGCTTCCACCACATAGCAAGTATTTATCAGCTAGGTGTTACGTGCTGGGCAGTGGGCACGTGGTGATGAGTAAATGGTCTCTGTGCTCACAGAGCTCCATGGGGGAAACAAATGATAAATAAAAATAAACAAACACAAACTACAACTAAGACATGCTTGCCAGGCACAAGGCTCTACTGTAGAGATTTATCTAATAGTTTGATGGTCACGGAGGGTTGCTTTGAAAACAAACATTTAAACATTAAACAGAGGTCCAAAAAAATGAGAAGGCAGCAAGGAGAGAATAGAGGAAATTGGAGAGAACACACAGGGAAGAGGGAAAAGTTTTGCAAAGTTCCTGAGACCAGAAAAAAGAAAGCATGGTTAGAGCGATAAGCAAGAGAGGGGCTGGGGAGACAGCTCAGTGGTTACAGGCGCTTACTTGCACAAGCCTGCCAGCCCGAATTCAATTCCCAGACACACATAAAGCCAAATGCTCACAGCCATCTTTCTTGGCCTTCACAGGGGCAAAATAACAAGCAATCTCTCTCCAAAAAAGATAGAAAAGGACAAACACCACCTATATGCCATGGCACGTATACCCATACACATACACACACAACCCACATATCATGTACACACATAAATTTTTTTAATTATAAAAAAAGCAAGATAGAGCTGAAAAGATTGCTTAGTGGTTAAGGTGCTTGCCTGCAAAGCCAAAGGACCAAGGTTCCATTCCCCAGGACCAACATAAGCCAGATGTACAAAGTGATGCACGCATCTGGAGTTTGTTTGCAGTAGCTGGACATCCTGCTGGTGTGCCCATTCTCTCCCTCCCTCCCTCTCTCTCTCTCTCTCTCTCTCTCTCTCTCTCTCTCTCTCTCTCTCTCTCTCTCTCTGTATGTGTGTCTCAAAACTAAACAACTAAATAAAGCAAGGGAAATATGGACCATATGAGATCCGAAAATGAGAGGAAAAGAGTGGTTTCTTGAACATTCACCCTGGCTGCTGCTACAACAATTGTTGTAATATTCAGCGTGGGTGGCCAGAAGAATGTGCTCAGGAAATGTCTGTTTCTGGAGGAAATTATTATCTTGAGAAGCTAGCTTGTACCCTGCTCAGTGCAGGTGAATCAAATAGGGAAATCTGGGTATCTTCTATGCTCCCATGGATTTCCATATATTAATTAAAGGAACGAGAAGAGGAAAAAAAAAAAAAACATGGAAACATCTGGTGTCTTGATTTTGGGGGTGAGTGCAAAGAATTCTCATTAAAACTTAGTTTTCATACTAAATGCACATAAACCTCTGTTTTCAGTAATAATATCATCATTCCTCCTGTGCCTGCAATTATGTGTTAGGGTTTAAAGATCCGATAATTTTTTTTTGCTGTTATTTCAAAGTAGGATCTCACTCTAGCCCAGGCTGGTCTTAAACTCACAGTGATCCTCCTACCTCTGCCTCTGAGAGTGCTGGGATTAAAGGCGCATGCACCACGCTTTGCAGTACTGCAGGGAAGAGACCAACAGAGCAACTGAATTTGTACATCGCCATTTAGATGGCATGAAGGTGTTTCTGTGGATGATGCTCTCTGCTTTGAGCCCTTGCTGCAGGACACATCCCACAGAGGCTCGTGAGGAGCCAGAACCACTGCCTCTCTCCCTCTGTATTGCCAAGGAAACACCAGGGAAATGAAAGGAGAAACCCAAACTGGGTGTGTTGGCAGAAGCACTAACAGAGCCGTGCTGCCTTTGGAGCCCAATCTGCCTTCCAGCACTTTCTAGGGGCTGGAGATCCGTTCATTGTAAAGGACCGTGCTAAAGATCTGACCCAAAATCTCCTCATTTTCTTTTGGAAATGTGTCCACAGGGGGGAAAGATGCAATAGCTAGGTTTTACCACCAGAATTCAGATTGCTTTACTGGGAAGGAGGAACTTTTAATAGACTGATTTCCTTTTCTTTATATTTTAGTGTATCCCTGCAGGGCAGGTGCTAAAATTGGCCAGCATGGCAAAACGGTCAGCGGTTTTATTGTACGAATGGCTGAACGATTTGACAAACTCAACCGAAGCAGATAAGTTTAGCCCAGAGGCGATGCGTTAAGACTGCTAGAAAAACTAGAGACCAGTTCAGAGACAAGTATGAGGGTATTTTAGTTGATCTTAATGGCTAAAACAGTTCCTCCTCTGCTTATGGGTACAATCCTCTGAAACTCTTTATTTCCCAAAATAAAAATGATAGATAAGAATTTAAAAGCAAAAACAAAAGAACTTATAAGCAAATTAACACAATTGTACTGTAATACAATAGGTGCTGAATTTTACTCAAATCTTGTTCTTCATATTCCCATGAGGAACTACAAATAACTTTTAAGGTACACCTAAAGAAAGATCTGAGGAACATGGACCAGAGCTGCCTGCCTTGAAAATGGGTCAAAAAGAAAAAGTCAGTTTAGCAAAAGTACGGACACTAAAACGCCAATGCAAATCTGTTGAGAGAGGCAAGGTTTAGAGGGAAACTGGAAGGGAAGAAATAAAAGTAGCATGGTTGTTTTTGTTTTTGTTTGTTTTTTTTAAAAGCATGACTACATCTAAACTGAATTTTCATGGCAGGAAGAAAGACTTAATTATTAATCAAGTGGATCTTTCCAAAACCAAGTTCACAATCAGAAATTTAGTTTTAAGGGGATGGGGAGATAGCTCAGAGGTTAAAGATGTTTGCTTGCACAGCCTGAAGACCCATGTTGGATTTTCCAGTAGCCATGTAAAGCCAGATGTACAAAGTAGTGCAAGCATTTGGAGTTCATTTGCAGTGGCAGAAGGCCTTAATGTGCCCAATTTCACTTTCTGTCCATGTCTTTCTATCTGTCTCTCTCGAATAAAAAAAAAAGAAATTTAATTTTTAGAAAACAAATGATAAACAGCTAACAAACAAGTAAATGCATAACAGAAGAACTCAAAGCCATCCATTTTTATACTCCTCTTAATATAAAAATCATCTTATATAGGTAAGCATAAATAATGCTTACTTAGGACATGCACAGAATTGGACCTTTCAACATTCCAGCAGAGATGGAGGAGCGGTTCGTGGAGCCTTACCCTTCCCTGAGGAGCTACTGGCACTCAGTGGTTGCTAGAAGAAGGGGAGACATTTTCTTTAGTGGAATAGTCAGTGGCAAGGTGCCCATGCTCAGTAAGTATTTTCCCACCCATGCTTGTGTGAGCAACACTAATTAAACTCAGTGGGTCCCCCCCCTGCAAAAAACACATGAAATTAGAAGGGGAACTAATTGGAAAAGAGGTCAGTGGGAGTAGAAGAAGGACAGGGAAGAAAGATAATGAGGGATAAATGAAATCAAACTATATCATATACATGCATACAATTGTCAAAATAAATATTTTTAAAAATAAATAATTATCTTCATTACTTAGAGTAATCTTAAACCTTAACAAAACTTTCCCCATGCTCCATCCCAGAGAAAAATTAAGGTTTTCAAAAAAACTTAACTACAAACAGAACCTAGGGTAGGGTTGCTTTATTTTATTTTATTTATTTATTTATTTGAGAGAGAGGCAAAAAGAGAGAGAATGGATGCTCTAGGGCTTCCAGCCACTGTGAACAAACTCTAGACACATGCACCACCTTGTGCATCTAGCTTATGTGGGTCCTGGGGAGTCAAACCTAGATCCTTTGGCTTTGCAGACAAGTGCCTTAACCACTAAGCCATCTCTTCAGCCCTAGGATGACTTTATTGTAGATTTCTCTTAGTTCTCAATATAATTACCACTCCTCTGAATGAATCCACATAATTAAGCACATGAAGAAAATTCCTAGCCCAGCAATAGAGCTCTGCCCCATAATTTTTGATAGAGATGTTATATATAATTAGCCAAGCAATGAATTTGTTGGCAAAGGATTCTATAACATAATGAGGAAATATATTTACCAAGATGACAACCAATTACTTATGAATTATCTCTTCATATTTAAGCCAAAGTACTCCTATAAATTATACATATTATGCATCTTAACATGAAGCACTGCAAAGATATTTGATCATTTAAGAGAACCACTCTTTTGGAGACTCAAGACTCATAGTTTGAATAGATGGCCCCCAATAAATTCACTGTTTTATTAGTTTGTAGTTTGCATCTGCAGCCACCTGGCTTGAGGAGGTGTTTCTGGGCAGATCTTAAGGTGTGCTGGTGGGTTTGAGAATTCAATCTAAAGATATGTAAAGTGTGCCTAGCTGGAGTTCCTGAAGTATGCTGTGCTGTATGGCTTTTGGCTTTTAGGCTTGTGCTTCTCTCTGTGTGTTTGGTCCTGCAGGCCAGCTTCTTCTGCCATTATGGAACTTCCCCTGGATAAGCTTCAATGAATCCCTTCCTCCATAACTGTGCTTGGTCTGGAAGTTCATCAATGTTTTGTGTATACAAAGCAATAAAGAAAATATAATATCAGTCAGGTGGCATGGCACATGCCTACAATAACAACACACAGGAAGTGGAAGCAGGATGACCATGAGTTCAAGGCCATACTTAAGTACATAGCAAATTCCAGGCCAGGCTAGACATACATGGCATGACTCTATCTCAGAAAAGATAAAAAAGGAAGAAGAAGGAGGAGGAGGAGGAGGAGAAGAAGAAAGTGAATAACACTGCTGAAAAACTATTACATGTGTGGTGGTTTGATTCAGGTGTCCCCCATAAACATAGGTGTTCTAAATGGTAGGTTCTCAGATGATGGAGATATGGGAATTAACACCTCCTGGAGGCAGTGCATTGTTGGGGGTGGGCTTATGGGTGTTATAGCCAGTTTCTCCTTGCCAGTGTTTTGCACACTTGCCTGTTATTATTGTCCACCTTATGTTGGCCAGGGGGTGATGTCCACCCTCTGCTTATACCATCATTTTCTTCTGTCATCATGGAGATTTCCCTAGAGTCTGTAAGCCAAAATAAATCCTTTTTTCCCATAAGCTGCTCTTAATCGTGTGATTTCTGCCAGCAATGTGAACTTGACTACAACAGATTTTGATATCAGAGGAGTGGGATTGCTGCTAGACACCTGAGTTTGTGGCTTTGGCCTTTTAGAGCTGATTTTCAAGAGGAATGTGGAAGAATTTGAAACCTTGGCCTAAGAGATGCCTTGCAGTGCTGTAAGTACAGTTTGATGGACTATTCTGGTCAGAGTTGCAGACCTGAATGCAATAATAACTATGGCCCGTGAGGTTTGGCTTGTGAGAGTGAGAAAGAGCTTTGCCTGGACTGGGCTAAAACCAGTTTGTGTGAGAGGCTTGCTGTTATGCCTGTGTCCTGAGAACTTGTGCAGGGTTGCAGTACATAGAAACAGACTGGTGTGTGCAGAGGGATATGGCACAGAAAGAAATCTTTAGGCCAAAACTGCTGCCCATTCAGGTGCAATTGTATGAGAGATCACAACCATTGAGATTGGGCCAGATGGCCTGTATTGGGACAATAGAAATAATCCAGTCTTTTGAAGGGGCTTGAATGCTGAAGAGGTGTCCTATTCTTCAAAGTCTGCTTTATTCCCTCCTGAATTAACAAATTGGCAACTTACCTGGTATTGTGAAGTATAAGAAATGCAGGAAAGAGAGGGTCATTGAGTTTGCAACATGGTCTTCTGCTTTGGAAATGGCCATGGGCAGTGTGAAGCAGGTTTGCTGGATGCCTGCATGGAGACCCAATGGAGCCATGAGGACGAACTGTGGCTTGCAGTGGAGACCCAGCGGAGATGCTGGGACCACAAGATGGCTGCTAAGGAAAGCTGCTGGCCGTGATGAAGTTTTCTACGACTGTGAGTAGCCTAGCTGGAGGGGCAGAATTGGAACCCCTGAGACCAGTCACTGGCTAGAATTAGCAGACTTGGAGATTTGTCACTGGTTAGAGTTGTTGGACTTGGAGCTACAAAGTTTGATGTTTGCCCTAGTTGCTTTAAATCTTGTATTGGTTGACTATTTCTTTGCTATGATCAGTGCCATCTTTGCACTGTGAATATTTATTCTGTGCCACCATGGGTTCTAGGGGGACTTTTTGGTATTATGGCTCAGTTAAAAGACCTTGGATTTATGCTGATGTTTGAACGTCATTAGGACTAATAAAAACTATGGGGACTTTAAAAGTTGAATGAATATATTTCTTTTTAAATCATGTATGTTTATCAGTTTATGGGAGGCCAGGGGTGGAATTTGGTGGTTAGATTCAGGAGTGCCCCATAAACTTAGGTATTCTAAATGCTAGGTCCCTAGCTGATGAAGATCTGTGAATTAACACCTTCTGGAGACAGTGTATTGTTGGAGACAGGCTTTAAGGGTGTTAGAGCTAGCTCCCCCTTGCCAGTGTTTGGGGCATACTTTTGTCATTATTGTCGACCTTATGTTGGCCAAGGGGTGATGTTCACCCTCTGCTCATGCCATTGTTTTCATCTGCCATCATGGAGCTTTCCCTCAAGTCTGTAAGCCAAAATAAATCATTTTTCCCATAAGCTGCTCTTGGTCAGGTGATTTCTGCCAGCAATACAAACATGACTGCAACAACATGCTAGATATTTTGACATTATTTTATTTGTTTCTCAAATCACCTCATGATGAAGTTACTATTATGTTAAAGGCATAGGAATTGGGCTTTACTGTTAATGAAAAATAAGACATGGTTAGTCTTATATCCTATTTCTTGCTTTAACAGTTGAAGCCATTGCAATTAAAACATTGAAATTACAAAGATGAATGATTAGCTATGGTTCACAAGTTGATAAACTAATTGCAATTGATGAAACAAATTGCTTATCAAAACTGCCTTTGAGAAACTGAGACAGAAATA
Source organism: Jaculus jaculus (assembly GCF_020740685.1). Classification (NCBI taxonomy): domain Eukaryota; kingdom Metazoa; phylum Chordata; class Mammalia; order Rodentia; family Dipodidae; genus Jaculus; species Jaculus jaculus. The sequence continues at coordinate 111,665,368 of NC_059107.1, forward strand.
TTCCATTTGCTAGGGCATAAGGGTTTAAATGTCATTATATACAATAAATGTGGAAAATGTGTCTTTCTAATTACCAATTACTCTTCAGGCTTTCAAAATGTTAATTAAAGTAGATGATAAAATGTTGAAAACTAATGAAAAATTAAGTTTCCACTTTGATCACTAGCAATTAGGCAAATTATTTTAGGAATACAATGAGGCAACTGTTAAATTTTCCTTTCATGGATGAAAGTATTGGAGTTCTCTAAGACTCTTTAAAATGTCTCCTTCATAGACAGAAGTCGTTTTCCTAATACTATCTATAGTTAGAGAAGACTGTAAAAGTGGTGAAGTTCACAGCACATAAAACCCATTTTGAACAAATATCACCAAACTAAACTGAATTATCCAAACTAATTGAGAACTATGTTTTATTTGTGCTTTTTTATTCTTTTAGTTTTACTTTTAATAATTGGTTTTATTATGACACTTTTTATGCATGTATATCATTGTGCTTTCCATTTTAATTTTTTTATTATTATTTTTTTATATATACAGGGTCTCACTCTGTAGTCTCAGCTGGCCTGAAACTTGGTGGGCTCAAACCTATGACGATCCTCCTTCCTCTGTCTCCTGTTTAATTATGTGCTTGGGATGTGACCAGCAATGATGGGATTACTTTCAAATATGCTGGTTCTGAGGATTCCAGATCTTGGGGTCATCATGATAATTATCATTCTGCCTTAAGTTAAGAGTTGCTCAAGAAGACCCTCCCTAAGATATTTGCTTTAAAAAAATCCCAAAAGACAGTTATCTTAGAGAAATCAGAAAGGATTTACAAAAATCAGAAAATAATTCAAGTCCATGAGTATTAATGTAACCAAAAGAAAATGACCACAAAAATAACAAGCCCAGCTGGGCGTGGTGGCACACACCTTTAATCCCAGCACTGGGGAGGCAGAGGTAAGAGGATCACCGTGAGTTCAAGGCCACCCTGAGACTGCATAGTGAATTCCAGGTCAGCCTGAGCTAGAGTGAAACCCTACCTCGAAAAACCAAAAAAGGAAGAAAAAACAAATAACAAGCTTATATTGAATACTGTTAACAAAATGTTAAACCTCTACCCTGCCTTTATTATATGATAAATTTTCCAAATAGTTACATAACATTATCCCAAGTTATGAGTGAAGGAAGATACAATAGAATTATAAAACATTGTTTTGCAATACCTTATGAGTTCATGGACCTAGACAACAATTATTAATGGCTTCTAGCTAACATCATGAAAATAAAGACCGTAAATTATGTGTCTCAATGAAAATACATAACACTGCATATGAAGTGTCCTGGAGAAATCAACCTTGATTCTATTCAAGCTTCTATACCTAATTACAAACATATGGAAAACAGGTAGGTTCAATTACTAGCAGTAAATGATTCCACTAGGAGGAAACAAGGCCCTACACACAAAATAGTGGGAAGCCTCAAAACTCCTCAAAAATAGAGGAGACTTAGAAAAGCTGTAAGTCAATAAAAATGGTAAAATTGAATCATTGCAAAAAAAAAATCAATCAAGAAGGTGAGAAAGAAGGAAAATGGAACAAAGAACAGGACATATACAGAAAGCAAACACCAAAGTGATAGATTTAAACTCAACCACATTAATAATCACATTATATTGGAAGGACTTAATATGCCAATGAAAAGATTGGTAGAGTTGATTTTTTTAGAAAGCATAGCCTAAACAAATGCTGCCTACAAGAAACTCACTTTAAATCAAAACAGCAAAGGAATGAAACAGATACAGCATACTAATACTAATGCAAAGAACAGCCACAGTCTATTAGCATCAGACTATATTCCAGAATGAAGAAGATTGATTAGGGCAAAAGGAAAATTTTATAGCAATGAAGATGCAGTATATTAATAGGACAGGACAACCATTAACAGCTAAACACTATTAACATTATTTCAAAATACATTGAGGCAAAATGTAATAGATCATCAAGGAGAAAAATAGTAAAACCTACACTAATGTCAGAAATGCAAATAATTGAATCAGTAGGGAAAAATAGCAGCACAGGAATGGAAAAATTGAAAAAAAAATAGTTACAACTGGACGTAATGGAATTTATAAAAATCTTAACCCAAATGTAAATCCCATATTTTTAAATGTACATCATTCACTGCACAGACCAAATCTAAGCCATGACACATGGGTCAGCAAATGAGAAATCATGCAAAGTGTGTTCCCTGACCAAAATGGAATTATATTCATAATCAAATGAGAAAAATTCCCAAGTGTACAGAAACTAACACCCTTATAAATAACCTATGAGTCAAAGAAAAACTCAAAAAGGAAAATTTAAAAGATTTTAAAATAAATGAAAATGAAAGCACATTCAATCAAGGACTGTGGGATGTAGCTAAAATAGTACTTAGAGGAAATTTATATACAGAATTCCTATTGTGAAAATTTGGAAATTTTCAAAGTCATGATCTCAGCTTTCACCTAGATAAAAAGTACTGAAAGATTTGAAGTTAAGGATCAAAGCTTTAGCCCTAAAAAATATAGAAATAAAAGATCAAATTATGCCTACATTTAACTGAAAAGGGAAATAATGAAGTTAATAACGGGAATCAAAAACTGAAAGATAATAAAGAAAACCAATAAAATAAAAACTGGCTCTTTGAGAAGTTTTTTTTAAAAATTATAACTTTCTAGCCAGGCCAATTTAAAAAAGTAGTGAAAGCAAAAAGTACAACAGGAATTTGAAAGATGATATCATCTTATAATAAATAGATATTAAAGGATATTAAATAAATATGAGCAATTTGGGGGTGTAACTTTAAAAAATTTGATAACATGAACAGAGCACTGATGTAAAGCAGCTCCAAAGACCATACAAGTGGAGATGGGTAGCCTGGATAGCCTCAGACCTACTAACAGCCAAATGTGAAATCTAAAATTCCCCTTCAAAGAAAACAGTAGGCAACAATGGTTTCACTGGCAAATGACACCAAATATGTAAGGAAAAAATAATTCTATACAACTTCTTCCAGAAATTGCAGAGAAAAACAATTTCCAAGCTACTCAATGAGGATTCAATTCTGTTATAATCAAAATGAGACCAAGTTGTTACAAGAAAACAACAGACTAACATCCCATAATCATACACAGATAGAGTTTTGAACGAAATTTTAACAAACTAAACGTAATAATATATTGCAGTAGAGTGTATCCTAGAAATACAAAGTGGGCTTACATTTGTGAATCACTGTAACTTCAATTTCCTAAAACAATAAAATGATTATTGCTATAGATGTACAGAGTTGAGTATAAAACCTGAAGCTAGAAAACTTCTACATGAAAATATAATTTTAAAAATCCTTCTGATTTTTGTTCAAGTGAAGATTTCTTAGATATGACAAAAGAAAGCAAAATCCATTCAAGGGGCTGGAGAGATGGCTTAGTGGTTAATCGCTTGCCTGTGAAGCCTAAGGACCCCGATTTGAGGCTCGATTCCCCAGGACCCATGTTAGCCAGATGCACAAGGGGGCGCACACATCTGGAGTTCGTTTGCAGTGGCTGGAAGCCCTGGTGCACCCATTCTCCCTCTCTCTCTCTCTCTCTCTCTCTCTCTCTTGCTCTTAAATAAATAAAAATGAACAAAAAAAATTTTTTTAAATCCATTCAAAAAAACATTGATGGAGCTGGGGAGATGACTGAGTGGGTAAAAGCACTTACTAGCAAGCATGAAGATCTGAATTCAATACCTACCATCCACAAAAAAAAAAAAAAAGCCAGGTGTGGCCAAGCATGCCTGTCACCCCAGTCTGGAAGGGAACAGTGGTAGAAGACTTGCTGTGGCCCACTGGACAGTCTAACTGATAACAGCAGCTCCACGTCCACTGAGAGACTCCATCTCATAGAAACTAAACAGAGGAGAGCTTGGTAGAGCAGGGCACCCGCTGTTTGGTCGCTGCACATGTGTGCATGAGTACACACATCTTCACATAGACACACACACACACACACACGAATTCTTTACACGTTATACATTGCACACCCACCAGGAAAGAAAAGGTTGACAACCGATCATCATAAAATTTACAATGTCAACAGGCTCTCCTCCACCTGACTGTTGACAACTTCTGAAAATCTTAAAAGCCAACCTCATCTCTACATTCTCCAGACTCCTTCACATGTAACTCAATTGCTTGCCACCTCCTTAGAACTGCTATGTTTTCAGATGATCAAGCCTTTACGAAAGCTTCTTCCTGGAAATAAAGTTCAAGCACCATCTCTTTATAGAACACTCTGCATCTCCCCCACATGCACTCCAGAGGAACATCATCTTCTGATGTGTGCAAATATACCCCACAAGCTAAGAGGGCCCCTGTTATCAACAATGTATTAATGAAGAATTTCTTAATAATTGTCCAAGTTTTATTTGAAAGCTCTCTTGCAGTTATTTGTGGGTATATGACTAGTTCTTGCCAGGCAGACAACCTGTGGAATGGCATAGCACCATCTGGAAAAAGCCTGGATCCCTGAATCATAATAGAGAGGAAAGTGACTCTATCCAGAAAACCCAGACTGGCCTCTCACATGAGGGAGAAATAAAGTGAGAATGTGAAACTGGTCTGGAGAGATGCTCGCAATCAAGGCTTTTACATGTAAAGCCTAATGACCTTGGGTTCAATTCCCCAATCCGCATGTAAAGCCAGATGCACAAAGTGGCACATGCACCTGGCGTTTGTTTGCAATGGTTGGAGGCCTTGGTATGCCCATACTCTCTGTCTGTTGCTCTAGCTCTCCCTGCTTGCAAATAAATAAAATAAAATGAAACATGAAACCACCAAATTTTAGGGGAATATTGGTTACATGTTACAACAGCTAGCTAGTATCATCATTATAGCACCATAACTAACATATATACTCAAATTTATTTGTTGTAAATTTTTTTATATATTCTCACTATGAAAATATGTTAATGTTCAATATATTCATAAGAATTCTGTGCAAAACATTCCAAATTCTTATAAATTTTGTGCTGCCTAGTCTCCTGTCTCTGATTCTCAGCCTTTCATTCCACAAGTGAGAACTGACAGGGACAAACAGAATAGCCTTCAAAATGCAGTTCTTTCCTGTAAAGGCAAAACTAAGTCAAGTAAGACAAAATATATAAAAGAGGTCAACAAGTTGGTCATTTGACAACTTGGCAATTTGGAAAATGGTCCTGGCATAGGCACATGGTGTAGTTCCAAAATATGTCTAGGGAAAATTTAGGAAGAGGGAGGAAAGGGATCTGGATAGATTGCTCAGTGGTTAAGGTGCTTGCATGCAAAACATGAAAGCCTGGGTTTGATTCCCCAGAATCTACGTAAAGCCAGATGCACAAAGTGGTGCATGTGTCTGGAGCTTTTTTGCAGTGGCTAAAGGCCCTCGTGTGCCCATTCTTTCTCTATCTGCTTCTTTCTACCCCCCCTCCCTCTCTCTCTCTCCCTCTCCCTCCCTCTCTCTCTTTCTCTCTCTCCCCCTCTCTTTCTCATAAATAAAAAAGTAAATGTGTTTTTTTAAGAAAAGAAAAAGGGAGGAAAGGAAAAGAAAAAAATAAAGGAAAGAAAGGGAGAAACACACTTGGTCATCACATGCTAACTACCTACCAAGTATAAATTCATAAATCCTCAAAATATTATTATCATTGCTTATTGCCTTTTTAAAATTGTAGTGAGGAGCTGGAGAGAAGGCTCAATTGCCTGCAAAAGCTAACCACCCGAGTTTGAGTCTCCAGTACCCCCATGAAGCCAGCTGCACAAAGTGTTGCATGCATCTGAAATGTGCACTGGCAAAAGCCCCTGGTGTGCCCCTTCATTCTCATTCTCTCTCTCCCTCTCTCTGTTTCTGTCTCTCTCTCTCTCTCTCTCTCTCTCTCTCTCTCTCTCTCTCTCTACTTGTGAATTAATAAATACGTTTTAATTGTAATAAGTGGACTGGAGAGATGGCTTAGCAGTTAAGGCATTTTTCTGCGAAGCCAAAGGACCCAGGTTTAAGTCTCCAGGACCCACATAAGCCAGATGCACAAGGGTCGCATGCATCTGGAGTTCTTTGCAGTGGCTACAGGCCCTAGTGTGCCCATTCTGTCTGTGTCTGTCTCTCTTCTACCTCTGCTTGCAAATAAATAAATAAAAAATTTAAAAGCTTTAAAAAAATTGTAGTAAGTTACAATTAGTTTCAAACTATGCTACAAAATATACTGCAAAATTCAAACAGTATGGTACTGCTATAACAATAGACTCGTCAAATCAATGAAACAGAAAAGAGTCCAGTAATAAGCCCAAACATGTGCAACTGAGTTCTAACAAAGATGCAAAATGTATGCATTTGGAAAGCACCAGATCTTCAGTAAATGATGTTAGAAAACTGGATGTCTATATGAAGAAGAAAATTGGACTCTTATATTATGTACAAAAATAATGTGCAATGGATTAAAGACCTGAAATCATTAAACCAATAAGAGGAAGCAGGGAGAAACTACACGACATTTGTCTGGGTAATGGTTTTTCAGACTTGACTCCCAAAGTTCAGGCAAAAACAAGAAATAATAGATAAATGTGATTCCATTAAAAATAAAGGGCTTTGCACAAAAACAAAAAATAGCAGGAAGGGAAAATCTATAGAATGGGAGAGAATATTTGGAAGCCATGTATCTGATGAGGGGTCAATATCCAAAATATACATGGAACAAAAACAATCTCATGGAAATAAAAAAGACATAAATTAATTGAAATATTGGTAAAAGATGTAAATAGACATTTCTTAAAAAGAAGATAGACATAGAGCATGGTGGCACATGCCTTTAATCACAGCACTAGGGAGGCAGAGGTAGAAGGATCACTGTGAGTTCAAGGCCACCTTGAGACTGCACAGTGAATTCTAGATCAGCCTGGGATAAAGTGAGACCCTACCTCAAAAAAAAAAAAAAAAAAGAAAAGAAAAGAAAAGAAAAGAAACAGACACATGAAAAGCACTTGTCATCACCAATCATTAAGAAATTCAAATTAAAACCACGAGGAAATGCCATTGCACACCTGCCACTTGGCTATGATCAAAAGAACAAAAACAAAGGCAGCATTTGGACATTATGAGTGGACTGTAAATCAATGTAATCATTGGGGGAAACTATGTGAAGGTACCAAAAAAATTGCAAACGATATGCCATGTGTTTCCCTTCCTGGATAGTTCCCCAAAAAGTTCAAAACTGAATGTCTAAGAGACACAGTTATGTACCTACAGTCTCCTGTTCTTTGCAATACATTCCCAAAGTTAAGTTCTAGACTCAACCACGGTCTTCATCCACAGATGGAAGACAAACACGTAGTGCTCATATACACAGCAGAACATTCAGCCTCACAAGAAATGTTGTCCTTTGTGACAGCACTGAGGGAGCTCGAGGACGTTGATCTGGGTGAAATGAGGCTAGTACAGAAGGACATGTGTCCACTGGGCTCACTTCCACATGGCATCTGGAATAACCAAGCCCAAAGAAACAGAGCGCAGAATAGAGGTGGCAGAGGTTGGAGTCCGAGGGACTGGGAAGATGTTGGCCAAGGAGTCACAGCCTCAGTGTGACAGGAGGAAAAGATGGTTTACCTCTTCACTTTGAGACCTGTTACACATCTTTGTGAACATAGTCGCCAATGACGTACATTTCGAAATCAAAAGTAATGGTAGCGAAAGTGATGAATGTGACGAGTAATATGATTTAATTATTCATATTATATCATATTCGTAAATCATAGTATCACTTTATGCTCCAGAAATATATGCAACTATACCTTGTCACCTCACAATTTTAAGTATATTTTAATTAAAATTAAATAATAAGTAGTAACTAAAAACATGTTACTTGGGAGAGGCCAAGTAGGTGTAGGGAAGAAATAGGATCGCAGTTGTGTACTGCTCAAGATACAGCAGTAGGGAGCTGGGGAGGTGTCTCAGTGGCTAATGGTGTTTGCTTGCAAAGCCTGTAAGCCAGGGTTCAAGTCCCCAGCCACCTTAATAAAGCTGGATAATAGATAGGCATTCTTGGGCAGGAGAGATGGCTTAGCAGTTAATCGCTTGCCTGTGAAGCCTAAGGACCCCAGTTTCAGGCTTGTTTCCCCAGGACCCACGTTAGCCAGATGCACAAGGGGGCGCACACGTCTGGAGTTCGTTTGCAGTGGCTGGAGGCCCTGATGCGCCCATTCTCTCTCTCTCTCTCGAATCAATCAATCAATCAATCAATAAATAAATAAATAAATAAAAATTTAAAAGGAAGTTTGGCCATGTTTGGTAGTTCATGTCTTTAATCCCAGCTCTGGGGAGGCAGAGGTAGGAGGATCACAGCAAGTTGAGGCCACCCTGAGACAATATAGTGAATTCTAGGTCAACCTGGGCTAGAACGAGACCCTACGTTGAAAAACTTTTTAAATAAGTATAAATTCACTATAAAGTAATGATAAAGTGTGTGGCATATAAATAGCAGGCAGACCAGTAATGTGGTCGTGTACGTGTCGTAATAAAGTACTTCGTCCTGTGTGGGCCGTGCTTTAGGACCGTCGGCATGGTGGGTCGGTTGTCACCAGTAGCCTCGCAAATGAGTACTGTTTGTTCTGTAATGTCGTATGGATATGTCACTAGGGGATGAGAATTTGCTGCCTCATTATACTCTCACCATGGGAAACAAAGCCGTTGAAAAGCAAAGGTGGGTTTGAAAGCAAGAAGGAAAACAAGCCCCAAGTGGTGCTTTGAGAGGCTGATAGGATGGCGTGTTCCTACTGGGCCACAAGGGGGCACCAGGAACTTTAGTAAATAGCAGCTACTGAAAATGTGCCTTCCCCGGAGTCCTAGCTCTGAGAGAGGCATCAATAGCGCAGAGTGAGGTGGCTTTAGGGAAAAACTGCAAACCCCGCCCCCCCCATCCCCAGGAAAACCAGAGTTCCTAGACTGATTTTTTTTTTTTGAGTTCTCACCTGGAATATTGGTTTTGGTTGTCTGTAATTGTGTGTTTAGCTATGTGAGACCACATAAAATTAAATCAGTAATAACGCAGGCATGGACTTGAGGGTCCCAGGAGTCCACGGACACTACTGTCCAAGCAAGGGCATCTTTAGCTCCTAGTCACCATTAACAAACTGCATTTAGAGTAACATAAATGCACTGAATAGCATCCAAACAGAGGAGCCAAGGACTACTGCAAGCCAGGCTAAGAGCAGCACTGTCAGGACACATAGTCACAGAGAGTCAATACAGAAGCAACTCAACTAACACGGCACGGATCCTGGCTTCTTCCCATCGCATGTCCTGATCAGCGGGTGCTTTTGTAGGAACCTGGCCACTTGTACTTTCTTGATAATAACCATATAGCAAGCATCAAAAAAATTAGGCATGGAAAAAAGACATACTCTTCTTTTATAAATTTTGAATGGACTAATCTTAAAAACTTGCAACTGTTAAGAAGTAGATCCATATATAAGATAAAGGCAATCCAAAAGCTCTCATCTGATCTGGAGGAGGCAAGAGGGGTGTGAGTTGGAGACCAGCCTGTGCCACACAGTGAGACCCTGCCTCATAAAAGAAAAGACAAAAAGAATGCAAGAGAGTGAGATTTAGAATAATGTTTTGGCACAGAGTTGCTGCTTTAAACTTTTTTTTTTTTTTTGAGATCTGGAGAGATGGCTCAGCAATTAAAGGAGCTTGTTTGCAAAGTCTGATAGGCCAGGTTTTATTCCCTAATAATCATATAAAATAGATGCATAGTGGCACATGCATCCCGAGTTTGTTTGCAGTGGCAAGAGACCTTAGATCACCCATTCTCTCTCTTCCTCTCTCCTTCCTCCCTCTCCCTCTCAAATAAATATATTTAAAAAATTTAAACAGGGCTGGAGAGATGGCTTGGCAGTTGAGGTGCTTGCCTGAGAAGCCTAAAGACCCAGGTTCAGTTCTCTAGTACCCACATAAGCCAGGTGCACAAGGTGGCACATGCATCTGGAGTTTGTTTGCAGTGGCTTGAGGTCCTTGCACACAATCTCCCCCCCCCCCTCTCTCTCTCTCTCTCTCTCTCACTCACTCTGCCTTGCTCTCTCAAGTAAGTAAATAAATAAAGTATTTTTTTATAATTTTAAATAAATCCTTGTTGAATGAATGGAGGTGCTTCTAGGCTGCCTCGCTAATGAGACAGCGTGACAGAAAGACGACCTGCAGTTCATAATGAGGACAATCCCTCTGGTTGGTCTATTTTTGCTTTGCCTCATAGTCACAAACTATTCACCATACCATATTCATTATAGAACAAAGGAATAAGTAAAAATAACTACGTGTTTAGGAGCCTCCTATGCTATTCCCGCTCCTCTAACTATGCCGGGTTCCTTCACACATAATAAAGAGCTGCGTTAAGAGCTATTTCCCTAGTGGCGGCCTCTCCTTTTGTACTGTAAGTCAGGAGGCAGAAAGCCCTTTCTACCAACCCAACGGTGTGGAGTCAGCTTCTCAGCGCACTTAGGCTGTGCATACTTACACAGTGCATCAGTTTCTGCCTCAAGCTATGGAAGTCTTCCACAATGTATATTTCCCTGCAAATAGGTGACTGGAGTTGACCAAAAACATCTTCCATGAAGAAGGACAGAAGCTGTTCTTGAAATCTGCAGCTTTTCTACAAACCAGGCATAAGAAAATGCACATGATAAGCCATGAATTGTTTGTTGTTTGTTTTTTAATATCCTAGAACATCCCCAGATTGTTAATGACTATCTGGGAAAAATTAAACTACAGGGAAAAAGAGCATCCAACAAGGAGGAAAGTAAAGATGAAAATCATCTTGTCTTACCATAAATAGCTTCTTTGTTTTCTTTTTTAACAATTGTATGTTTTTAATGCGGTCTTCCTACAATCAAAAAAAAAAAAAACCCCAGAAATTCATTGTACCTAGGTTTATAAGGTCTTACTTGTTGCCTCACTACGTACAGCCTCATACTTACTGGAATTGTTGCCTTCAGCCTGGCGGCCTTGAGGTAGAGGGTATCAGCAGCTTGGGACAGTGAGTCCTTTGCATAACAGTTTCTGCTGAAGGAAGGTTGAGATCGCTGGTGCTTGCCAGTGACAAGAGACATCATGACACACAAAAACCCATACCTCAAAATGCACTTCACCTTCATCTCTCCTTTCCCACTCGGAGTTTGTGTCACTCACAGCCCCCAGAGCTGGTCGTCTTGGCTAGATGAGAGAATAATCTTGACTTCAGCCCGCAAATCCACCTCTAATGAAGTGTCATGAAAGAGGGCTTATGGTTTATATAGAGGACAATCACTCGAGTTGCTCTACTTTTTTCTTAGGGTATGTTTCATAATCAGAAATCCCTGACCACACATCATCTGTAACATTATGTAAAAGCTCAAAACTTACTGGTAAGATTAGACCACTGTTACAAAAAAAAATTAGAACTTCAGTAGCAGAATGAGTTATTGTACATGATTTTCTGTGGCAATATGACAAGATGAGTTTGAGGAGGCTGTGGGGTGTGTGTGTGTGTGTGTGTGTGTGTGTGTGTGTGTGTGTGTAGTGTACACATCTATGTGCAGGTGCAGACAGAGGTCAGGGGACAACCTCTTTGTCATTCCTCAGGAATGCCATCTACATTTTGTGAGACAGGATCTCTCATTAACCTAGAGATCTCCAATTAAGCTAGACTGGCTGGCCAGGGAGCTCCTCCTATCTCTGCTTCCCAACACTGGGATTCCAAACACATGCCATTATGGTTCTGGGAATCAAATTCAGCTACTCATCTTTGCACGACAAACATTCTGACTGAGCCATTTTCACAGCCCCCAATGTGAATCCTCCTAATCCTCATAGGAAAAAAAATCTCCTTTTCTAACCAGAATCCCGGAAATTTTTAACCAAGTGGTTGAATGAGCCGCCTTGTAAGCTATAACATTTTATGTTTGTTTCTTGCCATAGTTCTACTACCTGCCTCATCCTTCTCTCTAGAACCATTATTGCACACAAATAGCAGCACTTCTTGTAGCCCACAAATTGTAACTCCCCCAACATTTTCAAGATTTCTTTATCACTAGACCTCAGGCAAGTTTACAATTTAACAGATTCTCTGCCGTCTCTGTTCAAGTTAACTATGCAGACTTTCCCTCAGCTGGACATCCACTAGAGTGAACATTCATTGAGAAAAAGGACCATATCTTTTTGAGTTCTTCGTATCTACAATCATGCCTCCTCTAAAGAAAAAGCACACTTCCCTACATGTATAATAAAGTGCTATGAAAATACGTGCCTACTAGTACAAAATACACATAGCAGCTTTACTCACAAAGGCAAAAGTAGAAAAACTGAAGCATCAACTAAGTGATAAATAGACATGTACTATGTTCATGTATGATTACTCAGTGAAACCAGGGAATAAAGTACTGATATTCACTAAAACATGAATGAACACCCAAAACTTATCATGGGGATAAAACATAGCAGGTGAGTCCCTGGGACAGGCACCAAAGAAAAAATATCTAAAAACCTTACAGCAAGCGAGTGAAAGAAAAAAGAAAGAGAGAGAGAAAGAAAGAAAAAAAGAAAGACACTCGATATGCACTAAATAAATATATCCCTTTCCTTCTCAATAGCTGCTACTATGACTATTTTGTCATTAATTTGCTCCTTTCACATGTTTTTGTTAAGAACCCACCTATACAAAGAGTGATTTTAAGTACTAGGGACTTAGGCAGATGCTGCAGAGATACCCTCCCTCAGTTCTGTCCCAAGTCTCTTGTAACTTGGGGCAGCCTGGTGATAAGTAACGTTCATTTTGGGCAGCAGCCCCAGCCTTAGAAGGGGGTTTAGCACATGATTAAATTTGGAGAAGCAAATTTAGATCAAGGCCCATCAAGAATAGAGTTAATATGGGAAGAGAAGCAAAGCAATCCTAGCAATCTGATTGTAAGAGAGTCTCCAAAACTAGGCAGTGTCTACCATAAGCATCAGAGCTCATGACTGAATTCAAAGTCAAGGCCAGCAGGCTGGCAGAAGGGAAGGAGAAAGAAAAGAAGGTGAACAGTCCATGGCCTTGACAGCATTTTCTGCTCTTTTAAATAATAATGGATCCCTTTGATGAACTCATTTCCTTGGTGCACTCTTCTGCAAAGGACACACTCTGTTAAATGACAGGAGAGCTATTCACAGAGTGATGGCAAGAGATAGTTGATTGGCAGTGCCCAGTAAGACTCACTGAAATGTCTCATATATATATAAAGGAAATGTTATTTTTGGCTGGGAGAACCTGGAGTGGTGTTTACAGTAGAATAAAATGCCTCACAGAGGAGTGCCTAGTATTCAAACTTGCTTTGGAAAGAATGAGTGTGAACTCCAGGGATGAAAAGTCCTCATGTTCTTCAAGGGTGTGGGATTACTATAAACACCCTGTGGCTGGATATATGACACTATGTTTAAACTGGTCATATTGTCACCAAGCTTGAATTCTGCTTACTTGCATAGCCTATTAGCATATGATTATGTGAGTGCAATAAATGCTATAAATAAAAGTTCAGTTTTTCATGTCAGTGTATCTGAAATCATGTGTCTTAGGATCCATGGTCATAAGTTACATTGCCCAGTCAGAGCCAATATGCATCTGGCCTTGTCATGCACTTGTGAATTTCTCCTAACACTCATGATGTCATCACTTCCACTGTACATAGCTATCAGTACCAGTATTGAATTGTTTTGCTGACGTCTTCAGAAAGATTCCTCTATGATTCTGCATACTAACTACAATTTAAATGAGTAAAGAAAGGCACAGTACAGTAAAGGGACACAAGTCGGATAGCAAAGAGACAAATATTTGCCTTTGGAGGAATAACTAAACTTGCATATTTACTTGAAGAGCAACAGCTATGTGCTAACTGTTAAGAGAGTGCTGAGTCACAGTTTAATCAGAGGCACTTTTTTCCTTCCTTTAGTGGCAAACAAGATCATGGCGTGAAATCAACATGTGGCACCTTCAGTTTGTTGACATACAATGTTTGGTGACCTCAATCCTAAAATTATTGCTGCGGAACATAAGGTAGACCTGTTTTGAACCAATCATTCTCAAAAATAAACCCTACAATCCAATATACAATAGACAAAGAAAGCGTTACTGATATCTAAATACATTTAATGCAGATATTTTGGTCTTGTCGCTTTAGAAAAGATATGTCCCTCTCTACTGTGCAATTCCACCCAATGAACCTATTTATCTTGTTTGCATAGACAAAACAATGAGAAGAGGGTAATTTGGAAAGGCAGTGTCAATAGAGTGGGCAGAAAGAAAGAGGACATGGCTGCTATTCCAAGGAAAAGGCATGAAGAGAAGAAGTACAGAAAACTCGCTGAGAGCAGAGAGCCTGGTGTGAGCCCTGTGCTCTGTCCGTCAGTTTTCACTTTCCTGGTTGATGCATTCACTCCAAATACCCACTGGCTTCTTGTCTTACAAGCTGTAACTAAGGTTCGGATGCATCAATAAACAAAATAGAGACTTTTTTTTCAATTTATAAAACATACTACTAGCAATGGGCATGGCAAGGAGAAGACCAACAATAAACAAAGATAAATATTATAAGTTAGATTCAGTGAGTTATATACATGTTGTTGGTCGAATGCTGTCTAAGAGTTCCCCCAAGACCCCCTATGGAACAAGGCTTATGGTACCCAGAGTGGTGCTGTGGACAGTAGAGGAATTTCTAAGATGTAGAGCCTTGTTGGAGATCACTGGATCAGGAGATAGTCCACATAGGATCATGTGAGTGTTTTCATGTGATCCTTTAAATTCTCATAAGAGGATTATTATGAAAGGAGCAAGCCTGGCCCTGCCCGTTCTCCCTCTCTCTGCTCCTGCTTGAGGTGTGACCATTTGTTTCTACATGTGATTCTGTCACCGGAGGCTAAACCATTGGAGCCAACAACCTTGGACTTTGAATCTCAAGAGTGTGAGCTAAATGAACCTTTTCCTCACAAGCAGTCTCTTGGGTATTTTGTTATAGTGACCAAAAGATGAATACTATGATAGTTAGAAAATTATAGCTGTTTAAGGGTGGGGAAAGTACAAGGGGAAGTCATCATAAATAACAAGGAACAATGTATATAAATTAATAAATTTATTTGGGAATAGATATTATAATGATAATCCATACTTCATAGTAAACTGTATGTATATTGAAGGAGGATGAGGAAAATGGACATTTTAAAGGCAAAATTAAGAGTATTGCATAGGTTATTTTAAAATAATAATCCATGGATACTACCATCATACTTTGGATCTGAAATGCTCCAAATATGTTGAAGGATTGGTTTAAGAAAGAAAAGGGAGAAGAAAGAAGAGAAGATAAGAGAATGGAATGAAATAGGAGAAGAGAAAGACACACAGAGAGAGAGAGAGAGAGATGCAGAAGGAGGGAAACAAGCCTCATCTATGGAGTCAATACCAACATCTTAATCTATCAAATTTATAGCACATCTACACCAAGCCTAATCTGCAAACCTGTTCATTCCTTTCTTATGTCATCCAGAAGAATACTTTTCTTCAACTGAGTTGGAAATGCAAGCATTTTTAATAATTCTAGAAAATATTTTATTTTTTTAATTTATTTTTATTAAAACCTTCTATAATTCTGAACAATATTCCATGGTAATCCCCTCCCCCTACTTTTCCCTTTGAAACTCCACTCTCCATCATATCCCCTCCCCTTCTCAATCAGTCTTTCTTTTGTTTTGATGTCATGATCTTTTCTTCCTATTATGTTGGTCTTGTGTAGATGGTGTCAGGCACTGTGAGGTCATGGATATCCAGGCCATTTTGTGTTTGGAGGAGCATATTGTAAGGAGTCCTACCCTTCCTTTGGATCTTACATTCTCTCTGCCACCTTTTCTGCAATGATTCCATGTCTTCACACATGCTAGACAAGCATTCTACTACTGAGCTATACCCTAGCTAATTTTGAGTTGAGATAGAGTCTTATGATGTAGCCCAGGCTGGTCACAAATGGTCCATTCTCTCCCATCAGCCTCCAGATTACTTGCGATGACAGGAGTTTACCACCAACAACTCAGAAAAACATTTTTAGAACAGAATATTTGTTTCTCCAATTATTAATATTTATATTTATATGTGGGCTGGAGAGATGGCTTAGCAGTTAAGACACTTGCCTGAAAAGCCTAAGGACACATGTTTGTCTCTCCAGATCCCACATGAGCCAGATGCCCAAGGTGATGCAAGTGTTCAAGGTCACACATGAGCACAAGGGGGCACACATGTCTGGAATTCAATTGCAATGGCTGGAGGTCCTGTCATTTCAAAATTCTCTCTCTTTCTCATAAAGGCATGTGCCACTATGCCTATATATTATAGGGCTGGAGAGATGGCTTAGTGGTTAAGGCATTTACCTGCAAAGCCAAAGGACCTTGGTTCAATTTCCCAGGACCCATGTAAGCCAGATGCACAAGATGGAGCATGTATCTGGAGTTCATTTGCACATTTGCAGGGACTCAAGGCCCTGGCCTGCTCATTCTCTCTCTCTCTCTCTCTCTCCCCTGAGTCTTTCTCTTTCTCTCTCAAATAAATAAATAATAAAATAAAATATTTAATATATATATATTATATACATATATCCTCTAAAATAAGTCATAAGTTTAATTACTAATTTTTTTATTTGTCAGAGAATTAGTGGAAATATTCAAAGCCTTGAGCTTAATTTGTGACAATATTCTGCAGAGCATTTTGGGAGAGACAACATTTATATCCTAAAATATGAGGCATATATACAAATCTTCCTACAACATTTGAGAATAACATTTATCCTTTGGCAACTGACACCCAATCTGAATTCCAGAGAAGCCTAGCTACATACATACCCAATTCCATACAGCTCAGAACAGGCAGAGGAGCTGTGGTGCTTATCTACTTTTTCCTGCTTATTCAGTCAAAACCACAAGCCATGGAATAGTGCTATTCACAGTTAGGGTAGGTCTTCCTTATCTGAGTTCAGAGCAGTGGAAAGGAACCAAAGACTACTGCTACAGTCACTGGGAACAAGAGAGGCCATGAGAATCTGAAATGGATCTTATCCATATAACTTCCCAGTGTAACAAAAAATAAATTTTAGCCGGGCGTGGTGGCACACACCTTTAATCCCAGCACTCAGGAGGCAGAGGTAAGAGGATCACCGTGAGTTTGAGGCCACCTTGAGACTACATAGTGAATTCCAGGTCAGCCTGAGCTAGAGTGAGACCCTACCTCAAAACACCAATACATAAATAAATTTTAAACCCTCAAGAAATAGCTAACAGCAATATCACAAATATATCACTGTGGTGGGGCTGGTGTTCACTGTGGTTGTAGCTGTGCAGGTGTGAGGCAAAGAGTATATGTGAAATCTCTGCTCGACTTTTCTGTGAACTAAATATTTCATCTATGATATAAGATTTACACTTTAAAAGGGCTAACAAGATGAAATGATAACATAATCATGATTATAGCTTGCTGATCTAGAATTGGGAAATTTCATGCATTATTGTGATCTCTGGGTCACACTTAAGCTGAATATATTTGTCACTCTGCTGCTAATCACAGACCTTATTCATCCCTCCCAAACACAAAATTCCCCTTTGATCTCACAAAGTTTTGTTTGAGGTCAGTGTGCCTAGCACCAAACACTGACCTATCTATGATATGAGCCGGAAGTTATCAAAGTATGACCCAATTTGGGTTCTGGTTCCTTTTTTTTTCTGCTTGCGTGTATGTGTGTACATAATGTGGTGTGTCATGGGGTGTGCACACACATATGCTCTGTGGAGCCCCATGAGCTCACGTGGCAGCAGGGAGTACTTACTTGCCTATAGTGGCTGGCTGGAGCAGACTGATGGCTGTCCAGATCCATTGCTCTTCTGCTCATTCCTGTTTATATATAGAGTCTCACTCTTGCTGCTTTCTATGAACCAGGGCGACTCCCTGGTCTCTGCTCCCCTTTCGGGACTGAGGTTACAGGAAAATGTGGCCATGTTCAGTTGTTTACTTGGGTTCTAGAGATTCAGACTCAAGTGGTTTCAGGTCCTATCAGGCCCTCACGCTTGGGTGAGAAGCATACTTAACCACTGAGCAATCTCTGTAGACCATGATTCTATTCTTGTGCTATTGTTGAGCTAGGCAGTGTGTGTATGCTTTTAAAGGGTTTAGAATGAAGAGATGAATGAAAGAGAAAGAAAGACAGAAGGATAGGGAGAGTAGTCAACAAAGACCATATGTGGTTCGCAACATCTAAAATATTTACCATTTGCTCTGTACAAAACCTGTTCCATTCCTAAGTTAAGCCAATGCTTATCATAAGCATCTGAGCCATTTCTGAGCAAAATGGTGAGAGACAAAGTCACTAGAGGTGGTCCACTTTGGAAGTTGGGCCAACAGTCCTTTCTCTGACTCCACACTTGAAGAGATGGGAAGGGCTTGGACAATACTGCATCATATGTCTCTGTTCTGAATAGCTTTCAGATGCAATTTAGAAAATTCTACAGACTATCTTAAACACATAGTGAATCACACTAATGTCAATTTTCTGGATGTGATATTGTACTTTATAGTTAGTAAGATATTATTATGGGATAAATTGGTTAAATACTATTGTACAACTAACCTCAAGCTCCTCATCTTCCTTTCTCAGCCTCTCAAGTGCTTGGATTACAGCTCTGTTCCAACATGCCTCATCCCAAGAGTGTACATATGAACAATCACAGTTTCTGTTCTTGAAAAGTTCTCAAGATAGACACATAATAACAGATTATTAAACTATTAAACTTTCGTGGGGTAAATTCAAAAACAAACAAAAAGCAAATTGTGTTTTGAAAGCTCTGAATTCTATAAAACTTTCTATCTACTCTCTGAAACTCAGTGAGTTTACATTTGCAAAGATATGAAGGAGAAAAAGTAGAACATTTCTAAGAGGAAATGATAGTTGAGCTTGCTGCAACCCTTCTGTTGCAAAAAAGCAGCTTAAGCTGGGTTGTGGAACACACCTTTAATGCCACTACTCAGGAGGCAGAGGTAGTTCCAGGCTACACGGAGACTACATACTGAATTCCAGGTCAGCCTGGTTAGAGAGAGACCCTCCCTCGGAAAAAAAAAAAAAAAGAAAAGAAAGAAAGAAAAAGAAAAGAAAAAAGAAAATCAGTTCAAATGCAGACTTTGGCTCATTTTCTGGTGGCAATTGTGATCTTGTCAGACCAGCTCCTGTAGCAAATTTTAGCTCTGTGCAGTTGTATGTTTGTCTTCTTCATAAAACCATAGGCTCCTTAAGGACAGCATCCAAAATACTACCTAACCATATATTCTCATAGCCCCTGTCACAGGATCTTGTGTAGCTTAGGACTGAAATTGTTGTTCACCAACTTAAATGGAATTGAAATTTCCAAAGGCTTCACTGAGACAAACATCAATGGAAGATTTCATGTAATTCCCAGAGAGTCACTGTGTATCAAAAACAGCACCTGATGCAATGGCAAAAGGAAAATATTACTGTGGTAGTTTGAATGGATGTCCTCCATTTAAAAAAATGCATGCAGAGTTCTTGAGCTCTTACTGGGGTTTTCTGAAGTGTGCTTGCTGGTGGTGCTGACGGCGGTATTTCTCTCTGTGGACCAGTGAAAGTGGGCCAGCTTCTTCTGCCATTATGCAATTTCCCCTAAAGCTGTAAGCTTCAATAAATTCGTTCCTCCCATAGCTTTTGCCTGCTTTGGAAGTTCATCTCAGCAACGTAAAACTGACTGGGACAGTCCCAGGTGGAAAACAGCTCAAAAATTCATCTCATAGTATGTGAACTCAAAAAGAAACAGCGCCCACCAGTAGGGGTCCATCTGGTCAATTTCCTTGTGGAATTGAGGGTAAGCTGCACACAGGGAGAAAAAGGAAGATGCAAGATGCAGAAAATGACCCCAGGTGGTTAAACACCGTACAAGTAAGGAAGGGACTCTGAGTGATAATGACGTGAATGGTCACTCTTAAGCTCTTTAGCGGCTGCTACAAAGCAAAGCCACACAGATGAGAAGTCCCCAAAGTGAAGGTGTCAGAACGACTTAGTTGTCCTCTAGGTGGCGCAATAGCCAGGCTTTAACAGAGCATGCCCAAGGAGCATGGGCAGAAAAGCGCGGTCAAACTGGCAGGAAGGAGCAAGAGTCCCCTGGGACTAGAGTGGAAAAGAGCTTCTTTGGGTGATAGTGCACATTGACCTGTGCAAAAGCCTGCTGGAGAAATAAAAGGGAACTTTGCTGATCTAAGTGCTTACTTTTAGAAATGAAAATACTGCTATTCCTCTCTTTTTTTTTTATTACATGCTAAAACGTCTATACACCTGCAATATGCCAAAACCTGGCTTTATTTATTCTCTCTAAATGATCTTCTCTAGCTTCTCTGATTCTAGTATGGGTAGGGGCATGGAGACGAGTACATAATTCAGAGTTCCAGCAGAAGCCATGTGGCACACTCAGATTGGGTAACGGGAAAGGGTTTAAATAAGGGGTTGGGTTTGCAAGGTATAGACTGGCCATCACTCAATGCCATAGAGTTAACAGTAGCTGGAAGCCATTGGGGTCCAGGCTTAAGAGCAGTATCCAGAGCCAAAAATAGAGAAAGGCTGCATAAGCTTTGGCTTTTCAGAGAACAGTGTGACTGACATGGACAGCAAGCTGCCAGGAGGGCTCTGGACAGATCAATACCCTGACTTCATTCTCCTCTTAGTCTCCAAACTCTTAATTTCTCCTAGCAACCGAATGCAATCAAAAGCCAGAGAGTAAGCAAATCGATAAGATAGTCTGTGTATTAATCTCTATGGGCACAATGTACAGTGGGAAAGGAAAGCGTGAAGGCTGGAAAAATAAGAAGGAACAGTCCATCTCTCTGTTAATACCCATTCGTCTTTATGTCCAGGTAAAATATATATATATAACATTGAAGCACTGTAAATAAATAAACAAACAAACAAAGCACATGACCATAGTGTTACATCATTACAACATGAAGGCAATGTGGTCATGTTCCCACCTGAAAAATAAAATCCTGGCCACTGCAAGTGTTCTTCATACAAGGGAAGGAGAAGGGGGAAAATAACTGAAGAGAAAATATATCTGAATAGTTGAGTTATTTAGAGTAGTTCACCAGACTTACGTCAATTATAGATTCCAAGGTTTGGGGATGTGGGGGCAAGACAGCAGTTTAGAAGGTTCCTCTATGTGACTCTGTGAATGAAAAGGGTTGGGATAACAAAGGACAGACTATTCTGGAGACAATAAGACAGGAAGTGTCAGGAATAATAAAAAGAGATGCTCCACTTGTAAATTTTATGTGCCCTGGTCAATAACCCCCCCCCCCATATCCTTGCAAGGAACCCTAATTGAACTCAGTCGCACAAATACCCACAAAATGACATCAAAGTAGAAAGACGAGCTGGAAAGAAGAGGGGTTCAGTGGAAGGAGGACAGGGAGGGGGTACCAGAGAAGGTGATAGGGGGACTATGATGAAAATGCATTATATATGTGTATAAAATTGACAATAAAAATAATTTTTTAAAAAAGAAGAAGTGGTAAGACAGCTGAAAAGCATGGAGAAATAGAAGGGCTACGCAGAGGAAAGTGCCAACAGCCCACAGCTCAGTGCCAGCTTCCTGGAAGGAGGGCAAGCAAGAGCCAAGATCACAAGATCGGCCAGGAATCCCTGGTGAAAGCCGACTGACTGCCAGTTCTGGCCACAGGACCAGAAAACAGTTCTTACAAGTTTTTTTTTCTTTAATATTTTATTTATTTATTTGACAGAGAAAGAGGAAGAGGGAATAGGCATGCCAGGGCCTCCAGCCACTGCAAATGAACTCCAGATGTGTGTATCCCCTTGTGCATCTGGTTAACATGGGTCCTGGGGAATCAAACTTGGGTCCTTTGGCTTTGCAGGCAAATGCCTAACCGCTAAGTCATCCCTCCAACCCTTTCACGAGCTTTTAATCCAGCTGGGAAACTTGCTGTGGCTGTGGTAGGCCACTATGGGAGAAGAGAGCCATGTTGTTGCCTCCAACACCCTAAAGCTCTGTACCAGGTGCCACCTTGAGTGCAAAGCTTTTATGTGAGGCTGAACTGCTCTGAGGACCTGAAGGCAAAGAACATTGTCACCAGTGTCTGGGTATGAGACAGCTGTGACATGCAGTTGTGGAGATAGAAAGGGTCAGACACAGACACACTAAGAAGTTAAGTAAGAAGAGAGTCCAGGGTGTGGAGGGTGGTCAATGGCCCCTCCTCCTGTGACAAGTTGCAGGCTTCATCACAGAAGGATCGCTGTGGACACTGGAGCCCATGGCCAGCAGGTTGCCTGGCCTCCAGTGCTACTGCCCTGATGCATGTGGTTTGCTGCTAGGTTAGGCTGAGACCAGGGCCAGCAGATGACCTGATGCCTACAGGTGCTTGTAGCATGAGGACCAGAGAGCAGATGAAGGGTCAGCTTCCCTTGCTGCTCCCTTGACAGGATCTGCTGCCCTTTGCTTCCATCACTGTTAGCACACAGAACTCCTCGGCCTGTGCATGGGCCACCCCTCACTGCACAAACTGTGGGGCCTGTGGAGCAAGTGGGAACCTGGCCAGTCTTCAGAGCCCAGTGCAGCCAGCAGTGACCCCTGGTATGCAAAGAAATTCCTAAAGTGAAAGGAGCTGTGAAGTGAACCACAGACTCTTGATCAGTCAGTCATCAGGCTGGACCCAGAACCCTTTGATTGTTTGTTTGTTGATGGATGGTTGGTTGGTTTTGGTTTTTTGAGGTAGGGTCTCACTCTAGCCCAGGTTGACCTGGCATTCACTCCGTAGTCTAAGAGGGTCCTTGAACTCAAGGCAATTCTGCTACCTCTGCCTCCCAATTGCTGGGATTAAAGGCGTGCACCACCACTCCCAGCTTTGTTTGTTTATTTTGATGTTGCTGCTATTACAGCAGCTGCTGTTCTTCCCTATGAGTGGCCCTGTGTGTTGAGCCACCAAGAGAAGATGGCTTACCAAGAAGACCCCAAATAAAACTGAAAGACCCATCCCAATAGATGCACAAATCTTAGAATAGAAACACAAAAACATAAAACGTAAGGTAACATGACTCTTCCAAAAGTTCACACCTCCTCAGTGACTAAATCTAGAGATAGTGAGATGGTTGAACTGACAGAGGATTAAAAAGTCCATTTTCAAGAATGACTGATGACCTCAAAGTGAATGCAAAAAAGCAGATGAATGAAGTAAGGAAGTCAATACAGCACATGGGCAAAAAAATCAGAAGCATGAATAATAAATTCATCAATGAAATGTAAATTTTGAAAAAATAAAAAATGGAAATGTTGAAAAAAAGATTTAACACAACAGGTTTTTTTAGTGAAAATAATTACCAGTAGACTACTTTAAGAAGACAAGATCAATGCCTTGAAGTAATGATCATCTTCTTACCCAAAAAAGCACGGGACTGGATAGATTTACTGCTAAGTTCTACCAGAACCTTAAAGAGCTGACACGCTCCTCACACTATTAAGAAAACTATAAACCAACTTTTCTAAATGAACATATGTATAAGAAATCCCAATAAACTATTTGCAAATCAAGTTCAATAGCACATACACTAGAATCAAAGTGGCCTAATTCTAGGGCTACAAAGATAAGTCAACAAATGTGAAACATATAATACAAAACATAAATGTAACCAGATAGAGGAATGACATGACACCTCAGTAGATGCAGCAAAACACTTTGGCAATGTTCAACATGCCTTCATGATAAAATCCCTGAAAAAAGTAGAAGTAGAATGAACATACCTCAACATAATAGGAATTATTTATAATAAACATAAAAGATACAGAAAATGGAAAAAAAACTGAAAGTGTTTCCTCTAAAATCAGGAATAAGACAAGAGTGTCCACTCTCTCCATTCTTGTTCAATATTCTACTAGAGTACTTAGCCACAGCAAAAGGCAAGAGAAATAAATAAAATGTATATAAATAAAACAACAAGAAATCTAATTATCTTTATTTGCATATAATGTGATTTTACCCTTGAAAGACCCTACACATGAAACAAGAAAACTCTTAGATATGATAAACACTTTCAATGAAGTAGCAGTATACAAAATAATGAACATTTTGAAAAAGAAATTAGGAAAATAATGTCAGTCACAATAGCATCAAAGTTACCTAAAAATAATTCTAACAAAGGTGGTAATAACAAAAACTTTGAAACAATGAAGATATAAATTGAGGATGACATTGAAGCTTAGAAAAATATTGATTATTAATGAATCAGCAGAATTAATATTGTGGATATGACTATTATTTACTGAAAGTCATAAACAATTTAAGTGTAATTCTCATCAAGACTATATTGAAATTCTTTACCGAAATAGAAAAAGACAATTCTGAACTCATATGGGAACATAAAAGACTCTTAATAGCCAAAACAATCCTGAGCCAAAAATAATGTTGAAGATAACACAATACTTGTTTTCAAATTATTTCACAGAACCATAGAACAAAAACATTATGATATTCGTACAAAAACATGCATATAGACAAATGAATAGAATAGAGACTCCATAAGTAAACCCACACAGCAAAGGTACTAAAAACATACATTGTACCTGGGCGTGGTGACACATGCCTTTAATTCCAGCACTTGGGAGACTGAGGTAGGAGGATGGCCATGAGTTTGAGGCCACCCTGAGACTACATAGTGAATTCCAGGTCAGCCTGGGCTAGCACAAGACCTTATCTTGCAAAACCAAAACCAAACAAACAAAAAAGAATAAATTATATATATATAATATATAATTAATATAATATAATATAATATAATATAATATAATATAATATATATATGTATATATATACATATATATATATATTAGAAAAAGGCCTCCTCAATAAATGGTTCTGGGAAAACTATATATTCATATTAGAAGAACAATATTAGATCCATATCTATCAACATATACAAAAATCAACTCAAAATAGATGAAAGACCTTAAGGTAAGTCCTGAAACTTTGAAACTCCTGGATGGAAGTAAAGGAAACATTTCAAGATATGCATGCATAGGCAAGAACTCCAATAGTGCAGAAACTAATAGTAGAAATTGACAAAAAGGATTTCACGAATTAAAAAAGCTTCTTCACAACAGAGGAAACAACTACCAGAATGAAGAGAGGGCCTAAGGAAAGGGAGAAAATCTCTGCCTACCATTCATCTGACAGGGAATTTATATTATATTATATTATATTATATTATATTATATTATATTATATATAATTTATGTATATTTATATATAGTTATAGTTATATAGTTATATATATTGTTACATATGTAACTTGTTTTGGCTATTTATATATATAAAAAAGAACTCAAAAAGTAAGTACCAAAATTTAATAACCCACTAAATAAATAGGCAAATGAAGAGATTTCAAAAGAGGTATAAGTGGCTTTGGGATTCAGAAGTTTGTTAAAGCTTTTGTAATCTAGTTCTCCAGCCACTTAGCTGGAGGAGGTATCACTGGATGGGTCCTAGGGTCTACCCCTAAGGTGTAGGGGTGGATTGGAATTCCAGTTTCAAGATATACAAAGTGCTTGAGCTTTGCCTGTAGTTCCTGAAGTATGCTAAACTTGCTTTTTGTTGGTGGCTTTTCTCTCTGCTTGGTCCTGTGTGGGCTAGCTTCTTCTGCCATAACAGAAGTTCCCCTTGATCTGAAGGCTTCAAATAAATCCCTTCTTCCTCCCATAAACTGTGTCTGGTCTGGAGTTTCATCCCAGTAACCTAAGACTGTCTGCTACAGAATTGGTACTGAGGAAAGCAATAGAGTTGTTGCATGATGAATCTGACCATGTAGATTTTGGTCTTTTGGAACCTGTGTGCTGGAGGAATGGGAAACTTGGTACTTGCAACTGAAGATGCTTTCTAGAGCAGTAAGCCAAGTATTATTAACTATTCTGATGAGAGTTTGAATATGCTAAGGTGAAGAGAAAGTTGCATTTGGAGGCTTGGCTTATGACCATTCTACAGGGAAGGAAAGACTGCAGAAACTGGGCTACTGGCATAAGGGTTGGCTGTGTTCTGCTGGCCAGTTCCAGAGAGTTTGATCAAAGTTACATTTGTAGTGGACTGGTGTGATTGCCTGAAGATATGGGACTGAGAGGTTTAAGCTTCAGTTGGAAAAACTCAAGCAAGCTTAAAATTACTGTATGCTATTGTGAAAAAAAATCAGCATTCTGAAGAAAGACAATTTAACTACTTTACATTAAAACAATGGAGAGAATGCCTGAGATGATCCCACCCCAGAAAGACTGAATGGTAGAAATGCACACTCTTTTGAGAAGAAATCTAAGAAGGATCATGCTCTTCAAGGTCATAATTTATTTTGTCCCTGAATTATGAATATGGCTGTGTTTTGCACACTTGGTATTGAGTTTGAAAGCATAAAAATATGTGGAGTGGTCATGAGTTACACATAGTTATAAAAGCCAATGCTGAGATTCAGCATGAGGCAGGGTGTGATGACCCTGAATGCGGACAAAGCTGTTAGAATATGGACTGTGGTTTTCAGTGGAGACACTAAAGTGTTTTCAACACACCAGGACTGTGCAAGGGCTACCATGGAGTGCACTGTTGGCCTGGAATGGAAGGTTTTCCTGGATATTCAGTCTAGCTGGAGGGGCAGAATTGGAAAATACAGAGACTGCCAGTCACTGGTTATGAGATCAGACTTGAGCTGCAGGTGTTTGATGTTTGCTTGATGGTTAAGATATTTGCCTTTCTCCTTCCACATGAGTCCCAGTGCAATAATTTTAGTAAAAATTGAATTGTACTTATTTTTGGTCAAACTTTAAAAACTGAGCCATAAGTGGAAGAATATTTAAGAAATTTTACTTAGACTTTCAACAACATTTATATGAAGTCAGACATCATCTGAAAGCTGCTAGAATGAACCTTGGCTTTCAAATACCCAGAAACCACATTGAACATGTCAAAATTCCTTTACTTTAACTCTAAAATATGGTTGTCTTCTCATTCCCTCAATAACTCCTTAAGCCACTACTATGTCTCTACTGAATTACACTAGTGGGTTTGAAATGTCATACTATTTGTTTACAATTCAACAGCCAAGGAAACATAGAAAATGAAACCTTAGACTGAGCATGCTTCTGTTTTCCTCAGTAGTTTCTCATGCTACGCATCATATCCACAGCTCTCATCCTGATCTGCACCTCCTACCTGCCCACTTCTGACCTTTTTCTTCAGCCATGCAGCTGCCATGCTGATCTGTCACACATCAGTCATGCTCCTGCCCATGAAATTTTGTACTTCTTGTCACCTGTGTCAGAATGACCTTCCCTTAAGTATTTTATAATCCTTCCCTCTCTCCATTCAGGTTTCTGCCCAAGCGCTACTGCCTCAGAAAGACCTACCTGGCTGCCATATCAAAAATGGCCTCCTCGCCATTTCTTCCTATCATTAGGCTTCCGTGACCTCACTTCATCTTTCTTTATTATTCTTCACCAGGTGATACACTAAGTTATTATTCCACTTTGACCATTCGCTTAATTTTCCACATGTCTATATGAGTGCTGAGTTTATACCATGAGTTTTGGTGCTCAACACCATACAGACAAAGCTTCTTCCTTATGGAGCTTATATGCTAATGTTAGGGTAACAGAGGGTGCATAAGAACAGGCACCGATAAACTGTATGAGAAAGGACAGCATAGGGCTTGAACTCCATTTTATCCACAAGGGAGCTGCAGTTCTCACACATGCCCACTTCTCGCTGTCTTTACAGTAGACTAAAATGTGATAGAGGTAACATAGAACTGAAATAGTTCTTTACCACAAGGAGGGCCACATGTATTTCTTGCCAGCAACACCACTCCCCTATTTAATCTATAAGCTGCTAACTCTGTAGATAGGCTACATTCAATGTTTCACCTTTTTCCCCAGAATTACATTCCAGTTAGCATAAAAAATTGATATAGGCAAAGAAGAAGAGAGCCTCAAAATAAGATAAATCTGCCTCAATAAATGTCCAATAAAATTATAAAATATTTAATATGTCACCATTCAGCTTCCTTATGTGTAAAATGGGGATAGATGTGAGTCAGCTTTCTATTGTTTTAACAAATATCAGAAGTAATCAACTTATAACAAGAAAACATTGATCTTGATTCCAGTTTTGAAGGCCCATGGTCAATTGACGCAACTCTATTTGGGCCTGTGACTGAGCATAGCTGAAACTGCAACACTTCTCAACAGGCTATCTTGTGGATCCTTCTAACACATGGCCTTTGAGGCCACCATTACCAATATAACACTGATAGCTACCTCCTTCTCTAGTGTCAAGAAGAAAGTCAGAAGAATTGGATGATGATGATAATAGTAAAGGAAAGCTCACAAAGGTATAAGATTTGTGATATCCATGTGTTTATTAATGTCAAAGAGAGCATATTTCCATAATATCATAAATATCACTAGCCTTACACTCAAGTAGCAATATCAAATATTTCTATAAATAAACCATATCAATAAAATGATATAAATAAAATGCATGTTTATAATAAATAAATTTATAAATACATGTATTGGTTATAGAAATAACGTTATCTAGAAATTTTTCTTCTAAAGGACTAGGAAGAAATCTTGTGAAAATAAGTTTTTTAAAAAACATATAGATCAGTTTTCTATCATATAATACATCAGTTATAATAAAATGTTGTCAGTAAACTTATGGCTTTCTTTCCTTTTTAAGCTGAGCAGAGGTTCATGTGAACCCCTCTCATGATGGTGGAGTTTAGCTTCCTATTTTCCTTTTAGTGAAAAGATAAAATTAAAATTTTAAAAACTCTTCAGAAATATTATTCTTAAGAGACAAGAAGGGTTAGTGAATCATTTTCTGGCTTTTCTTCATCAAACGCAGCTGTCTCTCAGAGCCCTAAACAGCAAGTACACTTCCCCAATGGCTTTGATCTTTCCATTTTCTCCAAGCTGAAAAAATAAGAATAAAAACTTATTTGAGCATGTATTCTATGTTTTCTAAAGAGGAACAACTTAGAGGGAGTTAGTACAATGAGCTTGCAGGCCCAGAAACCCAAGTTTCAGTCTTTTCCTAAAAACTTCCTAACAATAGTGTCTAGTAACTTGAGCATAGTAAGATTTGCCAAAGACCTTACAGTCATGACTGTCTGAACTGAAATAGGCTTGACTCTCAATAGCATGCCACACTAATGAAGCTGTTGAAAGATATGCTAACTAGACTGCTTGAATCTTTTATTGTATTCCTTAAATTATACAACTATTTGTAAATTAAAATAAATTTAAGACTGGGAATGGTGGTGCACACCTTTAATCCTGGCACTTGGGAAGCTAAAGTAAGAGAAACACCATGAGTTCAAGGCCACCCCAAGACTTCAGAGTGAATTGCAGATCAGTCTGGGCTAGAGCAAGACCCGAACCTTGAAAACTCAAAATAATAAATAAAACTAAATTTTAGAAATTAAGTGGGGGTTGCAGGAAGGCCAGGTAGAGTTGTCTGACTCCTAACCAGATCAAGCAGATGGAAGCCATGCTGGGACCTGGAGGTCCTGAGTGCCACCTGTCATGGCTTATCTTGACACATAGCGTGGTACTTGACTATTTCAACGAGCTCACATCAGAAAGATGCTCAACAAAGAGTTGTTGAAATGTGAAGAAAGAAACTATAGAAAGGAAGGAAAGAGGATTTCCAAGTCACGCTTCCATTTCGCTATAACAAATCTATGTCTTAGATTTTTCACTTGCTTTGAAACTGTGTAAAATAAATTGAGCCTTGTCCACTCTTGCTTTTAAACTCAAATCAATAGCTCTCTGTTATGATCATTAAAAATACAAACATCCATGATTCCAGAAATTCATCTTGTATGCAAGTCAAAATCTTTTGGTATTGTTTTATGTTGGTTTTGCCATGTTTTGGAGCATCAAATTAAGGATTTTCTAAATCACATTAAGTAAACTTGTAACCAGATACATCACTGGTTTTCAACAAGTATTTCTTTAGATTTACATGAGTCAATAGGGACCAATTTTCCCTAACAAAAACACTAAAACTAATACATATGATTGCTGGGTAAGTGCTTGCCTATAAAGGAGTGCTGCATTCTAGCACTGGCTCTGCCCCTGGCCATCCCCAGAGCATCAGAGAGTAAGACTAAATGGCATAAGTTCCCTGCTACTTCTCTAATTTTGTGACTTGAAAATTTGGAAATTAACTTATAGGTAGGGATATAGCCACAGCTATATACGCACGTGGCTAGGTAGTCAATCTTATCATAGGAGAATCAAGTAAAATGTTGCACAGTTGGGGGAAAACAAATAAAAGCAAACAAATACAGCATTATTACAACATTGGTAATATTTACAAATAGTACCATTTTCACAGTGTCCTTTAGCGTTTGTACATTCCTCTGGATATGCTGGTCATCGCCCATGACATGCTACGAAATGAAAACAAAAGTAACTATTTGAATCTTGCTGTGCCAAAGCATAATACTTCAGTGCTCATCTGAGCACATGACAGTTCACCTGGAATGGAAGCATTCAGTAATCTTACCCACAATGACCTAAATTCACCAGCGACCTAGATTCTCTGAGCTTTTGCATTCTCTTGGACACCAAAAATCCAGGTATTTCCCTTACAGAGACTTCTCCTTGTTTTTGAAAAATCCAACTGAGGTTTCTCTTTGTGGCAAGAATGGCATGCTTTGTGCCAAATCTATGAGGGACACAACTTAACTGTACCTCATCAGAAAAAAGAAATGAGCATAAAACATCTTACATGAAAAGTAGGTCCTCCACAGTAAATACTGCATCCCTCTTCACTCTGTGTACTCCTCGTGGACATGTGTCATGGTTTCAAGAGTTTAAAGGCATCAAGTTCTTACACTCTATTTTATCACATGCCATGACATCAAGGGGAGAGCAGGTTTTGCCCACCCACCAACATTAGGCCTCACTCTTTCCCTCTTTTCCTTCCACTTTCTCTCGTTGCCATTCCTTCCCTCCAGCTACTTAACACTCAGTAGATCCACTATCACATCTAGGCTCTTCTCTCTTACAATTCCCATCATCTTTGTCATGTGCAACTGAAGTTGCATTGCTTCCACAGGTAAATTAATGAGACTTCACCATGAACTCAAAATGTGACTCAATTAAAGCAAAACCATCTACTTGGTGATTGATTTCCAAAGAGTCCTGGTGACATTGTCGCTGGAGGGGGAGGAGACAGGGTTGGACAACAGACTCTAAGTGGGAGAAAGAAGGGAGAAAGGCAGCCAAGAGCCCATACTGTGGCTGAGAGAAGGACTTACACATGAGCTGAGCTTGTGGCTGAGCGAGACTAGGAAGGGCACCACTTGCTGCATGTAGGGCTGGAATCTGCCCAGCTCTGGGAGCAGCACTTCTTCCAGGGTGAAGTTGAGCACCTGTTTCATCAGATAGCATTGCTCTCGCACCTACGGCAGAGGGGAAGCGGCAGGGGCCGCATTAGTGGACATCCAGAAGACCCACCCACCACTCCAACTAGCTAAGGGTGTACTCCAGCTCTGCTCGCCATGGTGATGGCTTACATTGACTCCTTGGAACAGGCTACCACCAATGAGACGGACGTCTGTGTTGTTATCCGCAAGACTAGCCTGGAAAAGAAGGAAAGACTGAGTGCCTGAACACTGAGGTAAAAGAAAAGTCTGTATGCGGAGCTGGATGCCTTTCCCTTCCCCCAGAGAAGTCAAATGTGAGCCAGTATTTAGAAAAATGCACAGAGAAATGAAGGGGAAATTAACCATCAGAGGGGCACCCAAATGACTCCTCTTTGGATAAAACTCAATGTATTTGGGTAAAACTAAAAGCCAAAATTGAAGGAGGGTGTTCTGATTAAGATCAGATCCTCTGAAGGGAAAGAAATTTCTGTACCCAGGGAATTAATAGGTTTCTAAAGACCTTAGAGGTGCTTTAAAGAGAATGATAATAACTACGTGAGTCCCAATGAGCTATGATGAGAAAAAGCAAGAGACGGAAGCATACTTCGTTGGCCAGCATGAAGGTGCGGTTGGTGATGTAGGGTGTCTGGAAGTTGGACTCGTCCAGCTTGCAGTGGGAAGTGATGGGCAGTGCAGCTCCATTGTGTGCCCACAGGGCAATAAGAAGCAGGCAGCTGGTGGCCAGAGTCCCCTTAAGGGAAGAGCTCACAGACTTCTGCAGGGAGGCCATTCTAGACAAGTCACACTTGAGCAACGGACAACAAAGAGTGGAGAACCTGGGATCAAGAGAACAAGAGACAAAAACAACCTGAAGGAAACAAATTAGTCAAATAGTGTCATGACAAGCATGAATTGGCTTGTACCAGCTGGTTGAAACACTTACCTGTTTCGGTGATTGCGCTTGTGATGGGAAAGGTAGGAGCCACTGCTTTTATAGCGAGGAGGACACCAAGGTTTTTTGTATGGTGAAAAAATATGACATCAGCAATTATCTAATTTCCATTACTGTCTTCTGAGAACTACCTAACCACCATAGGAGGCCACAAAGCGCCACCTCCTATTCTTCCCACCGTGAGATGCGAAGATTTCCCTAAAACGTCACGATCAGAGCCCAGAGGGTGCTTTTACAGGTAAATCCCAGAAATCTTCTATGCTCTACATGGTTTTCAAAGAAAACAATGGCTTTATCAAAGTGGATTCCAACTTAGTGTAATATCCTTTGATCTTCTCTAGTAACTGAGAAAGCATTTTTGGTCGTGGACTCATTTTCCTACAGCTTCATAGATTCTTATCTCTTTAGAAGTGACCAGAAATAAAGGACTCATGTCCTATATCCTCTGCTTTCAATAAATCATGATGGAAACTTAGAGATCATTCCGATTTTCAAAATATGTTTTTCTCATATTTATAACAACCTGAATTGTAAACTAATGCTTTAAAGATAGTGGTATTTGGCTAACCTACTCACTGTTATTTTTTTTCTATTCTGAGACTATTTTTAAAATGATTATAACAATTGTGGGAGATAAAAACATAAAGTTTTTATTCATAGAATCATAACCAGTATCAATTTAAGTTTGTAGATATCAATGGTGACTAATGTAATCAATATTTTAGCATGTATTTTTTAAGCAAATATTTTTTTTTATTGATTTGACAGAGAAAGAGAGTGAGAGAATGGGCACACCAGGGCCTCCAGCCACTGAAAATGAATTCCAGACGCTTGCACCCCCTTATGCATCTGGCTAATATGGGTTCTGGGGAATCAAACCTGGGTCCTTTGACTTTGCAGACAAACACCTTAGACGCTAAACCATCCCTCCAGCCCTTAACATGTGTTTCTTTAATAAAAGAATACCATGAGTATAGCAATTCATTTTAAAATCTTAGCTATACTAACTCTAAATCACACATAAATCTCAAAATACTATTTTAAGTAATTTGTAATAACTTTTAGTATAGAAATAGGTATTAGAAGAAAAGACTGTGAGATTAAATTTAAAATTTTATGAATACCTTGAATCCTAAATAACACCTAAAAACTGGATTAAAAACCCTCCAAAGGAAGAGAACCAGGGAACAAAAACAGCTATCAAGATACAAGTATCTATTTCCAGGGGGAAGGAATACAAAATAGTGGAAATTAGCTTGAGAGGATTTTTTCTCTCACTACTAATTAAAATCAGGGGTATTAAAGGACTTGCTGAAGAAACTTAAAAAGCTATAGAATCTTGACCATGTTAGGAATAGCACAGACCTGAAAGACATGCATATGCAAAGAGTTAAAACAGCATGAGAACATGGAGTATTTGGAAGCAACCTCAGGAGAAAGATTCACTAGAGAAGGTGATAGTGAATAAAACCAGAAGATTTCACTTACAGGTGGGATCTAAAAACATGGAGCTCATATAAGGAGTAAAAAGGTGGTCATCAGGGACTAGAGGCAAGAGGCTAGGAAGATGTTAGTCAAAGGACTGAAAATTTCACTTAAAAGAAAGAATATGCCCAAGAGGTCTACTGCACAACATAGTGACTATGGCTATTGACAGTGTAATGTATACTTGAAACTTGTTCAAGACATAGATTTCACATGTTTTCACTATACAAATAATGAGTAAGTGTGTTAATGCTGATGTTAGCTCAGGGTAGTCATTCCACAGTGTATCAATTATCAAAACATCATGTAAGAAAGAGAATCATTCTTGTTAAATAAAACATCTATACCACTTAAGTCACAGTAGGCATTAGAAGGCTACATACAGGTATAACCAGAAATGCATATGGAACACACACCTCAATGTAAACAATATTTGTTCATAAATTTAAAAATAAAATATTTTTCTAGATTAAAAAAAAATCTAAGCAAGTCTTGGCATTTTCTTAGGGTTGTTCATGAGCCCAGGGAAAAAAAATGAGGAAATTCTTCCATAACTGATTTCATATTGTATAAAGTATGGATTTTTCTGCACCAAACTCTGTGTAAAATAATATTAGAACTAGACTTTAACTATTCTGTGGATTAAATAGGCTTTGGTTGGTTTGCCTTGAAGGCTGACTAGCAACATAACTTTGTTTAGATGGGAAAACCAGTTCTGACATTGAATTATATGTTTTTGAAGAAAATCTCTATCTCTTTTGTCTTTGTAATTCTAACACTTTCAATAGAGTTATGTCCATAGAAGGGGTCTGATAAAAAGCCTATTGAGTAAATATACAATATTTATGGATTTAAAAAATTCTACTGTAATTTGTCTTTATTGCTCTTCTAAGGTTGGAGTTTGACCCAATCCTAATTACAGGCTTCATTATTTGCTGTGAATGGACAATAAATAGTTGTGAAACAAAAATAAAATGCAGCAGATTACAAAGCATTATTTACTAGCAAAAATATATCTCCCATTTCTTCTTTCCCCCAAAAGACCAGCCACTACCAGGATAGTGCTAAGATCTTGGGGGCTTCATGAGCTTGACTAAAACTCACTAAAATGTACTTCTAATCTGAGCTTGGATGTAGATTTCTGAACAACTATAGGAAGAGTATCAAAAATATTTGCTCTTTGGAAAGAATGGTGATGTGACATAGAGATGCTCCTATAAGAGAACAGCTGGAGATGGACGCGTACTGAGTTATTTCAGGTCACAGCAGACATTCTCTTGAGTGGTTTCCTTGTGATTTTCACATTTTCTCCATAGCAACCCCAGATAAAGGATCATACTTTCATTTCTTTTCATGTTCCAGGCCCCATAAGACTATATTCTTGATTGATCTTGGATCTGTGCAACACTTCACCTGGACTTGTGATAAAAAGGGCTAACCAAATCCCCAACCAAAAGGTTAGTTTTTGCTCTCACTCACCTTGCCATCCCTAGCACCTAGAGTAGTGCTTGACATATAACAGATGATGAAGTATTTGTTGACTAAATAGAGGAACTTACCTCCCAACTCTACCTGATGTTTGAAAACTCGCAACTGGAAATGCATTCTTTAAAATACATATCTCTAACACAAGGAAGATTTTTGAAAATATTTGTGATCATCACATTTCTTATAACAACATAAATGATCACTATTCCATACAAGTCCCCACATGTGAGTGGGGGGAGAGTGTGTGTGTGTGTGTGTGTGTGTGTGTGTGTGTGTGTGTGTTGAATATGCATTTTGGATTATGCACATATAAAACTAACTAAATTAGCAGTGATATTTAGTAGTATTGTTGTTTCGTTTCTTGATGTTTTGGTTCTCTTTCTTACTTTTTTCACTCAGCCTATGGTCTTGCAATCTATCCATGCAGGTGTGTGTAGCCTCTGCTTCCAGCTTGGCATTCACTTCATTCATTTCTCCAGTAACAGACACCTAAACTGCCTCCAATTACTTACAGTGTAGACTGCTGCACTAAGCAAGCTCGCCCATCATTTTAAATGGATTTCTTGCGAGTGGGTCCACCGCAGGGTAAGTTTATCAACTTTTACAAATACTACAAATCACTCTCTGAAAAGATAGTGTTCATCTGCATTCTCATATAAGTGAGGAAATCATTTCCATTTGATTATCCATTTACATATTTTAGTTCACCAGCCTTCAGAAATATAAAATGGTATCCTCAGTATTGCTCTAACTTTCGTTTCTCTTCATACACTTGAATTCACTGGGGTTCTCGTCTTTGCAAACTGACCTTTGCATTAGTTGCCCATTTTTCTAGTGGATTTTAGTCTTTTGCTTTTGTTAATTTATAAGAGCTCACTGTTTATATTGCTCCCCATGTGATTATAGACCTGATAAACTCTTCTCCCAACTTTTGTCCTATTTACTTTGTCTAGTTGGCCTTTGTTGAACAAAAAATTTAATTTGGATTGTTATCAAAGACATCACCTTTGATTCTGTGGTACTTGCTTGTCCTGAATTTCTTTTCTAAAATCTTTCTCCATCCATGGTTCACAAAGATAGCCTTCGATCTTATCACCTATGTATTTAATGCTTTTACTTTTCACAATTAGGTCTTGAATGCATTTTATGATTATGGAAAATAAGAAATCCAGTTTTATTTTTCTCCAAATAGTGAACCAGTTTTCCCACTACACACCACAAAACAACAAGTCCTTTATCAAATGTAGATTTCCCATATATGAATACAGTTATCTGTGACTTATTTTGTTCCAGTGGTTTATTTATTCATGTTTTCTGTTTTTGAGTCATTTCTACAACAATGTATATCTGGACAGGAAAGTTAACTTTCTCTGATCTACTTTTCCAGATCTGACTTAGCACTTCATGGTCCTTTCATATATGTTATATTAACTTTGTAATCCATTTGTCAGGTTCCTATAAAAATGCAGCAGAAATTTTATTAGGTTCTCCATATGTTAGGAGGTAACTAACATTTTTGTAAGATTATTTCATTCTAAGTAAGAGCATTGGCCATATTTCTACAAAAATGTTCTCCCTGAGGAAGAGATAATTCTTGGATATCTTATAGGAGGGTGATTGAGTACCAACTGGGCTAGAGAAGAGGCCCACTGGAATTCTGACCTCCTGAGAATTTAAAAACAACAAAAAAGCAAATCCTTCTTTGAAGACCAATGTACAGAAGTGGATGCTGAAGAACAAAACCTGGAGAGTGAGATTTCTAAGCATGAACTCCTCTCTTACTGCTCTAAGCTGGCCCTGGTGGTCCTACAAACTCCTTACATGTCCATCTCTCCCTGCCAACAGACACTGGTCCACCATAACAATGTGTTCATTCTTCCTTGGACTAGATCGTGAAATGATCACTGCATCTCATCTTAAAAGGTAAATTCTACACATGGAAGTATGTTAGAATAAAGGTGAATCTACTGTCCTCTATATAGGAATTCTGAGTTATGGGCTCAGTTTAAAGGAGGAATAAATTATCATTTACTCAAATTGCTCTTTTACAAATAGAATTTGACATGGACTTCAGAACATCTGCCCTTTGCCTGCATTTTAGAATTCTTTAGGTCCACCCAGGTTGTCTCTTGTATATTGTTCTGACTAATAAAAATTGGGTATATGGCCCAGTGTGGTAATGCATGCCTTTAATCCCAGCACTTGGGAGGCAGAGGTAGGAGGATCACCATGAGTCTAAGGCCACTCTGAGACTACATAGTGAACTCCAGGTAGCCTGAGCTAGAGTGAGACCCTACCTCAAAAAACAAAACAAAATAAAATAAAATAATAGGACATATGGGCTGAGATGATGCAAAGGTTAAAGACACTTGCTTGCAAAACTTGATAGCCTGGATCAGTTCCCCAGTACCCACATAAAACCAGGTGCACAAAATGCTGCATGAACCTGGAGTTCATTTGCAGTGGCAGGAGGCCCTGATGAACTCTTGAATTCTGTCTCTTTCTTTCTGTACCTTGCTGTCTCTATCCCTTTCAAATAAATAAATAATAATAAAAAGCAACAGAATCATATCTTACATTTGCTTTTATCTCTCGAAATTGTATGAACATTAGAGCATTATATGAAAAAATTATATATTGTTCATATCCCAATCAGGTTATACTTTTATATTCCCTCTCACCAACCCCCATTCCACTGAGGTCACTCCTTTTCATAGTTATTGGTATTTAGCATAGTGTCATGAGTGTATGGGGGTGGGGGCAGACAGTGCCTCAAGATACTCCTTCCCACCAAGTGGCTCTTACAATCTTTCTGCTCCTTCTTCCTCAATATTTTCTGATCCTTGGAAGATGTGTTATAAGATTACTTCACTGTTGAGCTCTCTGAAGCCTCTGAATTTCTGCTTTGATGAGTTCTGAGTGTCGTCAGTGTCATTGCCTTCTCCCTGGAGCTGGATGCCTGGCTAGCAGTGAGAGCAACACTTATGTTTGCATTGCCACTTTATCGGTAATGTCTCCTGGGTCCTGGCAGAGGTGATAGAGGTGGCTCATCTCATGCTAGGTAGCCGGCTATGTTTTCTTGTTGTGTTGATGGATTTTGATTCTATCCAGTTTTTGCTGCCATCTGTAAAGAAAAGTGAGAGCAGCATAGATTAAGGGGAATAAGCATACTTACTTAAGCGATTTTTGGTGAGCATAGCCACTCTCCTTAGCCAGAGACTAATGGGAGCTTCTCTTTGGAGTCTATGATCATCTTATTTATGGGATTCTGACTTGGCTCTCAGTGCCCAGTGTGAATTCTCTCCCACTGATGAGGCCTCATATCCAATCAAGAGCCATTGATTATCTGCATAGGCTGTGTGCCACCATTGCACAGGTGTGTGCAAGCCGCTCTGTTAGACAGTCTTACTGCTTCTAAAGAAGGCTGTAATAGGTCAAGAAATAAAGTGAAGAATTGACAATGTGATTTCATGAAATTAAAAAGCTGCACAGCACAGCAAATTGTTCAAATCAGATAAAAGACAGCCTATAGAAAGAGGAAACGGTCATAGGTATTCATACTATTTTTAAAAACTAAAAAATTCACATTTAAAATTGTATGGATCTTGGTGTCATTTTTCTAGATCTCTGAGGAGTAAATTGTGAATGAGTACACTAAACATTTCTTATATTCTCAAAACTATATGAAACTTTTGAAAATATGATTAATTAAAATAGCATTACAATTCTGACATGAATTGGTATTAAAACGTCACAAAGATAAGTCCACAGAAAAAGCTCTTTTCCCTTTTATTTGTCTTTATTCAAAGAGTGCTATTAATAAAAGAAAGCATTATTCATTTGAAATACTTTGGGTAAGATGTCACTTTGAATCAGGGACAGTCCAAAATGTCACATGTTTAAAAGGAAAGACAATTCTGTCATTACTTGTAGATTTTTATAACCACATAAAGTAAGCTAATAGCATTTCTTCTATTTAACTAGTATTTATTTTACTACAGTTGGAATGGTTTACCAGAGGGGTTTATAGATCCACATTTAGTACTTTAAAAATACAAAAGTAAGTAATCAGTGTGTGGTATCAACTTTAGGTTTAATCTGGAATAGACTTGCTTTTAAGAAAAGAAAAGCAGCTCTGCCTTAATATTGATTAAAAAATTGGAACTTAAACTGTACTTATATTATAGGTTACACATTTTAAATAGCTGAACATATATGTGATGAGACCCAAATATAGACAGAAATTCATGGATATTTCATATATACCTTATACACATAGCCTGACAGTCATTTGTTTTATTGAATTTTGGGGACCTTGGGAAGGATTGTTTTTTAATTTGAGTTTGGGGGGTTTCTGTTGTTGTTTCATTTTGTTTTTGTGACAGACTCTCACTATGTGGACAAAATCCTTCTGCCTCAATCTCCTAAGTGTTAGAAATACAGGTGTGCACCATAAACGGCCTAAAGATAATTTAACTCAATATATTTAGTGTACAGGCACTAAATAGTACTGTGACCTATCCCACCTTCCTCAGGTAAGATGTGGAATTTTCTACCTATAGCATCATGTTCACACTCAAAAAGTTTCAGATTTTGAAACACTTTATATTTCAGATTTTATTGAAAGAATGCTCAACTTGTAGTTAATTAGTTACCCTTTAGAGAATGAAGAAGTATGGGGATAAGTTGAGGGAGACCAATTTTCAGAACTATATGGAAATAGTGCTTCTAGTACAGGCTAAAAAGGAAGGACTTAGGTGGTGGCTTGATTCAGGTGTCCCCATAAACTTAGGTGTTCTGAATGCTAGGTTCCCAGCTGATGAAAGTTTGGGAATTAATGCCTCCTGGAGGCAGTGTATTGTTGGGGGTGAGCTTATGGGTGTTATAGCCAGTTTCCCCTTGCCAGTGTTTGGCACACTCTCCTGCTGTTGTTATCCATCTGATGTTGGCCAGGAGGTAATGTCCACCCTCTGCTCATGCCATCATTTTTCCCTGCCGTCAGAGCTTCCCCTTGAGTCTGTAAGCCAAAATAACCCTTTTCCCCACAAGCTGCTCTTCTTGGTCAGGTATTTTCTGACAGCAATTCAAACCTGACTGCAACAACTTACAATAAATAATATAGTCATAAACAAGTGGAATAATCTATGAAACTGTACAGGGGCTAGGGAGATGGCTCAGTAGTTCAAGGAGCTTACTTGCAAAGACTACTGACCCAGGTTCAATTCCCCAGCCACACATGTAAAGCTGAACCCAAAAATTGATACAAAAATTAGGAGTTCAGTTGGTAGTGGTAAGAGGTCATAGCATATGTGTGGGTGTGCACGCGCACACATGCACATAAACAAATAAACTATACAGCTTGTGAATGCATAGAGATGAGAGGTGATACCTGCGTAAGATTTACCTAGGAAATGGAGCAGACACAAAAAACTATGCACAGGGTACTGGATTCCAGTAAGTAGCAATGTGTACTGGTGATTCATTTACTCATTCATTTACTATAACATCAACTCCTCAGAGCAGACACTTTGTGTAACTGGTACAGTCAGAAGTTGGATAATTGAATCATAAGCACAGATGACTTCAATGGCTTGTGAAGTATACTTTTGTCAGCATCTATTCATTAAACAAAATAATGGGCTTCATTATGAGAACACATGTATGCATGTATGTATGTGTGCGTGTGTGTATGTCATGTACTCTGATCTTATTCACTATATCCCATTACCTTCTCCTTTTCTCCCCACTGATTCTTTTCTCAGTCTGCTTTGAAGACACAATTTATGTTCAAATTTCACACATGAGAGGAAATACTTGTCTTTCTTAGTTTGACTTATTTCATTTAACATGATGGGCTCCAGTGCCTTCCATTTCCCTGCAAATGGCAGGCCTTTGTCCTTTATGTCTGAATACCACTCTGTTATACATCTCCATCACATTTTCTTTCTCATTCATCTCTTGACACCCAAACTAATTCTATATCCTGAGTATTATGAGCCGTACATGAAGAACATGGGTATATAGGTATTTCTGAGTATATTGACTTTGATTCCTTCAGGAATATGCCTAGGGGTAGTATAGCTGGATCATATGATAGTTCTGCTTTTTGTTGCTTAGGGAATCTCCATTCTGATTTCCACAGTTTCAGCACTAATTTCATTCCTACCAACAGTTTAAAAGGGTTCCCTTCCCCTCCACATCCTCTCCAGAATGTGGTGGTGTTTGATTTCTTCACTTTCTGACTGAGGTAAGATGGAATTTCAATGTAAGTTTGATTTGCATTCTTCTGGTGAGTAATAATCGTAAACATTTTTCATATATTTTTGGATTTTGCACTTCTTTTCAGTTTATTTGATCAAATTGTTAGTCTTTGGTTGTTGGAGGGTGGACTTAATCTCCTGAGTTCTTTATCTACATACCAGCTATTAATTCTTTGTCAGGTTAATAGCTGCCAAACATTTTCTCTCTTTGTGTAGACTATCTCTTCACTCTGGTATTGTTTCTTCTGCTGTGTGGAAGCTTTCTAATTTCATACCACTGCAATTGTCAATTCTGGCTATTATTTCCTTGGCTATTAAAGTTCTACCCTGAAAGTCCTTTTCCGTGTGAGGTATTTTTTCCCATGTTTTCCTCCAGAAGTTTCAATTCTTTGGGTTGTGTATACAGGGTAAGGAGACAGATCCGGTTTCAGTCTTCTACATGTGGATATCCAGTCTTACCGGCACCAATTCTAAGAGGCTGTCTTTTGTCTCCATTAGAATATTGTGTCACGTTTGTCAAAGACTGGGTGTCTCTAGCTGTTAGATTTTATTTCTGGATCCTCTATTCTACTCCATTGGTCTACATGTCATTTGATGCCAGTAGCTTACAGTTTCTATTAGTGTGGCTCTGTAGATCAGATATTGTGATACATCTCCTATTGTTCTTTTTTACTTAGGATTGTTTTGGTTTTCTGGGTCTTTTGTACTTACATATAAAATTTAGGGTCTTTTTCTATTTATGTGAACATTACTGAAATTTTGATGAGGACTGCATCGAATCTATAGATCACTTTCACTAGAATAGCTTTTTTCACAACATTAATTCTGCCAATTCAGAAACATGGACTATCATTCTACCTTCTAATGTCTTCAACTTTTCCTCAGTGTTTTGAAATTTTCACTGTTAGACGTCTTTTACTTGACTAGTTATATTTATTCCTGGGTATTTTTTTCAGGCTGTTTTGAATTGAAATGTGTTCCTGATTTCTTTCTCAGCAAGTTCATTATTGATCTATATAGGAAAGCTACTTATTGGGTGTGTCAGATTTGCAGTGTGCTGGAAGCGCTTACCAGATCTAAGTTTGCTACCTGAGTCTTTAGAATCTTTCAAGTACAGGGTCATGTCATCTTCACATAGGGAGAACTTCACTTCTTTCTTTTCTATTTTTATCCCTTTTATTTCTTATCATGTCACTCTAACTAAACATTCTAGCACTGCAGTGAATGAGTGAATAGAGTAGAGGCCTTTATCCTGTTCCTAGTTTATTCCATTTATTAGGCTGATTGCTTAATACTGGGTGTCCAGTGGACATTTAATAACCCTTCTCTTAATTGAAGAGAAAATGAACATTTATTGAAATGATAACCGTCAGCCCCTTATCTGCTCTTGTCATCACAGCCCCTCTCTAGAAGAAAATATTTTTCTCCTTCTTTATGACTGAAGAGAGTGAAATTTGCTTGTGACCCACCCAAAGCCACAGAATCATCAGGAGAAATCCAGAGTTGATTTCAGGTGTTCTACTTCAGCAACCAGTGTCATTGCACCCAACTACCTCTCCCACTTTACTCCTCTGTGGTTTGTCTCTCCTTCAGATTCCAGGTGAGGAGCAGCCTGAGCCCCACATTAAGAAAGGCTTACACTTATAGTGAAAGTATAAAGTCTATGGGTAATGTACGGTTTACGTCATATTTGCAGTTGCAGAGAGCCAGCCATCGAAAGCACAAAGCTCTGCCATAAGTCTACCTAGATCTGGGTCCTGACTCAGCCTCCTATGAACTGCATGGTCTTTGCTGAGGTCCCTCATTGCTTTATTTTTTTTTAAAAAAAAAAGGGGGGGAGGGATAATCGTGCTTCCGACCTTGTAGAATTGTTGAAAATCTGTATAGACTTCTTAAAGCACTGCCTAAAACAGAAAGCTCAAGAAACTTCAGATTAGTCAGAAATTCTTCTTGCATGTGCCAAATGGTGCAATGGTGGCGTGTCTGTTATGGGGATATCAACTGCTCTCTGATTGGAGTTTAAGACCATTACATGGGAGAGAATTCATGCCTGGTACTGAACACCTAGTCAAAAATCTATGGCTGGAGGCTGAGCAGGGTGGTGCACACTTTTAATCCCAGCACTTGGGAGGCAGAGGTAGGAGGATCGCTGTGGGTTCGAGACCACCCTGAGACTACATAGTGAATTCCAGGTCAGCCTGGGCTTGAGCAAGACCCTACCTCAAAAAACCAAAAAAAAAAAAAGAAGAAAAATAAAAAGAAAAAAATCTATGGCTGAGGAGGTCATAAGCCCTGGAGGGAAGCCACTACCATTGTTTCATTAAATGGATATTTCTGTCCATGCCCATATATTCATGCTGTTTTCACTTTTGGTTAGAGAAGTTGGAAAGAAGGGTTTCAGTGGAGGGTAGTGGGAAGGGATTATGATCAGGGCTCATTGTGTATATGTACGGATATAGTCAATAAAAAGCTTTTATTTATTTATTTATTTGAG
Source organism: Jaculus jaculus (assembly GCF_020740685.1). Taxonomy (NCBI): domain Eukaryota; kingdom Metazoa; phylum Chordata; class Mammalia; order Rodentia; family Dipodidae; genus Jaculus; species Jaculus jaculus. The sequence continues at coordinate 111,709,583 of NC_059107.1, forward strand.
AGAGAGAGAGAGAGGCAGATAGAGAGAGAGAATGGGCATTCCAGGGCCTCCAGCCACTGCAAACAAATAAGTCACCTTGTGCATCTGGCTTTCATGGGTACTGGGGAATCAAACATGGATCCTTAGGCTTTGCAGGACAGCACCTTAACTGCTAAGCCATCTCTCCAGCCTCCCAATTTTTTTTTAAAGAAAAGGTTTTGCAATATCCCCTAAGGTAGTACAGATGCACACTCTATGAAAAACTATTTGTTTCTAGCCACACACTCAGCAGAAATGAGTTTGGTTACCAAGTGACATGTACAGAAAATGCATAACACCATTGTTCACAGTAGGCCAAACATGAAAATGGATTAAAAGTGTTGCGTGGTTCTATATTAGAATTCTATAGCAATGACAATCTAGATGATATTTCTACTTATAACTAGAGAGATGAATCTTGTAAACAAATGTTGAATAAAAAAAGCTAAACAGAAAAATTTGAACCTTGTAGTAAAGCTCACGTAGCACTCAGGAAGCAGGCAAGTGCTGGAGAGACGGTGCGGCGGTTTGCTGTGCTTCCTGAGCAAAAGTGAAGGCTGAGCAGGGCGGAGACAGCAGAGTTCCAGTCTCCAGATCTCACGCGAAATAGCTGGGCATGACCACACACGCTGTAACCCCCAGACCCGCACGGGAGCAATAACCCAGGAGAGCCCCAAAAGCTCCTGAAACAGCTAAAAATAAATAAATAAAAAGACTTGGACTCAAAAATGAAACCAGGCTCAAGAGTGATGGAGCTGAACAAGCAACTTTTCACTCAGCTACCTCACGTGAGTTCCGCATGAGGCAGGCGAGGCGATGGGGCACCAGCACAGGGACACTTATGTGTGCCTATACCACACACACCTCATCACACACCCAAACCCCTCATTACACACACACACATAAAAATACTCTTTTTCTAAAAACTAGCAAAACTGGTCTATTATGTTGGAAGTCATAAAGATAGTCACCTCTGGAAGTGAGGTGACCCAGGAATGAAGAAGAAAGCGTTTCTGCAATGTTAGGGATGTTACATTTCTTTATCTGGCTAGTTATATAGGTGTATTTGCCAAAAAAATGTTATTAACTATACATTTTTATTTACTGTTCTGAATGTATTTCATACTTCAATAAATGCCTGTGAAGTGATTCCTCAGAATCCACGAAAGCTTTTCAGATGTCTCCCTTTCTCTGATTCGTGCTAAAACCTCCAGGGCTTCCGTTTCCCCTTCTGTACCTGGCAGGAAGTGACCCGAGTTGGCCTCCACTGTCTGGTTAAGATTCTCCTCCTAGGTCACGTTAAACTAGGGTGCACTTGTTCTCTTCAGAGGGCCCTCCTCATGCTAAATTAAGCTCACCTCGACCCTCATCATATCCAGCATCTCCACTCTCACTTTGTTTTTGTTTTAATTTTATTTTTTGGGGAGCAACAGACAGAGGGAGAAAGAGGCAGAAAGAGACAGAGAGAGAATGGACGCGCCAGGGACTCCAGCCACTGCAAACAACTCCAGACGCATGCGCCCCCTTGTGCATCTGGCTAACGTGGGTCCTAGGGAATCAAGCCCTGAACTGGGGTCCTTAGGCTTCATAGGCAAGCGCTTAACCGCTGAGCTATCTCTCCAGCCCTCACTTTGTTATTGTATACACTGCAATACTAATGAGAATCTGCCCTGTGTCTGGTGCTTTCTGACTTTGAGGAATTTAAAGCAACTACAACATAAGGAACATAAAAATATAATTCACCCAATAACATTTTCAATTCGACTGCTGGGTTCCTGCATGAGGAGCATGCAGATGAATAAGGAAGGCATGTTTTCTGCTTGGAGCTCCCAAAGTATTATGGACATGATAATTATTCAAAGAGAAAATAGGCACTTTTTCTATGTGGTATTACCCCTCAAGTACAAATGAACTATAAATAAGTAAATTATGTTACCATGGAATTGAAAACACTACCCCCCAAAAGGCACCTCATTAGAAATTGATATTGAAAGCACATTCAAGACTTCCAGAAGGTCATTGGATCTGAATAAAATGTAAATGTTGGCCTGGAGAGATGGCTTAGCAGTTAAGGCTCTTGCCTGCAAAGCCTACGGACCCATGTTTGACTCTCCAGATCCCACATTAGCCAGACACACCAAGGTGAAGCAAGTGCATGGTTGTCCATGCCCACTAGGTGGCACAAGCGTCTGGAGTTCAATTGCAGCGGCTGAGCTCGGCATGCCAATTCTGCCTCTCTCTCTCTCTAAAAAAAAAAAAAAGTAAATGTTCTTAGTAATTAGAACAAATGAAAGAAGGAAAGGAAGATTTTGTGAGATAAGGCAAAATAAAATAGCTTGGATAGTGGTAGAAAAAGAAATGATTGGTAGAATTAAAATGGATTGTACATGCTGGAGAGTGAGGGCAAAGAAGAGTGGGTAGAAAGGGTAAGAGAAAGCCACGAGCATCTCTGAGCACCAGGCTCAGGAGTCTAGAGTTGATATGATGGGCTGTTGAAGAAGGCAGAAGCTTTGATAAAGCCATCTGCCACAAAGACAGCTGGATGGTTAGAGAGGTAGCTCAGCGGTCCTTGCCTAACATGTGTAAGGCCCTGAGTTCAATCACTAGTACATGGAAGGAGGGTAATGGAGGAGAAGGAAGGGCAAGGGAATGGAAGCTGACACATGAACAGGACAGACACCAGCTACCATCATGACAGGAGCAGCAAGAGCTGATTAATGCCATCAGTCCCAGACAGTGCTGGAGATCAGCTCAAAAGATCTGGCAAAAAAGAAAAAAAAAAAAAAAAAGGTTCATCCAGGTAGCACAGATGGTTTATGGAGATCCCTGAGAAAGCCAAAGCCACTGGGAGAAAAAGACCCATGCTGATTCAGGCGGGGAGGAGGTGTTTGGTCCAATTTAAAGACAAAATCACCAAACTGGCAATAGCTGGAGCAGCCCCAGTGCTCCGCCCCAGCTACCTCCTTCCTGAACTCGGATCCCAGGAGGAATGAAGCGACAGCCCAGAGGACCTCTTCCTGCCCCGGGAGGCCCCTCTCTCGCCCCTCCCTCGCCCACAGAGCTGGAGGTGCAGAGCCACTGCAGACAGACGGTAAAGACTGCTTCCCCACGCAGCGCGAGAATGCGGAAAGGACGAAGTGACCTTGCGTGGGACTGAGAAAGACACTGGGTTTGAATTCTGCTCTCATAGAGAAGAACTGTGCAGCTAAGCCAGAGAACCTAGCAAAACCCACAACCTTGGTTGGCAAAGATTCTTTTGCCTTCTGCTACCTGCTCTGACAACTTCTTCACACAGCCTGAGCAAGATCATGTACAGAAAAAAAAAAAAAAAAAAAAACAAACTTTACTGTTTCTCATCAGAGACTGGAAATGAGTCATGAACACTCTGCTGCTTCGGTGCCCACTCTCCAGCTGCCCACACTGCCTACAGAGAAGCACATGGAGAGTGATTTATGACTGATTTTATTTTACCTCAAGGCAGAGCTTGATACAAAAGCATCAAGGACATGACCATGGCCATGTTCCTGCCTGCAGATGACTTTAGGCCTAACCTTTCTTGCTCTCTCAGGTAAACCCCTCCACCTCACTCTAGTGTGGGTGTCTTCTCCCTTATCCCAGTAACTGGCTCTGCTGAAACGTCTACTTTCAGGCACCAGGAGGGTTGAGGGAAATTTCTTCCCAGTGGGCATCATCTTGAACACTGAATCTGATTTTCTCCTCCTGGCTGAGAAATGTCCGGGCCCTGCTGGGCTTCTGAAACTGCACCACATCCTTTGGGACTGTCAGAAGGAAAGGAGGTTTTATCTGCGGTCACAGCTGTAACACTGACAGGACCACACGCCTTCTAACCTTGCTTTCCATTCTCCCATTAACACTAAGGTCAGTTACTTGCATTTCTAAATAACTATTGTCTGCAATTAGAACTTTCTTGATGCAAACACATGATGGAATAAAACAAGGGTGTTTGGAGAACCGTCATCTCTTCCTCTCCATATTTCACTAGTGTCTCTTCATTTGTCTTGCCAGCTGCCACTTTTTAATCTGATTTATAGTCATACTGTCATAAATCACAAAACAGATTGCACCCATAGTTTTCAAGCTCCCCCATAGGTTTATCTCATTTGATCTTTGTAACCACCTATCAAATCATGTTATTCCGATTCTATAGATGAGACATGCTAAGCTTGGAAAGGTGACATAACTTTCTCCAAGTCACACTGCTACACAATGACAAATCCAAGACAAATGAAGGGTTGTTTTTTTTTTTTCTTTTTTCAATTCAAGGAGCTCTCTCAGAGCTATGCCTTCATTTACAGAATTTCAACTGTCCAGGTTTGGGTGAGGGCATACTTGGTTAGCAAGCAGGCTTACCTAGAAACCATGAGAATATACTGCTTCTAAGGTTCATAGTATCTTGTGGTTACTCCCATCATCATATTGGACAAATTGAATTAAAATTAAATTTAATGTGGAGCTAGAGAGATGGCTTATCAGTTAAGGCACTTGCCTGTGAAGCCTAAGGACTCAGGTTAGATTCCCCAGAGCCCATGTAAGCCGGATGTATAAAGTGGCACATGTGTCTGAACTTCATTTGCAGTGTCTAAAGGCCCTGGAGCACCCATTCTCTCTCTCTCTCTCTCTCTCTCTCTCTGTCTTCCCCTCTCCTACTATCTCAAAAAAATAAATATTTCATATTTTGAATTTAATTTAATTCAACTAGAATTCTGATTGCTTCTCTGTTTCCCCAACTAGCCAGCCAGCTCCATCAGAGCAGAAGACACAGGCAGCTCCGCTTTCATTTGCTTCTTTCTACAATTCTAGTAAATACTCTGAGCATGGAAGATTTTTTTTTTTTTTACATAGAAAACTTTCTCCTTATATTAGAAACAGAGATAGATTGAAAAGACTAGAAAGCACAGGAGAGGAGAAGCCAGCTTCCCACTTCCTCACTTCGTGAGGGCTCAAGGCTGCATCATGTGGCCAAGGTGGCCATAGGGCTCTGTCTGTTGGGTAAGATCAGGCTGGTGGGGGGCGGGTGGGTAGGAGAGTCTGTTTCTGAGTCATAAAGGATGATGCCTCTGTGTCTCGATCAAGTTTTCCACCTCTACCAAATGGCAGGCATCTCTGCCCCCAGATACCCAAGTTACCCACTGGCCACAATCTGTGTTTTGTCTCAGGGCACACTGGGTGTAACTGCAGGACAGCCACATGCAGTTTTCTCCAGGGCTGGTCTCCTGTTCTACCAGCCCTGGTGCTCTTGCACTGACCCCTAGGCTAGAGTTGCAATATTTCCCCAGTAGAAGAGCAACCACAGAGAGCGTCCTCCTCAGCATCAAAAATATATTGTTTTTTTGTTGTTGTTTTGTTTTTTTCTGAAGGAGGGTCTCACTGTAGCCCAAGCTGACCCAGAGTTAGTACCATGCTGGCCTCAAATTCACAGTGATCCTCCTACCTCAGCCTCCTGAGTACTGGGATTAAAGGCATACAGCATCACACCTGGCAGAGAGAGAGAGAGAGAGAATGGGCACACCAGGGCCTCTAGCCATTGCAACCAAACTCAAGACGCATGTGCCACTGTACCTCTGCTTTATGTGGGTCCTGGGGAATTGGATTCAGATCGTCAGACTTTCCTGGCAAGCACCTTAATTGCTGAGCCATCTCTCCAGCCCTGCTTTTCATTTTTAAGGCAGAATCTCATATATCCCAGGATGACCTCAAACTTACTTTGTGGTTCAATTGGTACAGTGCTTTCCTAGCACTCATGATGCCCTGGGTTCCATCCTTATCACCACAAAAATCTGGCATGATTGTACATACCTTAATCCCAGGTCTCAGGAGGTGGAAGCCCTACATCTTGCCCTCAACATCAAAAAATACTTTTTAAAAATATTTTATTTATTTATTTGAGAGAGAGAGAGAGGAAGAGACAGAGTAGAAAAGAGAATGGGTGTACCCAGGCCTCCAGCCACTGCAAACGAACTCCAGACGCATGTGCCTCCTTGTGCATATGGCTTACATGGGTCCTGGGGAATCCAATTGGGGTCATTGGGCTTTGTAGGCAAATGCCTTAATTGCTAAGCCATTTCCCCAGCCCTACCCCCCCCCCTTTTTTTTTTCATTTTTTTGAGACAGTATCACATGTATCCTAGGATGGCCTCAAACTCATTGGGTACCTAAGAATGATCTTGAACTTCTGGTCCTCCTGCCTCTGCTTCTTGTGTGCTAGAATTGTAGGTGAGTGCAACCACTCCAGGTTTGTGTAGTACTGAGGATAGAACTCAGGACTTCAGGGAAGGACTGCACCAACTGAGACATATCCCCAGCCTCTCATCTAAACTTTCACTGCCCTATGTTGCCACTACCCAACGTGGCAACTATCAGAAGCTATAATAGCCAACTCATCCACACCTGGTCATTAGTAGTCAGGTAGAGTTAGATGCAGGTGGAGTTTCTGCAAGAATCTTTGGCATCTTAGCTCAAAGTAGTAACTGATGGAAAACTTGGGAAAATTAAAAGGTTGTAGAGTAAAAATGTGAAGTGTCTTGTCAACATTCTGTGTCTCTTCACTATATGTTAAGCTAAGCCTAATTCTTTTGCCTCCTCATGGTATAAAAATCTCTGTGACCTCTTTGGGAATATTTGTGGTGGATTGTATTCATTGCCATTGAGAAAAAAATAGAAAGTACTTTTAATAGGTTTGCACAATATCCTAGAATGGATGCTTGTATTTTTGTCATCAGAGACCTTACTGTGTACTTACTACCAGATAACCAGTAACACCACTAAGATGTCCAGAAAACGTCTTCCAGGGTCCACTCAAGGGCTGTATTCTAATGTCATGATCACCCATGGGATTCCCCATATGACCCTGGTGGTTTGGTATTCTCGACAATGACTTTAAACTGAGGAGAACAAGGGGAAAGAACTGGAAGCTAGCATCACTTTACCTCAAGAGCCACAAGTGTGTCCTTCTTTCATTTCTTTGCACCCACAGAGAGAACCTTAGCTGCCTTGATCTTTGAGATAATCCACCTTCTAGAGGTCTACATTTGCCACACATTATTGAAAGGTGTTTTAGTTCATGAATTAGTAAGAATGCAGTCAAATTGCCAAGCCCTTCATCCATTGGGTGAGGAATGAAAGAAATCAAAACTCCTGGCATTCTGAATGAGACTTCTACCCAGAAGCTCTGATCTATCTACAAAGGACTTCACCATGATTTACTCATAGCTACATACCCCCAGAAGTTGGTCTACCAGAATAATATGTATTGAGTGACTACTGCATGGCCAGCCCTGCACTGTTTCTCATTATGTAGAAATAGAAGGGAGCACTCCTCATTTTAGGATTGAGTTAGTGGATTCAAACACAAAGAACCAAGACCAGTCAAGTAATAAACGGTTGCCATCAATCCCAGTAGCTTTCAGACCAATAAGAAACATGCACATATTCAACCTTTCTGTTGAAAATTCCTCTCTGTTTAGAAATCTTGCCATCTTACTTTGTCTGCTTTTACTAGAGGAAAGAAATATGCCCTTCAATGCCCCTAATGTACTAAACAAATTAGCATTACCTGCTGACAATTTCTGATGTGAGAGATAGCAATAAAAGAATCAGAGTCAACATAGCAGCATTTTAGTTAATATTTGGTTAAACTCTTGAATGATAATCTTCCAGACTTGCAGTCAGCCACAGTAAATAACTAAATTATGTGAATATTTATTTTTAAAATCAGGCACACTCTGAATATGAAATGCCTCAAACATTGAGAGGACAAGCCTAAATCATCTGAAATTTGAGAAATCATCTTGGCAGAAAGTAGAGAAGTTAAGTAAGGACCACACCCTGCTTCAGGTTATTATCAACAAAAAGTTGATAGAAAGCTTAAGCCATTTGGTAACAGTAGCAAGACTGAATGCGTTTGTGAAAATTCATGGAACTGTACTTCTAGAAAGGATGTACTTCACTCTATGTCAATTATCCTTCAAGAACCTGATGAGAGGAGGGATTTGACTAGCATTTCCTTTTGTGTCCTATAAAATCTACTTAATTATGACTGAAAATGTCAAGTGAAGATATCTATCTCCAATTTTGTCACTCTGTAGGCAAGAGATTCCTCTAAATAGAAATGATCAGCAGTGGAAGAAAATCTGCTCTCATAAGGGCACAGGTCCCATTGCTTCTACAAAGCGTAATATGCCAGGTGAGCCACAGAGCCTTTTGTAATCCTTCTCTTTGTAATCCTCAACATAACCCTACACGGGAGGGACTTCAGTGTTTATGGGAGCTTATCCTATTTTGTGGGGAAATTTTGTTCCAGTCCAAACAGAATAGCTTGATGCACTTAGATATTTACTGTCCCTATTACATTCCCGTAGCTCTGCTGGGCCTATTGCAGCTGTTATAGGTATGGCTGTGTCCTCACAGAGGAAGAGCCATCCATCTAGCATGCACATAAAAAGGCCGCGATCATATGATCGTACTCCGTGTCACACGTTATGACATCATAGCATAAGGAAGCCCATAGAAGGTGTTTCTACCCCCAGGCTAGACCAACATGAATGACTTTCTGAGAGAAGCAGCCTCTAAGCTAGGACCTGAGGGCTAAAGGAAGAGTTAGTGAGATAGGAATGGGGTGGCATGGAGTCCCGTGAAAAGGCGAGGAGGTATGAGGTATGGGAAGAGGAAAGGAAAGCCTGGAGTTGAGAAGGAAAATGGTGTGTCCCAGTAACTGACACAAGAGCTTATTTTTTTGAATTTTTTTTTATTCATTACAGACATGCTGAGTATGGATACAGCATGTGTTGGTACCACCCTGTCCCTCATCCCTGCCCCAGTTCTGCTGGGGGCCCAACAGAGGCAAGTTCTGTGTGAGTGCAGAAGAGCCGCCAGCACTCTCCTCCCCATGTGCGCACGGTCACTCTTTCCCCCTGCAGGCGTCTGCCCCCAGGCTACTGCTCAGAGAGGCTTCCTCTAGCCATCCCTGGCATCTGCCAATACCACCCACCATATACAGTCCCTATTTCCCTCTTGTATTAGCTCACTATTGTTGTGTAACAAGTGGCTCCAAACCTTAGTGCAATGAGTATTTGTCAGCGCATTAAATTTTAAGGGTTCTGTCTCAAGTCAAGTCAAGATGTTGACCAGAGCCACGGTGCTCTCACTCTGTATTAGTCAGGGTGCTCTACAGGAACAGAACCAATAGAAGGAATTGCATAAAAAGGGAATTTATGGGCTGGAGAGATGGCTTAGCAGTTATGCGCTTGCCTGTGAAGCCTAAGGACCCTGGTTCGAGGCTCAATTCCCTGGGGCCCACGTTAGCCAGATCACGAGGGGGCGCATGCATATGGAGTTCGTTTGCAGGGGCTAGAAGCCCTGGTGCTCCCATTCCCTCTCTCTTCCTCCCTCTTCCTCTCTCTCGCTCTCACTCTCAAATAAATAAATAAAGATAAAACAAAAAAAATATTTTTTTAAAAAAGGGAATTTGCCGGGCGTGGTGGCGCACGCCTTTAATCCCAGCACTTGGGAGGCAGAGGTAGGAGGATCACCGTGAGTTCAAGGCCACCCTGAGACTACAGAGTTAATTCCAGGTCAGCCTGGACCAGAGTGAGACCCTACCTCAAAAAAAGCAAAAAAATAAAATAAAAAAGGGAATTTATTGGATTAGCTGATGGAAGTCCAAGAATAGCTACCTATAGACTTGAGAGTCAAGGAACCCTGCAGCCTGCTCAGTCCACATGGCTGGATGCCTCAGCAGTCCCAGTCCTGAACTGAAGGCCTGCAGAATCCCCAGAGAACCGCTGGTCTTCGATCCACGCTGGAAGGCTGAAGAGACTTGGTTCCAATGCCAATGAAGGATACCTGAACAGGGTGGAGGCACTCACCAGTGAGTAGAATAGCACAGGCAGCCAGGTGGGAAAAGGGGACTGTTTCCTCTTAGAACTTCCTTCAGTATTGACCACCTCCAGGAGAGCTGGCCACTCTGGAGGAAGGACTCACTCTGGAGAAAGGGCTTCCTCCTTCAGTCAATCCTTCCTGGAAGAAACCTCAGAAACCCACCCAAGAGGAATGTCTGTGGGTTTCCAATCAGATGGAGTTGACAACAGAACTTAACCATCACATACAGTTATCAGAATGTTTGAATGAGGCTGGAGGGACACACAGAGAGCTGCCGTAGAGGGGCTTAGCTTCTCCCTGTGGGGCACTGTCTCTGTAGGATCCTCACAACATAACAGATGGTATCTTCCACAGTATGTGATGAAAGAAAGAGAAGGCACAATACCTCTTGTGACTTAAAATCACATACCCTCATTTCTGACATACTTGTTGGAAGTGAGCCACTATGTCTAACAGATACCAGAGTAAAGGTGAGTTAGGCTTAGCCTCGTCAAGGAAGGAGCATGGAAGGATTTACACACATTTAAAATCACCTCTTCTTTGCTTTCTCTCCCCACCGCCCATGGCATTTCTTGTTAAAAATATTTTATTTATTTATTTGTGTGACAGAGAAACAGGAAAGAGCGAGAGAGAGAAAGAGGGAGAATATGGCCACACCAGGGCCTCCAGCCACTGCAAACAAACTCCAGATGCATGTGCCACTTTGTGCATCTGGCTTTACATGGGTTCTGGGGAACCAAACTCACATCTTTAGGCTTTGCAAGCAATCACCTTAACCACTGAGCATCTCTCCAGCCCCCTCCATGGCATTTCTAACTACCTAACACAAGCCATTTTTCTAAGCTCTTTATTGTTTATCTTACCTTACTGGACTATAAACTTAATGAGGGTGTGATTCTGTTTTATTTGCTGTTGGATGCCCAAAACAGTGTCTGGTACAAAGTGGGAACTAAGTCAGTATTGAATAAATGGCTTGATAAGAAATGAATACATGAAACAAAGTCAGACAGACCAGTCAAAGCCAGGCTGCAGAAGGTTTCTAGACCATGTCCAGAAGTATGCACTTGTTCCTCTGGGCATGGGAAGCCATCAGTGAGTTTTAAACAGATGATTGACCTGCCACCATGTCATGAGTAATGTAGGGAGAGTCATGCATTGAGAAGCATTTGAAATCCTTTCCTCTGAGCTCAAGTGTGGCTCCTATTGCAGTGTCACAATCCCTCACCAATGTCCCTGCTGCAGATGCCCCCAGCCCTACCCCAGAGCGCTACCTGTGGCTGAAGCAGACGCTCATCTTAGAAATTCCTAACTTTTAAGTACCTGACAAACTTTTGCTTTTGCTCCAGAAATCATCATCCACTGAATTATAAGGAACTAAATTTTTTAAAATACATTTACTTTACTAAAGAATTTTGTAGTTGCAAATATTTAAACAAAAGTTAGGAGCAAACATTGGGCTCTATTTTGAGGCTGAGCACAGTCCCTGTTTCAGAAGTTGACAACATTTGCATAGAGGAAGGTCCACATGGGAGGTGTTCTTCCCAGGATATGGAAAACAGGACAGTGAAACAGCAGCGATCCATCCAACTGTTACCTACGGTTGTTCTAGACAACCTGTCTACCCTGAAAAGAAAATCAAAATTGTCCCAAGAGAAAGTTACAAATAAAAAAAAAAAGTTTTCAGGGTTGGAGAGATTGCTTAGCAGTTGAGGTGTTTGCCTGCTAAGCCTAAGGACCCAACTTCCATTCCCCAGAACCTATGTAGGGCAGATGTACATGGTGATACATGTATCTGGAGTTTGTTTACAATGGCTGGACATCCTGGTGTGCCCATCCTCTCTCTCTCTCTCTCGAATAAATTAATTAAATAAGTATAAAAAATAAACAAACCCAAATTATGTACCATTCAGTAAGCTCAGTATTTTCCCATTGAAAATATGGCATAGAAATATTTTCCATTGGGGGCTAGGAAGATGACTCAGCAGTTGAAGGCACTTGCTTGAAAGATTTTCCATTATGCAGACATTATGCAAAAAGGTTTTTTATTGTGCACTTTAAGCCGTTTGGAATTTTCTTCAACCAGTGCTGGAATGGTTAATGTGAATGAACTTAGATGTGTGGCTCAGGAAAGAGACAGCATGGTGATTCCAGAAATTTGTTTGTTTTTCATGGAACACGGTCTCCTGTGTTGTCAGAAGAACTGTAAGTGGCATGACTTGTCCATTGGTCAGTCATTTATACCAGCTTAACAAGGCCTATGAGCAGCACCCATGTCTTCACTCAATAAACATCTATACCTCACCTCCTCCATGCTGGCCCTTAGGCTATGATTTGGGTGACACGGAGGTCCTACCTATGGGTGTTCAAAGTGCCCCATGCTCAGACAGTCATGGAAGTATTACCAAAACTGAGCTCACCCACAGCAAGGGCATCGCGTGTAAAGAGGAGATCTACAGAAAGCAAAGAAGACATTAAACAGCAAATGTGGTAAAGCAATGCTGTACTAGAACTTTATACAGAATATAATGGGGACAAAAAAGGGGGTGTGGTCAGCTTTACTTGGAAAGTTCTGTAAGTTTGATTCAAGGAGGTGATGTGCAAACTGAATGCGGTCGGTTGAGTAAATTCTCACTCACTGTGTAGACTAGGGAGTAAAGATCATGGCACGAGGAGGTCATTGATGGAGGGTAGCTTCGGAGAGGTGCTGAAACACAAAATATTTAGGAGAGGCTAAGTAAATTGGAAGCCTGCAGCGGGGGGGGGGGGGAGGGGTGCACTAGGAGACAAGAAAACATTCACCAAACACAAAACTGATAGAGTAGCCAGAAATGAATCATGAAGTCTTATGCTCTAGCACTTAGGAGTCACGGATTTCATCACCTGTGAGTCGGTCTTCTTTGAGTCACCTTTCCAATGGATATAACTATATACTGTGTTATAGTTCAACTGTGCTGGATCTCTGACAATGCCTGACACACAGAGACATGAAATCAATGTTTACCTCCTCTGGCCTCAGTGTAGAAGATGGGTTGAAGGTTGGCTGCAGATAGAGGAATTGAAATATATTTTCTCAATATGACATAGGACAGCTTATTATGCTTAGGAACATTAGACAACTCTCCTGTACTACAATTGAGAACAATTTAAAATCATAAAATCATTAAAAGAGGCATAAAAATGTGAAAAATGTGCACTAGGCAGCTTATGATGAAGAAACTTCGCTTATCATTTGGGAGCTGAATCAAGAAGGCAGAAGGTTGCCTTGCTTGGCTTCAGCTGTGAATATGCAATTTGTGGTCGTTGACCATTTCTGCAAGTGACAGAGAAAGTCCCATCAAGTATTAGCTTTAGAGTTACAAATAAATTTTAGCAGAGTTTATAACCACGATCTCAAGTAAGAAGAGTGGACTATGTTCAAAAGGAGGAATGTACGTCCTCAGATGCCAGTTTCAGGAGACTATTAGTAAAGAAGAATCAATTAAGAACAGTGAGCTCGTCTAGTGCCGGAAAGTGCTACATGAGCGACTGGGGGAAAATGGCCAACATCTGTCCAAGCAACTTGTGGTCTAAGTTACCCAGCAGCAAACAACCTGCTATGATGCTCACACAAGTGCAATAATGGCACATAGCCATGGTGGGAAACCAACTGCTCTTGATTTGGCTAACTGATCTGCCCAGTGGAATGGAACCCACAGATGGAGCTGGGAAGCAAGCCAGAACCATATCCAAAAATGAGCCCACTCTCCATTATCAAGTACCCACCAATTATGGGCTACAAGAGGGCCTACACCTATTCAATTCTCTTAAAAAAAAATAGTTATCCCATTTATCTGGCACTAACATTACTCTCCATTGGAGAATTTGCTTCTGTTTTTCAGATGCATGCAGATCCTAAGGACAGAAACAGCCTATCACACCTCAAAAGGGCCCCAGTTGAAACTAAGAGTAATTGGAGAAATAAGCAAGAGAGCTGCTTTCTTGCTGAACCTGGTATCAGCACAAGGGTGAAGGAGATCAACACAGAGAACACTCAACTCCTACCAAACCAGATATCCAGAGACATAGAGGATCCCAAGATCTCATCACTGAGGCAGACTTAAAATGAACCCAACATGGCTCAGAGAAATTTGCGGAAGAGGAGGGTGGAAAGAATGATAGAGCCACACATTGGGTCATTATGCACAAAGATATTGCCTCTTACCCATAACTGATGTCTAACCCTGCAATGCATGACCCATATTCCCCAATAAGGTGGGTCCCTGCAGAGGGGGGAGGACAGGGAAGAGGCTAATGGTGGTACCAACATGACTGTATACACACTGTGTACATAACTAACAATAATAATAAAGAATGTCATGTTTCACAGATAGCTCAAGGAAAATGAACGCTGGGTAGACTCCATTGGATGGCATCAGCTAAAGGTCATGGTCAATATTTGTAAGGGAATTTCATGGAAGTGGTTGAAACAAGAGCCTAGTTGCTATGCATCAGAGAATAATGAGGAGATGGAGAAATGGAGGGCAAGGAAAGAGGTGTTCTGGGAAATCTTGCTCTGCCATTCAGAGGGGTATATTCAGCACTGAAATGGAAGCTTTACAAGGGCTAAGGCTTTCTTCCCTCGTGTTCATAGCTGCTTCCTCAGTGCCTAGAACAGTGCCCAAAATAGCTTAGTCCTTATCTGTTCTCAGTGGACCTGGGAGGAACTTCTAAAATAATGGGCCCAGCACTTTAATTTACAGAATGAAACAAAAACTTGAGGCCAGGGAGGCTGAGTGATATATCTATAATCACAGGGCTAGCTAGAGGGAGCATTATTCTAGAAACACAACTCCTCTCTCCTGCTTCAGTGTACCTTTCTCCTGTGCAGTGTGGTAAAAGATGGGAGATAAGTGGAAACACGGGAGCCAAAGCACATCCTCACCATCACGGATGGGATAGCAACTTGGGAAGTGGTGGGGTAGACTTCCCAAGTGAAGAAAGCAAAATGCAAAGCAGTGCCCAGAGCATCAGCCCATGTTTATAAAATCAACATAATTTGTCAACATTGAAAAAAAAAGTGAGACCCACCACCCAGTTAAAATGATGTTATCTGCAGGGTGGAACTACAGGGGAACTTTACTTTTAACAGTATACTTTTAGTTTATCTAATATACATTACCTTTGTTAGGAAAAAAAATAGAAAAAAAAAACTTTTAGGAAAAAGTCCATTGTTGTTAGAAATGAGTTGTATAACATGTCCAAGTAGATTGGTAGATCTGTGACCAACATGTGAAAATGTTAAAGGATGCCAGCCACACCCCAGAATGGCCCCTGAAGCATTCTTTAAACCAGAGGTATCTAAAAGGATGGAGATGATAGAATTGCCACTGCAACATTGGAGAAAGAGAAGACAGTGAGAAAAAATGAAGACACATTCCAAGCAAAGGACTGAGGTGGGCTGCAAACAAACCACAGATAATCTAGGGATGAATGCTGAGCCCCTACTGAGAAAGTGACTCTGAGACCTGTAATATCGAGAAAGGAGGATTTCCTGCCTCCTCCATGTCCTGGCCCACTTCACATTCACACAAGCATGCTCCGGCTGCTCTGCCGTGCTCCTGCTGTGTGCAATTTGGAAATGACTAAACCCCTGGAAGCTAACTTTATTAGGACTGCTTGAGGAAACAATGCAGTGACACACAAGTGGTCAATCACTGCAGTGGGCTTACAATAAACACTATAATGGTAGCTGTTGCAATCAGGTTCACAATGCTGATAGAACTCTCCCAACCAAGAGCAGCTTGTGGGGGAAAAAAAGAGGTTTATTTTGGCTTACAGGTTTGAGGGGGAAGCTCCATGATGGCAGGGAAAATGACGACATGAACAGAGGGTGGACATCACCGCCTGGCCAACATCAGGTGGACAATAGCAACAGGACAGTGTGCCAAACACTGGCAAGGGGAAACTGGCTATAACACCCATAAGCCCACCCCCAACAATACCCTGTCTCCTGGAAGTGTTAATTCCCAAATCTCCATCAGCTGGGAACCTAGCATTCAGAACACCTGAGTTTATGGAGTACACCTGAATCAAAGCACCACAGTGGCCATATGGAAAGGTAGCCACAGGCTGCATACACCTTGGGTGAGCTCACTGCAGCCTGCCCTATGCTGCGCATAGATTTGTCTCACTTGAGCTTCATTCCAAGGCCTGGTTTGGACTCGGGCATCTTTCCTTGTGCATGTTTCGGGATGATGACAATGCTCAGAAGCCTTATGCAATTCCCCCTTCCCAGTCCTTTCTTGAGAACGCGTGAACAAGAAGCAATGGCGTAGGGAGCTCATTAGCCAACTCTCAGAAGCTCTCTCTCTGCCTTTCTAGGCCTCCAATTAATAGAATCGTTAGAAAAGTTAGTGAACACAAGATTTGGAACTCCAAGAGATAGTCATGTAGCATAAGGCTTTCAAACTAGATACCATGTGGTAGTCATTGAAGATTCCCAGTATTGGTTTCTGAGTGATCCTCCAATAGGGATTTTGAAATCATTACAAGCATCCAAGTAGAGCAGAAGACCAGCCCACTTCCCACCCCCACTGCCACACTCTCCTCGTTGCTGCCTGGCACCACATTATCCATCATATTCAGCTCCCTTGGCAAGGTGATTGGTGAGGGAGACATCCTGGTACTTAAGTACAATGATCCCTGACCAAAGGTAAGTGTTACCCACAAGGTGACTGAGCCAAGTTTCTTTCTCACTGGATCCCTGAGAGAAGGGCTTCCTCTCTTTATAAGAAATATCAGAAATGTGCCAGCACCATGGCTTGTGTGTGTAATCCCACCACTCAACACTAAGGCAAAAGGATTGCTGTAAGTTCAAGGCTAGCCTGAGCTATAGTATGAGACGTTTGTCTCAAAACAAATGAACAACAACAACAACAAAAAAAATCAAGTTATTAAAATACGCTCTAGGTCCAAAGCGAGGTCCAGATGCAGAGAGTCCTGCATGTGAGTGGACAGCGGGGAGGGGTGAGCAGTGGCTGCGGGCAGGGCTCAGGAGCCAGTTCCAGTTCCCACTCACAGAAAGACAGGTGCTGCGGGGGGGGAGAGGTGCAGTGCAGGCAGCTATGTCAGTCACTTTCCTGGAGGCTGCGAGCTTGCGGCCGCCCTCCACCCGCTCCAAGTATGCCTGGCCTGGCCCAGCACAGGTATAACTAAGACCTGAATCCATAGGCATGGGTGGAGGCATATCCCCTCCACCATGACCCCAACCCTAGCCAGCCCTGCGTCTTCATGCCCCCTTCCAGCTCCTCAGTCCTCATTGGGCTCTGGAATTCTCCCTATTTGCTCCCCACCCATCACCAGTGACCCTCACATTATTGAATGTTATTAAGGAATGATCCCCAGCCATATGGGATATGCTAATGGCAATGTGGCATGAAATTAAAAAACAAAAAGGACATACTAAAAAAATGTTCTATACCAGCCAGATACATCCACACTAGGTTAATGGAAAAGAATAGAAAGTGAGGATTGGAACTGTGTGTCTGCAGGAATTTGGTAATTGATAAAGGCAGTCTCTCTAATCAATGGCATCACAGTAGACTCTTCCAGCAGACCATGTGGGGACAATTGAGTGGTCAGCTGCAAAGACCCGTAGCTTATGTAATATGCATCAATATACCTCCACATAAATGAAAGAGGTGGCATTAAACTGTAAAAATACAAAACATAGGTAAAGCCCTTGTCACATCAGTTGGGAGAATCTTTCTAACTATGGCTCAAACTCCAGAGCTCATGAAGAGATACCTGCATGAACAAAAGTGCTCTGAATGGTAAAGTAACAGTAACCTCAGGAACAAAGTAAAAGATCAGAGATGAACAAGAAATTTCTTTGAAAAATTTTATTTATTTGAGAGAAAGTAAAAAAGAGAGAAAGAAGCAGATAGACAGCAAGTGGTCATACCACTGCAAACAATCCCAGATGTATACCCCACCATGTGCTTTTGGCTTTGCATGGGTATTTGGGAATCAAACCTGGGTTCTTTAGCTTTGCTGGCAAGCACCTTAACCACTGGGCCATCTCTCCAGCCTGAAGAAAAAAAATTAACTCATCTCAAGCAATGTCATCTTCCTAAGATATATTTTGTTACTGAAAAGGAATAAAGTTGCCATTAAGCATATGAAAAGATTATCAACCTGTTTGAAAAAAAAAAAAAAACAGCAACAACTGTCTGCATAAGGAAACCATTTCTGACCTATCAGATTGGCAAAAATCCAGCACTCCACTGTCTAGGCAAGAAGAAGAAAGCCCTCTTATCTAATGCTGATTGAAGAGGCCCAACAAAGACAACTGAACTGGAACTATCCAAAGTTTATTTACCTTTCAACCCAGGGATGCACCCTATGAATACAGAGACATAAGAAAAACAATGTACAGGTTTTTCCCTTACGATGCTGTTTGTCACTACAAGAGTGCAAGCTGCTTATCTGTCTACTGGTGGAGCCTGTGAGCTTAGGACTAGTCTAGCCATACAATGCAGTACTCTGAAGCAGGGGCGGCCCATGTAGTGCCCAGAAGGAGCACCGGGATGTGTCATGACATAATCAGGAGGAGGCAGCAGGAAGTTCAGCCTTAGCTTTAGCATGGGAAAGACAAATACAATATATTTGCATTTTAACAGCGTGAAAAGGATTATACAAATAGAATACAAATGTTTATCAATTTAGAATCAGATTAAGAAATCTGGAAATAAACTATGTATAAAACTAGATTGTTTTGATTTTGAACCATATGAATACATTGTTTTATAAATAAATAAAATGTCAGCATAGAGACCAAAAGGTACCCCACCCATATGTCTCCTTTCTTTACTGCAACATATATGTCACATCCTCAGGTAAACCCGCCAAGCTTTTCAGAATGCAGCTTTCCTAAGGATAGTTGACTGAGTCCTTTTCCCGCTGAAGGGAGGGTTAGTGGGACAAAGGTCTTTAACCGCAAGGCAGGCTTGTTCCAGGATTAAGCACAGCAATGGATCAAGTACAGACTTCCCATTTGAAGGGAAAGCAGTATTAGATGCATGGTGGAGCATAAGCAATCACTGTAACCCTTCAGCTTCGGAGAGGGAGCCCGGCTCTGCTGCACAGCAAGCACAGTCCACAGTCAAAGGACTGCAGTGTGTGGATTCAGTGTGACTGCTGGATGGATGGCTACACGTCTTACAACAGGCAGCCTGCCTGGTACTCAAAGCTGGGGTCGCCACCAACAGTGAGGCCCTCGACTCACCATTTATGTGGGATGTGAACTTGGCTCAGTTCCTCATTTTCTATTAGCCTCAGATTCCTCATCTGTGAGATGCATAGGATGACCCACACGGGGGCACTCTGCAATACCCGGCACGTCCTAAGTGCTTCGCAAGTAGTGCCTGTAGTGACGGGAGCCCACTGTTCTGCATCACAGGAGGCAACACACCAAGCACAAGCATGGCAGTGTTGGAGCACAGATAGCACCTATCTTCCCCAGCTCCCTCTTTTTCTGTCCACTTCAAGTCGTATCTTAACCTTAAGAGTACAAGATCTTCCTTTGTGCACCGATTGGAGCCACGGGTATGAGGATGCATGGGCTTCTCACATGCAGGTCTGCGGAGCTACCCCTCTCAGAAGAAAGCAGGCCATTTATGAATTCATCAGAACTGAGGTTTGACTTCTTGGCCAGCAAATCCTCTTCCCAACCAGTTAAATCACAATCCCAACCACCCAGGAGGCCACAGCAGGAGGATCACAAGTTCAAGGCTTGTTTGGGCTAACAAAGGAGTTCAAAGTCAGACTGACTGATCAACTAGGGAGAACTTGTTTCAAAAGTAGTAGTAATAAAGGGGTAATTAGGAGTAGAACACTTGCCTAACACACACAAGTCCCCAGGCTCAATCACTGGCTCCCGTCTGACTTCAGCTATTTTACAATCACCTTGGTGCTTCAATTTTCTAATTGTACTGTTTATGATAATAACATGTATATCTTGGAGGCAAAGAATTCATCCAGAATCCAGGAAGAAAAATCATTTCATTGCCACATCAGTCAGGAACATTTATCTACTGTCTTCTGTGATGCTGCAGGCCCCAGAAGGCTGGCACTTACCTGTCAATCCAATTTAAGGAAATTGAGCATACTTAACTCTAATGGTCTTTCTACACACTCAATTCAGTGATACAAGGAGGAAGCAAACTGAGTAAGAGCTCTATTGAAAGTGATACACTTGTGTGGCCTAGTTTCACAAGTACTTTGGCAAAGCTGTGTTCTCAAAAATCAACATTTACAGTTGATGTGCACGCAAGACTGCTTCTCGAGGACTTGGGACAGGCGAACTATCAGAAACAGGGCAAGGCTGCTTCAATATGGGAAGGCAGGATACAACAGTGAACAGAATGAATAGAGAAGATTCATGGCTACACACTGAGGGCCTAGACTAGACCAATTCATTTCAAATCCCTCCCCTGCATGCTACTAGCTGTGTTATTTATCCTGAGAACATTCCTGAGCCTCTCTCAGCTGGAGATGCTCCTCTGAAGATGGGGGAAAACAGATGCACTTTGCTCCTCATGAGATCATTCGTACAGAGTATTTAGTAATACACAGCAAGCATTCAAAACTGCCAACATTTTTATTAATTGGCAGAGCTGCTATATGTAACCGCATAACTCTGTCCATGTCAATGGTGACGGCGCTCACTCCGCACAGTGATTGTGGTGCTGAGTGAGTTAATATATTCAAAACACTCAACCAAATCCCAGAGCAACCCGACAGCCTGTGAGCATGTGAGCTACAGCGGTAAAGGCTTCAGCTCCTTTAACTCTAGTCATCTAGTCCTACTTGGAGGAAGATGAAAACTTGTGTTGGAATTGAGGTTGCAGTTTACCATTACTTTGATACTTTGATCCATGTCAATTGCTAACACTTGAACCATTTTGTGCCTGCAAAAATGGGCATTCCTTCTGTTTCAAATCTACTTTTAAGGTTCTGTTATTAAAACTATCTCCCCGGTGCCTAGCCATCTCTTTTCTTTTTATACAGTCCAGGACTTCATTCCATGGAAAAGTGCCACACACACAAAGTAGATCTTCCCGCCTCAATCTCTAATCACAGGCCTGTCCAGAGGCTGACCTAAGCTAAATCATCCCTCACAGGTGATTCTGGGTCCTGTCAGGTTGCCAATCAATATAAAGCATCACACCAACGCTCACAGGCATGGCTCCATTGCAATGAGCTCTGAGTCCTTACCCACACAGGGCATACTTGCGTGCTCTCCCACAGCCTCCAAAACCCCAGGAAATGTGGTGGTGCTGCTTGTCATCTTCTGAGAGAGGCCACAGACCTCACAGCCATTTCTGCTTTCTACCAGACATGGGAAAAGGAATAGCAGATAGCCTGAGTTTTGCCAACTTCCAGGACTCACTCAGGAAAGGGAGACAAGGCCCCCTTTCTTCTCAAGAGCTCCCAGAGCAGTAGCATGCTGGTAGTGTTTAAAAACATCATAGCACTCCATGGTCAACTTTAAGCTGCCACCAAGAGAACACAGAAGATGGATACAAGTTCCTGCCTGCAGGTGCTGGGAATCTGAACTCAGGTCCCCACACTTGCATAGCAAATGTCTTACCAACTGAGCCATCTCCCCCAGTCCCTATTGAACCATTTTTGTCTCCCATTCAGCACTAGAACATAATCCATTATTACCTACTCCATTCTATAGCCCATTAAAACCACAGGACTTGCATTATATAATAAAAGAAGTAGAGGGTCAAGCATTTAGTTTTTGTTTTCACAAGGTAAAAATTAGGTAAGTAAACCACTGGGCAAAAACAATTTCTCTTAGCCCCACTTTCCCCCCACCCAAATTAAAACTGGCCAGACTGGGGAAAGGAAAGGGATGCATACTAATGAGTTACTGAAGAAGAGGGGCTGTTCCTGGGGACTCTCCTAACCCTACATGGAGACCTGTCCAGTTGAGTGAGACCTGTGCATTTCATTGAATTCTGAGTGGTGACCCGGTGGAGCCAGCTTGAGCCGTGCGAGTGCAGTGTGTCATCCTGTCTGCACTCCACCTTCAGTGTTGGTGTGAGTCACTAACACAGGCAAACATGTACTCACATGCACACAGACCATACACAGCATATATTGCTGTGGCTTAGATGGACACCTTCACCATTAGTATGTAGGAAATAGCTTAACAAAGGGAACTTGGCACAAGAAAAAGTTATGCTGGCTCTGCTAGCCTTCAGAAAGTAAGAACTGGAAATTACTTGTCACTGAAAATCTATGAAGAATGAGTGGAAAATATTCTTTCTTCTTATATGGAATTTACCTAAAAGTAACTGCATGTCTTTTCTTTTTTTTTTTCCCTCAAGTTGTAATTGTGTCTTATTTCAGTAGGTTACTACTGAAACTGGGATTGATGGGTTATACATACCAGAAAGTATCTGTGGAATTTTTACATGTAGTTTGAATGAATGAATCAAATAATAAAAATTAGCATTAAATTTGTATAAATGGATATATTATGCCCACCAAATTGCCCTCCAAATGCTTATGTTTATGTTCATATATTGTTACTCGCACTTTTAGATAGAGAAGCTTCACTTTCCAGATGATGGTGACCAGAGGAGAATCAAAATTCATTAAAGTCCTGAGAAGGAGAGACAATGGAGTGTTCAACACTAAGGACATCACTGTCACTCCCTCCAAGGCTCAGGGGCCACAGCAGAAGAAGTGGAGGAAAGAATGCACGAAGTACAAAGAAAGCTTTATAAACTGGGGTCTCTATGGAACCAGACTGTTAGTATTGTCACACAACCTATTTTTTCAGTTTTGGCTTTTTTATCATCCAGCTCTTCTGACCTGAATAGCTTTTAACTGGAACATCAGGTGCAAAGGTACTTACTGTGGGCAAAATTTTCCTGAGTGAAGAGTCCAAACTCTGACTAACTGAAGTTATGAGTATAAAGCTGTTCCATTTTCTCATAATGTATGGCATTTAGATTACTTTTGTTTTCTTCTTGAAATGACAGAAATTAGTTTCTTTTTAGTTCATCTTAGAAATAACTTGCAGCCTTTGATATTGAACATATTCATTCAGGGA